>NC_044043.1:65813415-66134665 GCF_901765095.1 Microcaecilia unicolor | reverse complement strand
TTTCCGCAGAGGAGGTAGATTCTCAGCTGCGAGTTTTCGCTCCCCTTCTCGGGCTTCCCAATGAAGGTGCGAAGGGCTCTCCTCTGATTCCCGTTGGAGCTCGGCTGGCTCAGTTTTATCAGAGGTGGGCCCAAATTACTTCGGATCAATGGGTCTTGGAAGTTATTCGAGACGGTTATGCCTTAGAATTCGCAAGGCCCATTTCAGACGCCTTTCTGGAGTCTCCCTGTCGCTCTCGTCTCAAGGCGGAGGCGATTCGGGAGACTCTACAGAGGCTCTTGGACCTTCAGGCCATTTGCCCTGTCCCGCCGGCGGAGCGCAAGCGGGGTCGTTATTCCATTTATTTCGTGGTCCCAAAGAAAGAAGATTCCTTTCGTCCTATTCTAGACCTCAAAGCTGTCAACCGGGCGCTCAAGGTTACAGGTTTTCGTATGGAGACTCTTCGGTCAGTAATAGTAGCAGTGCGCAAAGGGGAATATCTCACTGCATTAGATCTTACAGAGGCGTATTTGCATGTTCCCATTCGCCCGGCTCACCACAAGTTCTTGCGATTTGCGGTTCTAGGTCATCATTTCCAGTTTCGAGCACTGCCTTTCAGTCTTGCGACAGCACCGCGCACATTTACCAAGATTATGGTGGTGGTGGCAGCGGCCCTCCGGAAAGAGGGCATTACATAAGTACATAAGTACATAAGTAGTGCCATACTGGGAAAGACCAAAGGTCCATCTAGCCCAGCATCCTGTCACCGACAGTGGCCAAGCCAGGTCAAGGGCACCTGGCACGCTCCCCAAACGTAAAAACATTCCAGACAAGTTATACCTAAAAATGCGGAATTTTTCCAAGTCCATTTAATAGCGGTCTATGGACTTGTCCTTTAGGAATCTATCTAACCCCTTTTAAAACTCCGTCAAGCTAACCGCCCGTACCACGTTCTCCGGCAACGAATTCCAGAGTTTAATTACACGTTGGGTGAAGAAAAATTTTCTCCGATTCGTTTTAAATTTACCACACTGTAGCTTCAACTCATGCCCTCTAGTCCTAGTATTTTTGGATAGCGTGAACAGTCGCTTCACATCTCGTCCATCCTTACTTGGACGACTGGTTGATAAGGGCGAAATCTTATCAAGAAAGTTGCCAGGTCACGGAACGAGTGGTAGCGTTCTTACAGTCCCTAGGTTGGGTGGTGAATCTATCCAAGAGCAGTTTGGCTCCCTCGCAGTCTCTCGAGTATCTGGGAGTTATCTTCGATACGGCGAGGGGTCAAGTTTTGCTTCCGCAGGACAGGATTCTGAAGCTCCGGTCGCAGATTCTGAATTTGATACATCACAAGGTCCCTTGTGCTCGGGATTATCTTCAGGTTCTCGGATCCATGGCAGCCACGATAGAGGTAGTGCCTTGGGCCAGAGCTCACATGAGGTCTCTTCAGTGGTCTCTTCTGTCTCGGTGGTCGGCGCAAACGGATTCGCTTCTGAAAAAGTTGCCTCTGCGCAACCGGGAACGCGTCTCGCTATTTTGGTGGTTAAAGATGCAGAATCTCACAGTAGGGATGCCATTGGAGTCTCCTCGGTGGATTCCGTTGACGACAGATGCCAGTCTCCGAGGCTGGGGGGCTCATTGCCTAAGTCAGTGGACCCAGGGTCTCTGGTCTCCGCTGGAAGCAGCTCAGTCCATCAATTTTTTGGAGACCAGGGCGATTCGGTTGGCTCTTCAGCACTTCAAGTTTCTCCTGGTGGGCAAAGCAGTACAAGTGCTCTCGGACAACGCCTCAGCGGTGGCTTACATCAACCGCCAGGGAGGAACGAGGTGCCGTCTGCTGTGTCGAGAAGCGGAAAGTCTTCTCGCCTGGGCAGAGTTGCACCTCACAAACCTCTCAGCTTCCCATGTAGCAGGAGTGGACAACGTCCAGGCAGACTTTCTCAGTCGTCACACTCTCGATCCAGGGGAATGGGCTCTCAGCGATCAGGCGTTTCAGTTGATAGTACTCCACTGGGGTCTTCCAGTTTTAGATCTTTTCGCCTCAAGTCTCAATTCCAAAGCTCCTCGCTTCTTCAGTCGCCGAAGAGATGCAAAAGCGGAAGGGGTCGACGCCCTCTTGCAGAGGTGGCCCTCCGGTCTTCTTTATGCGTTTCCTCCATGGCCACTAATAGGTCGTCTCCTGCAGAGGATCGAGGAACACGGGGAGCCGGTAGTGTTGGTAGCGCCGGACTGGCCTCGGCGTCCTTGGTATGCGGATCTGCAACGTCTGTTGGGGGCGACTCCTCTCCGACTTCCAGTGCACAAGACCTTGCTGGTACAAGGGCCTGTTCCTCATCCAGACCCGGCTCGATTTTGTCTTACGGCCTGGCTCTTGAACGGGCCCGCTTAGCTAAGAAGGGTTTCTCAGCTCCAGTAATTTCCACTATGCTTCGCTCTCGTCGGCGTTCCACCTCTCTGAGCTATGTTCGCACCTGGAGAATTTTTGAGGCTTGGTGTACAGATGCTGGCATTGTTCCTTTTCGTGCGTCAGTACCTCAGATGTTAGATTTTCTGCAGCGAGGCTTTGATAAAGGACTTTCGCTTTCTTCTCTAAGAGTGCAGACGGCAGCTCTGTCCTGTTTCAGAGGAAGGATTCGTGGTAAGTCTTTGGCCAGTATTCCCGAGGTGGCCCAGTTTTTGAAGGGAGTTAGTCTTCTTCGTCCTTCGGTCAGGCCAATCTTTCCATCTTGGGACCTTAATCTGGTCCTTTCGGCTCTAACGAAGCCGCCTTTTGAGCCGTTACTAGCGTGTTCTCTGAAGGATTTGACGCTTAAGACAGTGTTTTTGGTGGCTATTGCATCAGCCAGGAGAGTCTCAGAGTTGCAAGCCTTTTCCTGTAGATCTCCGTTTCTGCAATTTTCTAAAGAGCGAGTGGTACTTCGACCTGTTCCTTCTTTTTTACCCAAGGTCGTGTCTCGGTTTCATATGTCCCAGTCGGTTTTCCTTCCTGTGCTAGGATCGGCCTCAGGCACGAGGGAGCAGCAGAACTTGCGTACTCTGGATGTTAAGAGAGTTCTTAAACGATATATCGCAGTTACGGACGATTTCCGTCGCTCGGACCATCTTTTTCTCCTTTTCGCTGGGCACCGCAAGGGCTTGTCAGCTTCTAAGCCCACTTTATCTCGTTGGATTAAGGAGATGATAGCGTCTGCTTATCTTTTAGCAGGCAAAACGGTTCCTGAGGCGCTTAAGGCTCATTCAACACGAGGGCAGGCAGCCTCATGGGCGGAGTGCTCCTTGGTGCCTCCAGAGGAGATCTGTAAGGCGGCGACTTGGTCTTCTCTTCATTCCTTCTCTAAGCATTACAGACTTGATGTTCAGTGTCGTCAAGAGGCGGTCTTTGCATCCCGAGTGCTCACAGCGGGTTTGCTGGGGTCCCTCCCGTAGGACTACTGCTTTGTTACGTCCCATCAGTCCAATCCTGGGCCGGTCCGGAGGGATGCTAAGGAAGGAGAAATTAGACCTTACCTGCTAATTTGCTTTCCTTTAATCCCTCCGGACCGGCCCAGGCCCCTCCCGTGTGCTATTTTTCATTCTACATTGCTGTGTACAGATATTCAGCTGTCGTCTTCAGAGCTGTTCTGCAAGTTAGACAGTTAAAGGATTTGCATACTGTTCTCCAAGTTAAATGGTTATATACTTCATTATGTTATGCAAGTTGAACAGTTTCAAGAATTTCATAGTTTTATGTTATGCAAGTTGAACAATTTAAACAAGTACAAAAATCTGTACATAATTGGCCATACCTCAGCTCTGAAACGAGTTGTTGGTGAGCCCTCTGTCACGGCTAAGCCGTAGTTGTAAGCACGTTTATCTGGTGCTTCCTGGCTGCTTGGATTCCTCATGGCACAGAATATAGGTTCTTCTTTTCCTTTCTGCTTTGTTATTCAAATACTGAGGCTAGGGTCACATGACCAGGGCTCTTATTGGCTCTCTAGAGTCAGAGTTTTTTTCTCAGTCTCCACCTGCTGGTAGGCGAGCACAACCCATCAGTCCAATCCTGGGCCGGTCCGGAGGGATTAAAGGAAAGCAAATTAGCAGGTAAGGTCTAATTTCTCCTTTTACATTAAGGTGAAAAATGCCCTTGCTACCTTTACACAGGGCTCCTTGATTTTGGGGGGCGACTTCAATGCAGTAATGAATCCGGCCCTAGATCGGTCTGGAGCCGTCGTCAAATGGAAAACAAGGAGTCAACAGCTTTGGGATCACTAGCTTATTCTATGGGGGTGTTGGATGTGTGGAGGTTGCATCATGCAAGGGAGCGAGATTACACATATTACTCCCCAGTGCACGACTCGTACTCCCGTATTGATTACATTTTTCTTGACATTGCGTTGGTTGAGAGGGGTCCGATAGCAGGAATGGGCAGTATGACAATATCGGACCATGCCCCAGTTTGGGTATCTCTGCCATCTATTCGGGCAGAGGTTAAGAATAAGAAGTGGACACAACACGAGTGTGCTTCAGGAGACTGAGGTGGTGGAGGGCTGTAGGAAAGTATTGAAAGAGTGTCTGGAGCTTAATATCGACTCGGGGCCTCCCCTTAGCATAGTCTGGGACGCCATGAAGGCAGTCTCGAGAGGCTACTTCCTACAAATTGCGAGCCTTCGCCTGCTTGCTGGCTGGGTTCAACTGGCAAGTTTTTTGGAGAAAATTCGGTATCTGGAGGCGCAACATAAGGCGGGTGGGTCACCTGTAGTTCTGGAAGAGTTGCGTGGGTTGAGACTCCAGTTGGACTCTATTTACTCGGAGCATCTAAGTTTGTTGCAATCAAGAACTAAAACATCTCTTTTGAGTTTACTAACTAAGCTGGTCGCCTCCTTGCTATGCGGTAACCAGTGTTCGTGATGGTAAGGGGGTATGCTACTAACATCAGAGTGTATACACAGGCGTTTTGGGGAATTTTATCAAGCCCTGTATGCGCAGGAGGTTAATCCTGCCTCAGAGTCTATTGTAAGAAATTTGCCCCTGAACTGGCTCCACTGTTGGCGGATCTGTTCAACCAGGTTGGGAGGGTGCGTTCTTGCCACCCTCCATGCTAGAGGCGTGGATTGTCATATTGCCTAAGCCAGACAAAGACCACATGGAATGCGGCTCATATCGCCCTATCTCAGTCTTAAATGCTGATGTAAAAATATTAGCTAAAGTGCTGGCCAACCGCTTGGCGCCGTTACTTCCAGCAATTATCCATCCTGATCAAGTTGGCTTTGTTTCCTATAGAAATGCAATGGATAACACAAGGCACGTAGTTGACTTAATGCATTTGGCTAAGAAAGAACAGTGGCTCTTGTGTTTTCTTAGCCTGGATGCCGAAAAGGCCTTCGATAGGGTCCATTGACCATATACGTATAAGGTGTTGGAGACCTTCGGGTTAGGCCCTTAGTTCTGCGGTTGAATCCAATCTTTCTACGACTCACCTAAAGTGTGTGTGAGAGTTAATGGGGGCAACGCTGGCATGTTTACTCTGCATAGAGGCACTACAGGGTTGCCCCTTGTCTCCACTACTATTTTCTATGGCTATAGAGCCTTTTGCTTCCAGGATGCGATCAAACCCGAACATCACTGAAGTTAATATAGCGGGGAGTGAGCATAAAATGGCTCTTTTTGCAGACGATGTGTTGTTGTTCGTTACTCGTCCTCTGGTTACTTTTCCCAGTCTCTTGTGTGTTATCAGTGAGTATTTGGCAGTGTCAGGATTCAAAGTGAACATGGTGAAATCTGAGGCCAAATCTCAGCTGATCTGGATAGGTGGGGGGACTTGGAGTTTTCCTGGTTTGGCAGAATAGCCATTGTAAAGATGTACTACTACTACTTAACATTTCTAGAGCGCTACTAGGGTTACGCAGCGCTGTACAGTTTAACAAAGAAGGACAGTCCCTGCTCGAAGGAGCTTACAATCTAAAGGACGAAATGTCAAGTTGGGGCAGTCAAGATTTCCTGAATAGAGGTGTAGTGGTTAGGTGCCGAAGGCGATATTGAAGAGGTGGGCTTTGAGCAAGGATTTGAAAATGGGCAGGGAGAGGGCCTGGCGTATGGGCTCAGGGAGTTTATTCCAAGCATGGGGTGAGGCGAGGCAGAAAGGGCAGAGCCTGGAGTTGGCGGTGGTAGAGAAGGGTACTGAGTGGAGGGATTTGTCTTGAGAGCGGAGGTTATGGGTAGGAACGTAAGGGGAGATGAGGGTAGAGAGGTAAGGAGGGGCTGCAGATCGAGTGCAGGGAAACATCTGCGACTATCGCGGTCATATCTTTTTATCAGGATCGGAGGAGGGGAGGACTGGGTGTTCCCAACCTGAACTGGTACTATAGAGCGGCCCAAGCGTGTGCAGCCATTGAATGGTTTCAGGATTATCCCGATAGACAGTGGGTGCATTTGGAACAGTATTCTGCAGGCCAGAGACCTCTGGGAGCACTTATGTGGCTTCCGAGTTTGCTTAGGTCAGTCGGGGAGGGTCTGTGCCCTTCCATACATGTCACTCTTTATTATTGGGACAGTCTATTTCCTAAAAGGAGGTGCGTGTTATCACGTTTATCACCTATAGCTTTTAACCACTTATTTTATCCTGGGAATGAGAGGGAAGCATTTAATAGATGGTATGGTGAAGGTTTGAGAATGTGGGGCCAAATGTTTGATGGGGATTCTTTGTTGCCCTTCCCTGCCGTGGTTAGGAAATTCCCAATAGTGGGGGGAGATGATTTTGCTTTTCTTCAGCTGTCACATTTTCTTAAAACAAGGACTGTTCGGGAGGTGGTAACCCAGGAAAAGTCATCCCTGGAGGAGGTTTGTGAGGGGCCTGCAATGACAAGTGGATTAATATCCCGCCTATATAGTATTACTAATTTGCAGGCCCCGCACTACACTCTTCATAGGAGGAGTTGGCAGAAGTAGCTAGGCATAGATCTGGAGGAGGCTGAGTGGGAGAAGATGGAACGGGCAACAGCGAAGGTGTCCTCTCATGTACCCTTTAAGGAAAATGCAGTGAAAGTGCTCTTTCAATGGTATCTGACGCCTGAGCACCTTCAGCGCATATATTCTGCATTGTCTGGCTTGTCTGGAGGGGTTGCGGTGTTAGGGGCACCATGGGGCATGTTTGGTGGGCATGTGTGAAGATGCAGGCTTTTTGGAAATCGATTTACAGTAGGCTACAGAAGTGGCTGGGTGGCTCGGTCCCCTGGAGCCCCACCCTTTTTCTTTTTTCTGCAAAAGTTGCGGGCTTTTCATCGGCCCAGCAGGCATTGATGCGGTATGCCACGAGTGCAGCTAGGGTGGTAGTAGCATCCTGTTGGAAGAAGCCCTCGACTCCTCCAACAGTGAGATGGCTTAATAAGCTGAGGCATGTTTGTGAAATAGAGAGGCTCCTAGCGGAGCGTCGTAACCAGAAGAATAAGTGGCACTCGATCTAGGAACCTTTCATCCTCAATGCATAGAGTAAGTAGTGCAAGGGGAAACAGCATTAAGAGTCTTGATGGGGCGGGTTTAGGGGGGGACATGAGAAAAGTTGGGTGGGTTTGGGATCGGGGGGGGGGGGGGGCGGGAAGTAACCTGTAAAAACCAAAAAATCTTTGAAGTCAAGTTGATAGTAGATATAGAGCTGACACGTACAATGTACCCGATGTCTTGTTTGTTTAGTAGTTCCTGTTAGTTATAATATACTTTGTCCAAAATAGTATTGTATGGAACTGCATATGCTTTATGTGTTAACAATACTTAATAAAGACTTCTATAAATTAAAAAAAAAAAAAAAAAGAGTCTTGATGGGGCCTTAGAGAAGCAGGGGGGTGTGATGCCGGGGGGGGGGGGGGGAACCAGAAAACTAAAATAAAGTTTATAAAGTTTTGAAGTTTTATATTGTTACATGTGGAAGGTTAAGAATGATGTATAATGGTGTGTATTACGCAGAGATGGAGCGTGTTGTATGGCCCATGTGGCTTTGTGTTTCTTATTATATGTCTAACATGTTAATAAAGACTTCATGCAAATAAAAAAATATATATTTTTATTAGTTTTCATATAAGAATTTTTTAAATAGTTGTATTCATGTATTAATATTAATTGTCTTGTAATGCTTCTTCTTAATTTGTTATGTAAGCCGCAGTGAACCTGAGCTTCCTTGCGAAAATGCGGGGTAGAAATGTCAGAATTAGTTGCTTGAGTTACGGTGGCTCTTTGTATGGGTTTGCTTGAAGAGGAATGATTTAAGGATTTTGCGGACTTTGGTTTATTCCTGTATGCTTCTTATTTTGGGTGGTAAGGAGTTCCACCATTTGGTTCCTAGGTATGTGAAGTCTGCAGAGTTAACTGTTTTGTAGACCACTTTTTTTGCAATTTGGGAGATAAAGTCTGAGAGAGTCTCTTGCCTCATATTTAGCGTTTCTTTGAGGTAAGTTTATTAATGGTAACGGTAATGGAATTTAAACATGCATGGGATAAATATAAAGGAATCCTGTTCAGAAGGAATGGATCCTCAGAAACTTAGCCGAGTTTAGGTGACAGAGACGGTGGTGGGAGGCGGGGCTAGTGCTGGGCAGATTTCTGTGGTCTGTGCCCTGAAAATGGCAGATAAACTCATATGTGCTACTTTTTGTGTATCTTGTTGGGCGGACTGGATGGACCGTGCAGGTCTTTTTCTGCCGTCATCTACTATGTTACTTTGTCTGGAGCTGTGTCATTTTAAGATTTGAAAGATAAAGGCACATAATTTGAAGTTGATTCTCGCTTTGATGGGAAGCCAGTGTAACTTGATTAATAAAGGTGTGGCACTTTAAAAATGAGAGATTTTGTATATGAACCAAGCTGCAGTGTTTTGAGCCATTTGGGGTTTTTTTCCAACAGGTACTCCTTACAGCTGGCATATTTGACATTACAATAATCAAATTGGGATAAGGTTAATGATAATTTGAATGTTTCTGATGAGAAATAAGGTCTGATCCTTTTGAGTTTCCAAAGTGACCTGAAAGATTTTGTGATTACTGAGGAAACTTGAAACTCAAATGTTAAATATTTGTCTCTAATTATTCCTAGAATTTTCAGATTATTGTCAATGGGTAATTAAGCGTTGTCTGTTGTGAAACTGTTGTAGTTGGTTTGGTCAAATAGATTGGTAATGATCGTGAATTTAGTTTTGTCTTTATTTAATTTTAGTTTGAATTCTGAGGCCCAGGTTTCCATCAAATTTAAGACACATTTTGCCTTTTGTAAGATATCTTTGATGTTCTTTTTGAAGGATGGAGCTAGATATAGATATATAGTAACATTGTTACTCTCTCGCTCTCTCTGTTTTTACTCATAGTCCGGTGACCAAGGTGGGGGATAAAGTTCCCTTTGATTTCAGGAATCCTTGGAATCATTTGCGGACTGTGCCACATATGCCAAACTTGTTTAGTATGTTTAACAAGATACTATGATCTGCGGCATTGAATGTGCTAGACATATTGAACTGAATTATTAAGTTCTTGGACCCTATGCTAATTTCTTTCCTGAAATTAGATACCAGAGTAGTAAGGACAGTCTCTGTGCTATAGTATGGTCTAAAACCTGATTGGGATTTGTGTAGTAGGGAGAAATGTGAAAGGTAGTCCATAATTTGTTCTGCAACTATACCTTCCATCACCTTTGTCATTAAAGGAATGGAGGCTACTAATCTGTAGTTTGTTACATCAGTTATGGTGATTGAATTTTTTTTTTTTTTTTTTTGTATAAGAGTTAGGATAATAGATCCTTTATTTTCAGGGAAAGTGCCGTGAACTTAGTAGGAAGGAGATTTGCTGCTGGAGCAGATTAATGAATATATTAGGAGCTTCCTTCATGAGATGACTAGGGCAAGGGTCTAGGATGCATTGTGAGGTTGAATATTTTAGGAGGTAATGTTTTACCATGTTATCTGTAGTAATCCAATGTGTAATGTCAATGTTTCATGTATCAAAAAATTCTGAGGCACAGTATCAACAGACAAAATTTTCTTCCATTACGTTCATTCCCACTATTCCACGACAAGTGGGTAGTTATGTCCATCGACCAGCAGGTAGAAATAGAGAATACAGAACTGAGCACCTCTACATAGCACCCTGCTAGCAGCTCATTCCTCAGTATCTTCTATCTCCAGCAGGTGGATGGATAGACTTCCTCTGTCTCTGAATCTGAGGCCTTGCTCCTGGTCCAGTTGGTCAACTGGTTCCCGGTTGAGCATAGTGGGCAGACATACCTGGTGGTGCTGGGTCCCTGTCGTGTTTTCCCCCCTGAAGTGTTCTGCATTCTTATGGTAGCCTGATCAGCAACCAATCTGCTTCAGAAGATAAGGAACAGTGCAGGCAGCGCAGTGAGTTTGGCGGGCCAGTGGTGCTGTGCCCTGCCGTGACGGGGGTGGCTGTGTCCCCTGGGAGCATGGACCCGGGGTAGGGTGTTCTGTGCAGTGCTTTGGGCCTCAGGACATCCTTGGGAGCGATTTGTGTCTGTGCTTACAAAAAAAAAAAAAAAAAGAGCTTTATGGTTGAGTTGTGCTGCGCTCCGGTTTAAAAAAAAAAAAGAGAGCACAAGAAAGACACATGCTTTCCCGTGCTGTGACAATCTTCATTCATGACAACCCCCCGCTGTGAGTGCGAAGAGCTGCCCATCTCGCAGCGGGCAGGGTTCCTCCTCGGGCTGCTGCACAGTGTGCAGTCCGGTTTCCGAATGGAGGGGTTGAGTCGGGGCTCACGCACACAGAGCGCCCTCAGCCGCAGCAATGCATTTCTTGCAGCTCTGGTCCCCAGTGCATTGTCTCGGCGCTTCGCCTCAGAGGGAGGCGGGAATGGCAGCCATTTTGTTCTCTGCCGGCACAACAGCCTGTGCAGACAGCTGTAGCAGTGGGGATCTCTTCGGGGAGGGCCCCCCTGAGTCAGAGCCTGCCGGTCTGGGCTTGTTCTCCTGCTCTGCCAGACTTTGGGTTGGTGCAAGTAGTCCCTTCTCCAGCAGCCCTAGCTTCTCCTGGGGGACAGGGGACAGGGTTTTCCCCGCCAGCTCCCAGGAGTTCGCCGCAGATAACACGTGGAGTCTTCATTTTGTTTTGCTGCGGTTGGGCTGCTCTATGGGGTCTCCTCTGTCAGAGCCCTTGGTGGAGGGTGAGCTCCCTCTGGGGGAGGGGGATAACCCTTGGGTGCTCGGTCTGTTTCAGCGGGGGGAGTTCGGCTCCCTGTTTTCGGTGGCGCTAGCAGCGCTTCTCATAGCGAAACCCTTGGGGTTCTCTGGAGGAGAATCGGGCGGCTAGCCTTGCCTAGGGCCTCAGGGGCTTGTTTACCTCAATGTACAGTGCACTTGACTCAGGCCTGCAGGTTGGGAGAACCATGGCCCACTTCTTTTCTCTAGTGCAGGGAGAAGGAGAAGCTCTGTTCCCTACTTTGGACTCGGTGATTGCAGTTCATCTTGAATTTTCCCTTCCTGGTTGCTGGCGGCATTGCCTTGCGGAATCTGGGAGATGGGAAGTTGAATCAGACCTTGTAGCCCGCCTTGGAGGTGTTTGCATTAGGAGCTGCAGGCTTCTATTGGTAGCCCTTTGTCGTTCCCGCTGCGGGCTGTCTTGGGTCGAGGGGCTGCGGCATGGGCCTGTTTGCAGTGGCAGCAGCAGTCTGTTTCCTGGGGTAGTCCTCGAGCTACTCACAATTGCTTCTTTAAATGAAGTTTCATTCGAGCACATTTAGTCTAGCAGCACTTTGCCATTGCCAATCCAGTGCTTCAAAAGCACATGTAAGAGTTTTTGCCCTATGGATAGAAACTAAACACTGCATACAACGTTACAAACTAAGTAACAGTGTTTTAAACCTAAGACTGAGTGTCATGGGTTTCTGAGGGCTTTTCTCTTTAACAAAAAATATAATTATATATGAGCTACTGTGAAAGTATTAGAGCTAGAGCTTGTATTTTCTTGTAGTAGTCCTCGAGCTACCTGGTTGGAGGTACGTTTTGCCTGTCTGGTGGATGCTGTGTATGACATTCTTCGGGCTTCGACCTAGGGTATGTCTTTGGCATTCACCACAAGCTGCCAGTTCTGCCTGCCTGCGTGGTCAGGTTTCCACTTTGGGGCACCTTTCTCTTTGGGTACACCCTCAGCGATTTGGTTCAGGAGCTTGGTGAGTCGGGCTCCAGCGTTTGCCAGGGGACGTTCCTCATTCTTGGACTGCCCTGTGGGCTCGGCAAGTGCCCGGTTTCGTGTCAGCACTAAGGGTAAGTCTGGTCCTCAGAATTTTGGCCAGAGGGCTCGGTTTCAAGCCTGGCATTCTCCCTTCCAAGGGACAGGGAACCAGGAACCAGCAGGGCACTCGGGGTGAGTGGCTGGTGTCTCCAGGCCATTCTTGGGTGGCCTGGCTGGCTGGTCCATCTGGGCCATGGAGCCACTTTCGGGCATTTTGGAATGTGTGGACTACCTTCTCCTGAGTTTAGGTGCTGGATTTTCGGGGTGCTGGCGTCTGGCTGGCGTTCTCTCCTCTGGTAGCCCGTCTCTTCTTGCAGTCTCCTTGGCAGTGGTGGTGCTGCTATCCTTTTGGGCCATTGTTCCTGTCCTTCCAGCCGAACGCTGTTTGGGTCGGTACTCCATCCTTTTTGGGGGTTCCCAGGAAAACGGGAACAATGCAACCCATTCTGGATCTCAAGGGATCCACAGGTATCCATTTTCGGTTGGCGGCCCTGAGGTCTCTGATCGCCTCCGTTTGGGAAAGAAAGTTTCTCTCCGCTCTAGATCTCAGGGAGGCATACTTCGCTTTCCCGCTATGGGCTGTCTTGGCAGTTCATTCCTGTTCTGGACCCTGCCAGTTGGTTCCGTCAGACCCGAGGACCCTTTTTGAGGTCATGCTCATAGTGGCGGTCTTTCTGCGGAGACACAGGTTTTTGTGTTCTGTACCTGGGTGGCTCCGGGTCTCTTCTTGCCTAACCTGAGTAGAGACCCCTTCAGCGCTGGTTCACCCTCAGTTTTTTGTCTGGTTTGGGTGTTTAATTTCAGCAGGAGCAGGCTGGAGCCAGCTCGCCAACTTTTATTCCCGTTGAGCTTGTGTTTCTTCAGAGGGACAGCGCTTTAAGTTAGCTTCCAAGCTTCTCGCTCCTGCTTTGTCACCAGCCACAGGCCTGGTATTTCATGCAGGTCCTTAGATCTATGGCAGCGGCCATGGAAGGGGTTCCTTCTTCTCTCATGCGGCCGCTTTAGGGGGCCCTGTTCAGCCGCTGGTCTCAGGTTTCAGAGAGCGGTGGCATCTGGCTCTTTTGCTCTCTGGCTGTCAATCAGTGCATGAGGGGGGTTGCTGCTTCCCCAGTCGTTGACCCTGGGAAGGTCCTCCTCGAGCCTGCTTTGGGAGGTGGTGTCTATGGATACCAGCTTCTCGGGCTGGGGAGTGCCCTTTGCTGGAGTTCCTTGGTGCAGGGCTCTTGGTCTCCAAGGAGGGTATTGGCCCTTTATCCTCTGGAGCTGCGTGCAGTGAGCTGAGCTCTGGAGGCCTTTGCCCCACTATTGGGAATGCCGCCGTTTGGGCCTTTCGGTCTTGCCTGCGGCGGTTGCCTTTTTTCGCCTCACAGGGGGGACTCCTAGCAGTCTGCTGGCGGAGGAGTCCAGCTTGTTAATGGACGGGGCAGTGAGACTTCGGTTGTGCCTTCAGCTGGTTTGCGAGGTCCCTCAATATGGAGACAGACTTGCTCAGTCGGTATGTTCTGGTTTCCAGCAGAGGGAGCGGTTGGTCGAACCGTTTTCAGCTGGTGGCCTAGTCCTATGTCTCGGTTCTTTGGTGTTTCAGCCACCGCCGGGCATAGGACTCTAAGGATCTATTTGCCCTGCGATGGTTGTGTCTGAGCGAGAGACCTCCATATGCCTTCCCCCATGCTGATTTTAGGCCGGCTGTGGGGGAGAGTGGCAGACCTTTGGGGCAGGGTGATCCTGGTCTCCAGCCTGGCCATGTCTTCCGATGTATGCAGATCTCGTGATGCTCCTGGTTAGGGCGCTATTGTGATTTCATCAGTGTCGAGGTCTTTCTGTCGGGGCCTAGTGGCCATGGAGGTTCCCTCCCCCCTTTCCGTTGGTCCTGCAGCCTGGCCCTAGAGAGGGCCCGGCTGAGGAAGAAAGGTTATTCACTTTTAGTGGTGGCTTCCCTGCTTTGGGTCGGGAAGCACTCTTAAGTACATAAGTACATAAGCACCACCATACTGGGAAAAGACCAAGGGTCCATCAAGCCCAGCAACCTGTCTCCGACAGCGGCCAATCCAGGCTTCAAGAACCCGGCAACCCCCACCCCCCCCCCCCCCCCCCCCCAAAAAAAAAAAATAATAATGTTCAATGGACTTTTCCCTCAGGAATCTGTCCAAACCTCCTTTAAATTCCATAAGGCCAGCTGCTGTCACTACATTCTCCGGCAACGAGTTCCAGAGTCTAACTACACTCTTCCTCATCGGCGTCTGCCAGAGTGTGTTTTTAAGTCTGGCTTGCTGTGAGGTTTTGGGTTGCTGTTGCATCCTCTATGGCCACTTTCTGGCTTTTTGGCAGGAGGGAAATTCATGGGGCTAGTGCTGTAGGTCCAGTGGGGGTCCTGGCTTGCTTTCAGGGCTGCTTGCAGGAGTCTTCTTTAGCTGCTCCTTCTGGACTGAGTTCTTTTTCTGGTCCTTCAGGTGCTTCAGCACTCCCCGTTTGAGCCTGTTGATAAGTGGCCCTCGTTCTATGGCACCATGGCTTAGTTGGCTAAAGCAAGCAATGAATTTTAGCCGCAGATTCTGTTTTAGCTAAAGTAGAAAAAAAAAAGGTTTTGGTTACCGTCTTGGCTCTTTCCTCTGCATCATCCCTGCCAAAGGGGCCAAGGGGTTCCAATGAGATTCAGTGGGGCCCCACCTTTGTGGAACTGGTGGGAGGCAGGCTTTGCCTGTTTCAACAGGTGTGGACCATTATTACCTTTGATCAACGGATCCCAGAGGTGGTTTGGTTGGATTGCACACTCAAATTTGTAGGACCCTTTTCAGATGCCATTATGTTGTCCCTTGCAGAGCAGGACCAAAGCAGCCCATGATTGGGCAGACTGGATGGACTGTACAGGTCTTTATCTGCCATCATCTACTATGTTACTGTGATAAGGGAGACCTTGCGTTGTCTACTTGCTGTGGGAGCCATCGAGCCAGTGCCACCACAGGAGATTAGATAGGGACCATATGACGGGACTTTTCAGCCAGTTCTGTTTCTCAAAGGGTTCAATGCTTCCTTGAGGGTTCTGCATTTCTGGATGGAGACTTTTTGTTCGGTTACCTTGTCGGAGTGCTCCTGTTGACCAGGCCACAGCATCTTTGATCTTTACCACTGTAAAAAGTCATGGCTGCAGAGTTCCTTTGCAAGGAAGTGATTGAAGTACATCCCTATCGCAACAAATGGCTGGTTTGGGCCAATTTGGAGTAGAGTGTCAAGAGAACAACTGCTCAGGTGATCTTCTTTCAGAACCTCGGCTGGCTGATTAAACTTTACCAAGAGCCACTTGGAACCAGTTTAGGTCCTCAAGAATCTGAGGGTATGATTTGATACCCGCTTTGGGGTAATTCTTCCTTCTCCAAGTCCAAGCGAGCAAGCTTTACTCCCAGCTCCAAGAAGATCTGCATGCAGTTGGTCCTATCTATGGCAGCAACCCTTGAGGTTTTTCTGTGTGCAAGAGATTACATGCTGCCTCTGCAGCATGCTCTGCTGTCCTGTTGGTCCCCGTAGTCTCACTGTTTGATGTTTGGCTCCCCTTGCCAGCATCAATCTGGAGTCACCTAGAATGATGGTGAATTCAACACTCTTTTTTTTTTTTTTTTTTTCTTTGGACCTGGTGGATTGGATTGTGGTCATTACAGATGCGAGTCTTTAGAGGAGTCCACAGTTTGGACAGAGTGGCTCAGGGACATCAGTCAACCCAGGAGGCTGAGTGGTTCATAAATTATCAGGAGGAGGTCACTTCCCTCTTATAATTCAGAATCAAGAGATGCATGTGTTGTCTAACAATGGTATGGTTACAGTTTATTTCAACAAACGGGGAGCCACCAGGAGTGCAGAGGTCTCCCTGGAGTTGGACAAGCTATGACATTGGTGGAATTTTCCTATTGGCACTCTTGGTAGCCCATGTAGCGAGGTGGACTTTCTCAGCTGCTTAATCTGGCAGCCTTCTGCCTGATGTTGGAATACTTGGGAATTTGTGTTCAACTTATTGACGATTTGCTAGAATTCCAAATTCCCTAGGCTCTACAGCCATATGAGAGAGTCTGGGTTGGTGGGGCTAGATGCCTGGGGGTAGCCTGAGCCCTCAGCTCCTGATAAATTGAGTGATTTACAGGATTGCAAAGCACCTGTTTTCTGGTCATTCTGATCTCGTGAGATTGATCTCGCCATCCTTGGTACAATGACTTGATTTGGCTCCTCTTCAGTCCTCTTTGTGAGAGGACCGGATCTTCTTTTCGAAGGGCCGGTCCCTTTCTGGTTTACAGTTTGGCCCTTGAAAGGCAGTGCCTGAAGGGGTTTTCTTCCTCAGTCATTGCCATGCTGCTGAAAACATGGGGATCCTCCACCTCCCTGGCCTTCATCAGGGTGTTTGAGACTTGCTGCTCTAGCTGTGGGGTGGCCCCCTGAAGGCAGAATTTCCACTCATCATTCTTATGGGGTGGTCTGGATCTCTGTCTGGTGCTTAGTTCACTCAGAGGCAAAGTTGGTAGGGCCTCTGTTGCAACTTATCTATTTTTTTACAGGGGGTAAGTTGATTTGATCCCCAAGGGGGGGGGGGGTGCCACTATGGAAGCTCAGTTTGGTGTTGTCTGTCATTGCCTTGCCCTCCTTTGAACCACTTTGGTGGGCCTTTGTGAAAGATCTCACTCAAAGTGGTTTTCCTTGTGGTCATCTGTTTGGCTATAAGGATTTTGGAGCTGTAGGTGCACTCTTGCATGGACCCTAGTTTGTCTTTCTCTTCTGATGTTTTGGTTTCTCTACCTGGTGGTGGGACTGTCCACAGGCAGTCCATAAGTTGAATGTTCACAGAGCACTTTTCCACTGTTTGGAAATCAGTAATCCTTTTGAATGTTGGATCTTTTTTGTCCTCTTTTATGGTCCTCACAAGGGACACAGGCTTTCTAGGGCCTTTAGGGTTCATTCTGTCAGGTCACAGAGGGCATCCTAGGCTGAAGCAGGACAGTTGCCCTGGAAGGCATTTGCAGAGCTGCAATATAATTTTCCCTGCTTTCTTTTGTCAAACATGAGAAGCTTGATGTTTGAGCTAGGTAGAACAGTGCCTTTTGTAACACAGTCTTAGAAGGTGTTGTATCTTCCCTCCTGCTCTGTGGGATGACAGCTCTGATAAATCCCATAGTCTAGACTGGTCTAGCAGTTTAAAGTTTGGGATAAGATGTTAAGAGACTTTGTGGCTTGAGAAGAAGCCAAAGATAAGTCTGGCATGACTTCAGGGAGATAAAATGAAGGGAGGGTTGGGTTTTCCCGACCTAAAGAGAGATTATCAAGCAGCAGCACTGATGGCTATGCAGGAGCACTATATAGAACATCCCTCTGTACAATGGGTTAAATTAGAGAGAGGATATTTGGCCCCCTATTCAGTATTCGAGATATGGGGTGGGAAAGGAGGATCTGGGTCAAAAGGGGACCAGAGAGAACACTTATTCCTTTCCCCGTTCATAAAGATATGGCAGTTCACAAAAAAGGCCTTCTGAATGGTAGGTATAATTCTTACAGTCTTCTCAAAGGCTATTACCCCTGTCTACAAGTTACTTTGTAATCTTTCAAATGAAGTTACTTTGAAGCCTCTTTTATCCATATTTTCATTGACATAGTCTTGCGCAATGGCTCACTTTGTATAATTCTGTTTCTGTTTGTTGTTATAAATGTCAAGAAACTTTAACTTCAATACAAATGCATTGCTCTGCATTCTGTAAACTTGTCTCTGTTATGCTGTCATTTTAAAAATTTCAATAAAAAAACTTGACACAGAAATGAGCTATAAGAAATTTGACCTACGTTTTGGGATCTGCCAGGTATTTGTCAGCTGGAGGCAACTCCCTAATTGGACTCTTCAGATCCATTGAGGGATACTGGGCTCAGAGATCCTTGATCTGACTCACCTTGCCATACTCTGGTGCCATACTTTCATCAGGACATATACCACCCAGCTATGACACACCAAAAATGAAAGTGAGCTAGAAAGAAGGATGGATTAAGGGGATGGAACTCCTTTCATATGAGAGTGGTTAAAGAGGTTAGGGTTCTTCAGCATAAAGAGCGATGGCTGAGGGGGAGATATAATAGAAGTCTACAAAATCCTGAGTGTAATGGAATGGGTAAATGTGAATTGATTTGTTTACTCTTCAAAAACAATACAAAGACTAGGAGACACTCCATGAAGTTACATAGTAGTACATGTAAAATAAAATTGGAGAAAATGGTGTTCCACTCAACACATAGTTAAGCTCTGAATCTCATTGCCAGAAGAAGTGGTAAAAGCAGTTAATGTAGCTGTGTTAAAAAAAAAAAAAAAAAAAGAGGTTGGACAAATTATTGGAGGTAAAGTCCATAAACCATTATTAAGGTAGATGTTGTGGGGGGGGGGGGGGGGGGGGGGGAGCCACTGCTTTATCCTGGGTGTCAGTAGCAGATACTTGTGACCTGGATTGGCCACTGCTAGAAACAGGATACTAGACTAGATGGACCTTTTGGTCTGACCTATATACTGCTCAAAGGGGGCTCATATCTCCTTGAGTGAAGAATACCTCATCCATATCTTTGCTATCAACTTCTCTGATGCATAGATACGCCATGCTCTCGTATACCAGACTTCCAGACTAAGCACTTGCTTACATCTTCATTTGGTAGGTACATTGAGGTGCACTGCCATTATAAATAGATTCACCAAACATTGTGAACCATACTCTGATAACATAAACATGTTTTTGTAAAAACTTATAATCTGTTGAAGTATAAACAATTAAGAACATTGTCACAACAACATAAACATTCAAGAGACTTCTTACCATTATACTAACCCAACATAGCCATAATCAGGCAGCCCAGCCCTCTTTTTACCATCCTATTTAACTGTGCAGCTCCTTTCATCCCTTATGAACAAGCTTATGATTAGAAACAGTCTTCTTATAGGATGGCAATATTCATTCCTCTCCAGTGTCTAAGGAGTCTCCTCCCTGTAGAATCCTCCATCGGTGAAGTCTTAGAATTTCCCCTCTCTCTCCTTTTTGATTATGAGGATTCTCTAGATCTTTCCATCACTATGGAGCTCTTAGCAACAGTACAACACTTTCTATACTAAGTATATGATTACTTCTCATTAACAAAATATGCACTGTGCTAGGGACAAGGGATCTCTAGAAAATGTGCAGATTTCTAATTGTAACTTTCTGTAAAGAATCAGTGTGGCCAAGGTTGCCATAACACACTTATGCAAACACTGAGTGAATAATTAGAAAGATCCTGCCATTGATCTTCAATAGCTGAAGGTTATAGGGATGGGGGAGGGGATGTGGTAATGGTTGTGGGGATAAGTTTGAAGTGAGACTCTCTCCAGGGGGGTAGTTTTGTAAATGTTATAGCTATTTGTTCCTGCGCAATATGTAATTCTAACAGATCTGCTCTTTTTAACCTTTTTAATTCTGTAAAGAGAGTTCCTGAGCAGTAACTGATGGTTTGTTGCTTTCATATAGGAGGTGCCCATCGAAGCCAGAGCAGTGAAGGTGTCAGCTCTCTCAGCAGCTCACCGTCCAATAGTCTGGAGACACAATCTCAGTCTCTCTCCCGCTCCCAGAGCATGGATATTGACAGCGTGGCTTGTGAAAAAAGGTGCAGAATGCTTTTCCTCCTCTTGAAACTCTCTGCTTTAGCCACCCAAATTAGTCTTAAAGGAAGTGCAATGGGTTCACAGTCAACTGAAAAGAAAGGGATTGTAAAGGCAGAGAATTCATATTCACATACAGTAAAGTATTAAAAAGTCACATTTGACATGAGAGCTCTTGTGAAATGAAAAGATATAAGGTGGACAACCTCAGTTTTACATCTCCAAGCCCTGCAGTGGAGGAGAAGCAAAATATTTAGAGAAGCAGGCTGAAAGCCCAGGGTTCAAGGGTGTTCTCGTTGGCTCATGGGAGGTTTGATAGCGCAACCTATAGATCCTGATGGAGACCTTTTCATTTTGTTGGCAAAGTATGGCAAAATCATTGTAGGTCAGTTGTGACTGGAAAGGTTGGTTCCGTCAAGGGGGTTGCAGTAGACCACATTTCTTTTTAAATAGTTGCTTGGTTGAACGTACAGCCTGTCAAATACATTGAGAGAAATATTTATTTTTTGGCTACTATTAAGACCTGGCAGTGCACTGCCGTTTTCTTTCCAGTTTATGTCCTTGATGCTTAAGGATCCGTAGTTCCGGGGAGAATCACAGGTAGTGTTTGCACATAGAGTGTAAGACCACCTTTTTGTAGGACTGTTTTTTCTAAGGCTATTGCTAAGTGTTCATTCCAGATGTCAACCTGTTCTGACACTGTAGTCATCTTTTCATCCACATAGTGATAGTACAGGGCCTCCAAGAAACTCTTTCAGCAGTCAGAGTTTTCATGTCTCGAATTTCCTTCCAAATTGTGTTTTTACCCATCCATGGTGGAAAGGAAGCTCATGATATCATAGCCCAGTAGAGGCCCAGAGTAATAGGGGGGAATTGTCAGGCTAAAATAAGACAATCCAAAATTCTGCCTTGCATTTTACTGGTCTGAAATAATCCCCACATGTTGTTATATAGCTAAAGTTGAAGTGCAAAAAGAAGAGGATCAGACTCCATAGATAGACAAACACCATAAAGAACACTGACAACTTGAGAGGGAAGCAGTGAATATAGAGCCCATGTGTTATAAATTTGCTTTATTTGATTATCTGGTAACATAGATGCCAGCAGATAATACATATGCATACATGATCTTGATTTGTTCTTTCCATTTTTGGGGCACAGACTGAGGAAGTCTGCCCAGCACTGGCCTTATTTCACAATTACTGGAGCTGCCATCGAAGCCCCACTGTAGCCCATCCAGATCTGTCCATTCATGATCGGGGCACAGACCATAGAAGTCTGCCCGGCACTGACTTTATTTCCAAATTACTGGAGTTGCCATCCAAGTACTAATAAGTTTGCTTTGTTCCATGCTCTTTCCATACAGAATTCCTTTGTGTTTATCCCGTGCCTTTTAAAATTTCGTTACCTTTTTCATCTCCACTACCTGCCACGGGAGGGCATTCCAGGAGTCTACCTCTCTCTCTGTGAAAAAGTACTTCCTGATATTATTCCTGAGTTGGCCCCCCTGCAATCTCAGTTCATGTCTTGTAGTTCTGCTGCCTTCCTGTCTCTGAAAAAGGTTTGTTTGTATATTAATACCTTTCAAATATTTGAATGTCTGTTTTATATTACCCCATCGCTCCTTTCCTCTAGATTCAAGTAATGAATACAGTGACCTGACACGGCTCTGTTTTGGCAACTGTGTCTGTGTGAGGGGTCCAGAACCTGTATAGGATTTATTTATGTATTCTCAGTGTACTGTCTGAACACTTCCAACAGCTCAATCATGCGTTCCTGCTTCATGTGATTCAAATGCTACAATTGCCTTTATCACATGAAGCAGGAACACATGCAAGTATTCAGGCAGTACATTGAGAATACATAAATATTGTACCAATACAGGTTCTAGACCCCTCATACAGGCACACTCGCCACAACAAAGTCGTGTCGTATTTATCACTTGAACCATTGGATGAGATAATTCACTGAATAATCAAATAAAGCAAATTTATTACATGGACTTTAGATTTGACTGCTTCCCTCTCAGTTCGTCACCATTGTTTGTGGTGTGTGCGTGAATAACTAAAGCTGCCATCTGAATGCTAGGATTGAATTGCCTGGAGTCACACTGGAGCCCTCATGTACAGATCTGGGCTCATATTTGGCAATAAGTAATCTTGAGAATCGACTTGACAAAAGTTGACATCTTAATATCAGGTATAAAGTGTGATTAGAGCTCATGGATCATGCATTGTGTTCTTGTGCTTTTGCTTTCAGCCTGTCTCAGGTGGATGTGGACTCGGGGATTGAAAATATGGAAGTTGAAGAGAGCGATCGCAAAGAAAAACGGAGCCTATCTGACAAGGTTGGTGAGAATGTAAGGTGTGTAGATGCTACTGTCACAGGTCCTGCTCTGTACTACAGGTTATTGGGATCTGCTTCCTACATTGAGATATAGACAGGACTAGAGTTTGTTTTAAGAGATCTTCACCTTTTTGTTTTAAAACTGACTATACAAAATATAGCCTTAATGTTTGTGGTGTGTCCCAATACCATAGGATAAAAACATAAGCATGTCGTACTGGGAGAGACTGACAGTCCATCAAGCCCAATATCTTGTTTCCAAGATTGTCCAGCCCAGGTGCAAGTATCTGGTAAAATTAATGTCTACCCATTCCATTGTACTCTGTATTTTGTAGACCTCTATCATATCCCCCCTCAACCGTCTCTTCTCCAAGCTGAAAAGCCCTAGTTTCTTTAGCCTTTTCTTGTAGTTGAGTAAGGTATGTGGAACTAGTAGTCTTAGGTATATGGAGTGTGGGAGGCTAGTCCAGATATTGAATGGATAGTACCATATTTATTAAAGGCTTGAGAGAAGTGCCAGGTTTTCATTTGCTTCCTGAAGTAGGGATAGGTTTTATTTAAATAAATACTTTTTTTTTATTGATTTTTGTACATGTGAACATACAGAATTCCAACAAGAAAATAGCAGCGAAAATATCCAAATTAGGTTTGCATTTCGTTCAAAATTTTAATCGTGATTAATCGCGTGATTAAAGGTATGTTGTTGGTTTATTGTTACCCCCTCCTCCCCCACAGTTCCTTGTAACTTTGGGCAACACACAATTAAAGAGTTTTTTTTGTTCCCTCCCCCCCACACTGTAGCTCCTTGTGACTCTTGAAAAGTTACATAACACTCCATTGACCAGAGTCGCAAGAAATTGCAGTGTTGCTGGGGAACATACCATTAATCATGATTTTAATCAAAATGCATCCCTAAAAAAATTACAGAATAAAAAGTAACGAAAAGATAAAAGATACAGAATACAAATTGAAAATTTTCAAATTAAGAATCTAAAGCCGTGCAGAATAGCTATAAACAGCCATTTTCAGAACAACATGCCTAATCCAAATATGCATAGTATAGCAACATTTTTGCTATACAAACTTAAAACCTATATCCAATCCCATCCCTTTCTCACCTCAAATTCCCCCCATCTCCATTACATATCTTTCCACTATTCCAGAACCTGTGGGATAGTTGTGTCCATCAGCCAGCAGATGGAGATAGTTTTCAGTTCTATGAGCTGAGACATATCTCTCTTGGCATCCAGTCCAGCTCCTCAGTAGTTTCTATCTCCAGACACAGGGCTGAGAGTAGAAAGAGTCAAGACTTACCTCTACCAGTTAGAGCTGGAGGAGACAAATAAATTGCAGCTTCTCAGGGTGAGTTCCCTGGTTACGGCGATGACTGTAGAAGGGGACATTGCCCTAAACGACCCGTAGGATAGGAAGCTAGAAGGCTTGCTGAGACAAACCGCTGAAGTGGCCTCTTTGGGGCCTTCAACCGATAAGTGTGGAGCTCATTCATGGCAAGAGCATGCCTGAAGTGGCATCAGTAGTCAGCAACACAAGACAGGCGCCAAACACTCAGCTTGAAGCGGGGTTTGCCTACTTGGTGAATGCTGTTTGACATATTACGGCCTGCAGTATGTTTTGGCTGTCACAGCATGTCAGCAACTCTGGTTGTGGCATTGGGTAGGGGATGCAGCATCAAAGTCACATCTAGTTAAACTGACTTTTCAGGGAAAGTGGCTATTTGGAAAAGATCTCAGTAACTTGGTGAAAGAACTGGGGAAAACTGAGCCACAGCAGTTGCCAGCGGGTAAGCCTTAAGCTTCTAGTCGTCCATCTTCAGGGGGCTCTCAGTTTTGAGACAGCAGATGTTACCGGCCTGGTCGTCAGTAATATGGTCAGAAGTCCAGCTTTCAGGCGCACCAGTCTTCCTTTTATGTGGACAGGAGGTCGTCAATCAGCTAGAGTGCCCAAATCCTCCAGAGCTTCACAATGATGCGAGGCTGTTCCACACTTCTCTTCCTCTGGTGAGAGGACATCTTCAGGAGCTTTGAGAGGAGTGGGCCAAAGTCTTGCGGGAAGCATGTTGCTTGCGATTTCCCTTTCGTACAGTGTGTATAGAGTGAAACATTATTTTAGTCCTTCGTTAGTGACTTGCTGAATAAACCACAGTGTTGAACACAACAAAATCGCAAAAATCAGTGATAGCAGAAAAGCAGGCTGAGAGTCTTGCTTCTGCTTTCAAACACACAGACATGGAGGCATATTTTCAAAGCACTTAGACATACAGAGTTACAGAGTAACACATTGCCGTACCTTTAATTTGTTGATAGTAGGTATCCTCAAAGCGAAAATAGTTTTTGTTTAGAACTATTTTTGCAAAAGTCAAAATTAAATGATTGTTACTCCACGAAGTGTCGTTCTACCCTTCAATGTATTTTCAATGATTAGAAGAGCTTGTGCTTGGGGAATGTTGGTAATTGGAACGAAAGCCAGTCAGACTTCATGGATTTCATATCAAACACTTGTGTAACCAACTCAAATATACTAGTATTAGGAGACATTTACCTTCACCTAGAAGACCCAAACTCTACCAACGCACGAAAATGCAAGGAATTCCTCCACTTATGGGATCTTAAATGGCCACACATGCAAGCAACCCATATCAAAGGGCACACACTTGACCTCATCTCACACAAACTGTCCATAGACCAGAACCTAATAATAACAGAAACTAAATGGACAGACACACCATGATCAGACCACTACAAACTAAACCTCTCCCTACAATGGCGGAAAAAGAATTCATACCGTATACAAGAACACACAACCTACAACACAAGAGGCCAAATAGACGCGGAAACATTCTGGCAACAGATATACAATAACGAATGGTCAGCACAAACGGACTCTATATACTACTTCTCAGAATGGGATAAAATATGCAGAAGCATTCTAGACGAAATAACAAGAACCTCACATAGGCATAACTCGATACCATGGTTCAACGAAGAACTGAAAAAAATAAAAACACAATCCAGGAAACTCGAACGAGCATGGAAAAAAATAAAAGATGTACACACACTCAACGCATGGAAACAAATACAAAGAAAATACAAATACATAATAAGACAAACCAAAAGGTCATACTACAAAACCAAAATAGGGCCAGACTACAAAGACACGAAGAAATTATACCAACTCATAAACAAATTACTAGACATCACCTTGGTCACCACAACCAATACAGACATCCCATCTGCAAACAATCTTGCTAAATACTTCAAGGAAAAAAATTGCAAACCTACGCAACACGCTACTCCAGAACACCACCGATATCGAAAACTTCATCGATGGTCTGGACCCAAACTTTGGTGAATACCCAGCAGACCGAACCTGGTCAAACTTCGCTCTCCTCACCGCTGAAACAGTTACCCAGGCGATTAATAGGTTCTCCAATAATCACTGTAAATTGGATACCTGCCCTAGCTACCTAATAAAATCCGCTCTTCCCTAAGGAAAATGGCAACATCCTACTCACCCCAATACCAAAAGATACCAAGAAAAAAACAAACAAAATCACTAATTACCGCCCAGTAGCATCCATCCCACTGGTAGTAAAACTGATGGAAAGCATGGTAACCAAACAACTTACTGATTATATAAACAAATTCTCAATATTACATGAATCACAATCAGGATTTCGCCCCATCCACAGCACTGAAACAGTACTAATTACTCTCCTAGCCAAATTCAAACAGGAAATAGCAACAGGTAAAAGCATACTTCTCCTCCAATTCGACATGTCTAGTGCGTTCGACATGGTAAACCATAAAATACTACTAAGACTCCTAGATTACTTCGGGATTGGTGGAAGTATACTTAGTTGGATCAAGGGTTTCCTAACCACTAGAACATATCAAGTGAAATCAAACTCAAACATGTCATCACCATAGAAAACAGACTGTGGAGTACCTCAAGGATCACCACTATCACCGATCCTTTTCAACCTAATGCTGACCCCACTAGCCAAGTCCTTATCCAAACAAGGTCTTAACCCTTTCATCTATGCAGACGATGTCACAGTATGTATCCCTTAGAAACATGATCTGACAGAAATCACCAACGAAATCAAACTCAGCTTAAACATCATGAACTCATAGGTGAATGCATTTCAACTAAAACTCAACACAGAAAAAAACACATTGTCTAATCCTCTCATCCCATAACAACATGAACAAACCCACTAACATAAACACCCCAGATTACACCCTCCCTATCTCAGACAGCCTGAAAATTCTTGGCGTTACAATCTACCATAACCTCACACTAGAGAGCCAAGTAAAATCTACAACAAAGAAAATGTTCCACTCAATGTGGGAAGAATAAATCATAAAGGAACTTCAAACTGCTCAAAACACGGCAGCCAGGCTTATATTTGGAAAAATGCAATTTGAAAGCACCAAACCCCTCCGAGAAAAACTGCACTGGCTCCCAATCAAAGAACATATTGCTTTCAAAATCTGCACCCTGGTTCATAAAATTATCTACGGCGAAGCCACAGGATACATGACAGACCTCATAGACCTACCAACCAGAAACACAACAGGATCAACACGAACATACCTAAATCTCCACTACCCAAGCTGCAAAGGACTCAAATACAAATCAACTTATGCATCCAACTTTTCCTATATAAGCACACAACTATGGAATGCATTACCAAATGCTGTGAAAGCAACGTATGACCACCTAAACTTCCAGAAATCACTAAAAACTAACCTGTTCAAAAAGGCATACCCCACCGATCCAACTTAAATGCCTGAACCCAGCAACACAACGAAACGAAAGCTTGTAATGGACATAACTCTTCCTCCCTACAATTCCCTAATGTGTCTGTTACACATGAACTTTATTCTACCACAGCATCACTTTGTATTTGTTCATACCGGAATTGGTGAACGCCTTACGGTACTATGTAAGCCACATTGAGCCTGCAAATAGGTGTGAAAATGTGGGATACAAATGTAACAAATAAAGGTGAACCAGTCGGGCAAGTAATTTACCTGTGCGATTGCCATATCTATAGAATCTATATTTATAATATTTGTAGAACTGCATCATGTTCTCTTGAATTTTCATATTTAAAGCTACTCTAGCAGCCAAATGGGCATCCCTATCAAGTGAATTTTTAGTGACCATCTAGTACCTCTTACATTTGTCGATTTGGACTTGTAAATACAAAATTTCTCTAGCTCCCTGTTATCATCTTTCCCCTTAATACCACATGTGAAAATAAAACATTTATTGATGACTAGTAAAAGAGGCCCGTTTCAGAGCAAATGAAATGGGCGCTAGCAAGGTTTTCGTCGCCAACCCCCTCCCTGGCCAACCCTTCGTTGTTCTGCCATTGCTCCGCCCCCAACGTCATGACGTTTGACGCGAGGGCGGGGCCCGGAGCGATTTCCTACCCCCGCCTCCCTCCCTGCCTGCCTGCCTGCCAATCCCTTTGTTGTTCTGCCATTGCTCCGCCTTTGAGGGCGGGGCCCGGAGCGATTTTGGTGGCTTCACCACCACGAACCTTCAAACCTTTTTGAAGGAAGTTAGGGCTTGGCTTCACTGGCGTCAGTGTCCTCAGAACGTTGAGGGTGAGTTTTATTATAGTAGATTCTTAGTGATGACTGAATGTGGCACCATGGTTTGGCACCAGCATGCCTTCCTCAGGAGTCTCTTAAAAATATTGTGCATGGGTTAACCTTCAACAACTGGCTAAAAAAGGTCTTGGAAAAGACCGTTCTTTGAAGAAAAGTTTAATTCTTGAAGACATGCGTTACTGGCAAACTAGTCCCATGTGGAGTCATCATTAAGGTGTTTGTTTGGAGTGTCTGGATCCATCTCCCACTCTTGCTTTCTGTTGCTACATAAGAATAGCCATACTGGGTCAGACCAGTGGTCCATCTAGGCTAGTATCCTGTTTCCAATAGTGGCCAATCCAGGTCACAAGGACCTTGCAGAAACCCAAATAGTAGCTTTAGCCCAAGGGTAGATGCTGCCCTTCTTATAATAATTCATCCCTTAAATGTTTGTCTCTTTTTACAGTTCTGATCTCTTTACAAAAATCAAACGTTTGTTTATATTATATAAAACAAAATTAAAATCCTTGTCTGTATTTCGTAATATGTCTGTAGCAATTAAGCATATCATCACTTTTCATTTTAGCAGTCTCAGCAACTAGGATCATAAGATCTAAAGAGCACTTATCTAAATTAGCAAGTGTAGAGCAGACAGGGATAGTTGGGTAAACTGGAGCAAGTAGCCCATCTTTATTTACAGTCATCTGTTATGATACAATATTTGTGTCTTCACGACACTGGAAGCCACTGGAATTTTACTTTAGTGTAAATGTACAGTGTGGTGTACAGATACAAGGGCTGTAGAAATGGTAGAGTAGTATGTTAGTGTCCTGTTCTTGATCATTTAAAGGAAATGGGGATGGTTGATTGTTTCAGTGTGAGAGTGAGAGGAAGTATTGATTTTATGCAAAATGAAGGAAATACAGGACTTTACATGGTTCTTCTCTGCAAACCAAAAGCTCTGCATCTCTTTATATAAGTGGAAACGTTGGAGTCACATGATGGGCAGAGCGTCCTGTCTTACTGGATTAAGACATCTTTCAGTGGGCTAATGAGAACAAGAGATCTAGACATGAGTTACTCTTCGAATGGAAATGCTCTGTGGCTCTTTTAAGCCTTTAATAGATAAATCTTATCCACAGGTTCAGCTAAATGTAAGCTCCCATGGAGGTGAGAAGCACAAAATTCTGTAAGGCACTTTGCTCACCCAATTCTGAAACAGTATGTCTTTTGTTTAAAGATTTAATCACTTGTGATTTCTGGAAGGGAAAAGTCAGCAGGAAAATTATGCAAGCACTTTAAGGCAAAATAATATGGAACTTTTGCTTTAACCTCTTTCAGGATTGGATAAAAAGTCTGTTTGCGTACTTTTGTTTGGCATGTTTTATTTCCATGGATTTGTCTGCATACAGAACTTGTAGGAAATTAGCTCCATGTACAAAAGATACGCTATTTCAAACTGACAAGAGTGCTTTTTCTGCTTTTTAGCTTAGATCATCATGTCTGTCTGTCTGTCTTTATGTAAATGTGTTCCCATGCTACTTTATTTAGATTTGATGCCTGATTTTAATTCAAAACCCTAAAATACTTTATAACAAAAATTTAAAAAATACATAAAAACCCCTGACTCCTGCGCTCATGGGCCGATGCTCAGAGCTCCAATGCTATAAGGAACAGTGCCTGGTCCATAACCACGGGAACAATGCCAAAACTTAGGTCCCAATGCTCAGCTCCAATGCTATGTGCGCTATGAGACCAAAGGTAGGGGGAAGAACATGTCTGGTGCATGCACAGAAGAATTTTGTGGTAAGCACAGCTCTTGTGCATGCCCAGGGAAACTAGGAAAAAAGCACACATTAGTGCCATTCCTCTACGCCTTAAGCTTTTCAAATTTTTTTTTTTTTCATTTGAAAGGCTTATATTTAAGTGCAGGAAAACAAGTGCTAATGTGTGCTTTCACTTTTGAGTGTGTTCAAACCCGCACACGTTTGTTTTTCACTTTAGAGGATTGCATGGGCTTCCTTCCACTTCTGAAATAAAACCGTCAGATTTTTAGCTGAAAAAATTAGAAATCCTCTCTTCCAACACCATCTCTGAGCTGGTGTTAGGTTTCCAGAGGTAAAGG
The DNA here is from genome assembly GCF_901765095.1 of Microcaecilia unicolor. Classification (NCBI taxonomy): domain Eukaryota; kingdom Metazoa; phylum Chordata; class Amphibia; order Gymnophiona; family Siphonopidae; genus Microcaecilia; species Microcaecilia unicolor. The sequence goes on along the minus strand of NC_044043.1, from coordinate 66,104,759 downwards.
CAGGGTTTGTTTGTGTGTTGTTCTCTGAGCATTGGGAGGGAATAGCAAGTGACCTAATTTACATCTGTTTGACTACATTTAAATACAATTGGAGTGGAGGAGTGGCCTAGTGGTTAGGGTGGTGGACTTTGGTCCTGGGGAACTGAGGAACTGAGTTCGATTCCCACTTCAGGCACAGGCAGCTCCTTGTGACTCTGGGCAAGTCACTTAACCCTCCATTGCCCCATGTAAGCCGCATTGAGCCTAATAGATCCTAATGCTGGATCTGTTCTCCACATCCTCCACCTTAGTTTCCAGTTCTTTAACACCACTCTTTGTTCATACTTCACATCTCCTCCAGCTCGTTTTGGACATCTACTATAGCTGCCTCCTGCCGAGCTCACCCGATGCTGTACCATATCCATCAAAGTTCCCATCTCTGCCAAATTCACTCTTCTTTCAGCCACAGTGATTTTTATCTTTTTAACTGATCCAATTTCTGCTTTTAATTCACCCAGCAGGTACTCTATGCCCATTGTAGTGTAGGCGCTATCCTCCACATCCCTACTACACCCCCACATAATACACACTCACTTGGATTCCATCTCCTCCTCTTGCTGTGTACAGTTCCTCACCACATGGCATGGCACCATTTGGCTTTTTTTTCGCTGGCACTCAGTGTAGAATCTCCTGTTTTCTTCTGAACTGACATTCTTGCCTTCTGGAAATCTTCAAAGGTACTTGACCTCTGATTACCACTCTATTTGGAGTGGGGGGGGGGGGGTTAAGGACAGCTTTAATTTAACAGGCTATCTATACTTGCCATGGAGCTATGAGTTCAAGTAGCCAGATGCCAAATGATGTCACTCCCTTCCCCATTTGTATATTTTTTATGTACCACCATAATTCCATTCATATACATGAAATATGCATAAATGGACAGTAGCCAGGGTTGAAGCCTTTTTGACTGGTGCTACTGCTCACAAGTTTCAAACTTCTCTTTAATTCAGTCCCTTTTTGTTTCTTTTACCATATGTCCATATATTTTTCTTTTCCAAAAAAAGGAAATCAGGTATTTGGAAATGTTCTCACATCTCCTAGTTAAAACATACTTTAAATTTTAAAGGTAAACCTGGCTCTTTGAACTGAGAAAATGGTGAATGATTTTTGTGTGTGTTGACAGATGTGAAATTGGTTGAGAGTTTTCCCTGCAGCCCCTGTATGGTCAGAATGTCTTACTAGCCAAAGTGCAGACTTCCTTTGGGAACAAGAAAGCAATATTGTATATAAGGGGATAGATTCTGTACTCTATACATAACTTGTAGCATCTTCTCTTCTCCTAAGGAGCCTGCCTCAGGATCTGAAGTGTCGGAGGAGCAGGCTCTGCAGCTGGTCTGTAAGATATTTCGAGTCTCTTGGAAGGACAGAGATAGAGATGTCATCTTCCTTTCTTCGCTCTCTGTACAATTCAAGCAAAACCCCAAAAATGGTAAGTGATTAGCTAGTCCCAGTCTTTGTTCCATTTCAATATTCTGTCTTTGTTTTCCTGACCTGTTCTCATCACTTGATGCCACTCTTAATCATCCAGATGAAAGGAAGTATAGGAAAGTGACATATCTTTAAAACCTAACAAGATGGCAGAAATAATTGAAAGCAATATTCCTCAGCACCATTTCAGAGAAGTTCCTGTAGCTTCCTTTCCAACTGCTGGAAGAATGTTACTGGGCCAATAGAACTCCGTGAGATCTCCAGACTGCTAATGAATTGCATGTAGCTTGATAGAAAGGAGATAAAAATGTTACTTTCTCTGTTGACAGTCTTCTCTAGTTTTAAGGACCTGATCAGCCAAATTTTAATGGAGGTTCTGATGATGTCCACCCAGTCAAGAGATGAAAACCCCTTTTCCAGCCTGACAGCAACATCTCAGCCAATTGCAGCAACTGTGCGATCAGGTGACCGAAGTCTGACACTGAACCCTGCTTCCAGCCTGGGCACAAGTCCCATGCTTTGTAATGTGGGCTCATTTGGTGCCAGCTCTCTATCCAGGCAAGTCCTCTTTTGCCACTTTTGTGGTGTTTGGGTGTGTTGGGGGAAGATTGGAGAAATGGTGAACTTCCTCAACTAGGACAGACTTGATACCTTACAAGGTGACGAGGTGAGCCAAAGAAGCCTCAAGTATCGTGAACATGTATCTAAGAACAATTACTCTCAACTGGTGGTCTACTTGGTTGTATTTCAGGGGGATCTGATTCTATAGTGTGGGTGGAGAGAGAAGGCATCCAGGGGTAAAGTCCTATATTTTGTGGTGAGGGTGGGGGGTCCTAATGGTGAGAGCAATGGACTGAGAACCAGGGAAGCTCAGTTTAAACATCACTGTGGCTCCTTGTGATCTTGGGCAAGTCACTTAATCCTCTTTTGCCACAGATACAAATTTAGATTGTAACCCTCCCTCCCCCCTAGACAGAAAAATATCTACTGTACCTGAATATAACTCACCCTGAGCTGCAACTGAAAAATGGGTGAGCTAAATCTGTTTCCTTCCCTGTTGTTCCATTATAGCAGGTGTTAATTATATAAACTTACATAATGCAGAAACCAATCTGTTGCAGTTTTCAGTCCAACATACACAATATCAAAAATGGGAAACATACAAAATAAAATGTGTACTGCCATACACAGTTAGTGATATCAGGAGATATGATAAAGATCTTGTTCTCTAAGTGTGAGAATTTGTGAATTTTATCTTTCATATTTTGTTCTTTTATTTTCTTTTTCTCTCTTAACTAATCTAGTCTGTATGGGATTAGTCCAGTTCCTGCGATTGGTCTTTTGAGTGGTATGCCCATACCAAGTCCATCTTTCTCCCTATCATCCAGTCCTGAAACGTCCACCTCCCCTCCTCCTCCTCTTTCTGTCAGTTCTCATGTCGGTTCAGCCCAGCCCTCATCACCCAGATACCATCCATATACACTCACTCACCATGGCAGCTTTCCAACCTCCCACAGCCCCAGGTCCACCAACACCTCCATGCCACCCAGTGCACCAGGTCCACAGTTACAGCCTGCCAGCCCTCAAGTAATGCCAACCAATTCTGCCAACCAGAGACCCTCCAGCATTGGACTTCCTTTGTTTTCTTCTTCACCTACTGCATTGAATGGGCGCCTCTCTTTGCTAAGCAGGATTCCCTCTAGGTATTGTAAAGATGTGGTGCATGTGTTTGGGGGAAGGGGACTACTCACTTTTTGACATCAGTTACTTACAGTGTAGTGTTTTGGACTTGGTAACATGCATGTATTTGCTGCAGATTACACTAAACCAGCCTCTAATATCACTGGCTTGAAGGAGTGGCCGGGTGGATAGAGCAGTAGACGGAGAACCAGAAAAGTCGGAGTTTAAATTCTACTACTTCTTCTGATCTCAAGCAAGTTACTTCATCTTCCAAACTTTACCCCCCTATTTATTAAGCCTCGCTAGCAGCTGCTGTGTGCTAATGCTGACACAGCCTATTCACTTTGAATGGGCTATGTCGGCATTGCCGCGCGGCTTAGTAAACATGCCCGTTTGGGCTGGAGCCTACTAATTCTACCTAAATTGTAATTTGTCTTGAGCACAGGTTTGGAAAGGTGAGAATTAAATCCAAAGGCAACCTGCTTGTATTATAGAGCTCTAAATTTTGTGTGAGGAGTTGTGTGTTTTTGGGGACTAATGTTCTCACAGTTGTAGAATATACCAGGTGTTTGATTGTAGATTGAGAAAGACTGTCAAACTGGCAGGGTACTGCTGCTCTTACTCCATCTGCTCCTGTTGGGGCTGGAACACAGACTGACAGAATTTTACTCAGCTTGTTAGTACTAAGCTTCCATGGTTCAGTTTGGTGGCTTGATCTGTTGTAGACACACCATTTTGTTTGGTTCAGGTGCTGAAAATGCTGATGCACAGTGTTTATATAAGCATTCTTTCATAATAAGCTGATTTGGTCTGGACTACTCTTTTGTGTATTCTTTACCAAATCAATTGGCATCTGCCCCAAGTTTACTTGGTACCCACCCCTTTCAATTTGGGCACTACTGTGTTCAATTCTGGTCGCCGCACCTCAAAAAAGACATAGTGGAATTGGAAAAGGTGCAGAGAAGGGCCACAAAGATGATACAGGAGATGGGACGACTTCCCTATCAGGATAGGCTGAAGAGGCTGGGGCTCTTCAGCTTGGAGAAAAGGTGGCTGAGGGGAGATATATGATAGAGGTCTATAAGATAATGAGTGGAATGGAACGGGTCGGTGTGGAGCGTCTGTTTACATTTTCCAAAAATACTAGGACAAGGGGACATGCGATGAAGCTGCAGTGTGGTAAATTTAAAACGAATCAGAGGAAATGTTTCTGCACTCAACGCTTAGTTAAACTTTGGAATTCGCTGCCGGTTAAGGCGGTTAAATTAGTGGACTTCAAAAAAGGGTTGGACGGCTTCCTGGAGGAAAAAGCCATAGAATGTTATTGAATGGACGAGGGAATAATACAGTATTTCTAGGATGGGCAGGACAAATTGCTTGTTCTTTTGGCCACTGTCGGTGATAGGGTGCTGGGCTCGATGGACCCTTGGTCTGTCCCAGCATGGCGATGCTTATGTGCTTATGCATCGGTCACTAACCAAGCCAGAAGCTTGGTGCATGTATGGAAGCCGGGATATGTTTCTCTTGTTTACTGGCACAGCCTTGGAGAATTCAGTCCCTTGTTCTTGGGTGACACTTGGTGGGATTTGCTGTGTGGGTGCAGTGTCTGTACATATCTGGAACCACAGACCTACTGTGATTATTTGTTAACACTGGAGGTGGTGTGTTGGGTGCTACTTTGGCCTGGCATGTGTTTGTTGGAATGTCGCTGAGTGATGAGAAATCTTTTGCAGTCCTGGTGTGGCATTTTGCTCCTTAGCTCTTGTTTCTATTTTTGTTTTTCTCTTTGCTTCCTGATGCCCTTTTGCTTTTGTAGTGCTAGTATGTCCGAGAACCCTTTCACCCTCCTCTTCCTGCCCCTTTCCGATGTCTCTGGGGACAGCAGTGATGAGGAAGGCTCAGAAGAGGATTTTCCATGTGTGCAGTTTGGGTGCAGGTACACGTAGCATGCCAGAGTAATTTGGGTTCTCGGCTACTTAAGACACTAATTGTTCAGGGTTCTTAGGAGAGAGTTGAAAAGTGGGGGGGGGGGGGGGGGGGGGGGAGAGAATCTAATTAATTCCTGTGCTCTGTGAAATAGTCTAGGTTCAGAAAGAATTTTTAAAGCCAAAACAATTTTGAAATGTAAAGAATTACTTTTTCTCTAAATACTAATATTGCTAATTTGCTCCAAGGTGAGAGAACAAATGCTGTGGAGGAATATCTGATTTTTAAATAACTAGAGCCTCAGCTGCCCTCGGATAGGTCTTAGAGTTTTACTACACATAACCCCATAGGACTTCTTCTCATTTGGCTCAAAGGCAAACCAAAAAACTGTAGTGGGAAACAACTCCTATTATATTGGGAGAAAAAAAACCACTACAGAAAAAAATGTTGACTGGATAAAACTCCAAAACCAAGTGTTAGATATACTCAACTTTAGTCAACAAATACTTAAAATGTAAACATACGTTTCTAGAGCTGGAGCTCTGCCAGAATAAAACGTAATCACTTATCTGAAGAACTACTCATCGGTGTTTGTTTACTTTTTTAAAGCACATCCATGAGAACTCAGACTTCACACGGCAGCCTGCTTAAAGTCCCAAGCTGGCGTTTGAAGTCTGAGTTCTCATGAATGTGCATTAAAGAAGTAAACAAGCACCGATGAGTAGTTCTTCAGATAAGTGATTACGTTTTATTTTGGAAAAGCTCCAGGCCTAGAAACGTATGTTTACATTTTAAGTATTTGTTGACTAGAGTTGAATATAACTTACACTTGTTATTGCAGTTTTATCCAGGCAACAGTTTTTTCTGTAGTGGGTTTTTCTCCCAATATAATAGGAGTTGTTTCCCACTACAGTTTTTTGGTTTGCCTTTGAGCCAATATCCCAGGGCAGTTGAGGCTTTAGTTAGTTAAACATTTAGATACTCCTCCATAGTGTTCTCTCTACTTTAGGAGCATTAGCAATACTAGGTATTTAGAGTTGTCTAATTTTGCATGTATACAAGAATTACTTTTTGCCATTACAGTGTATGCTGTGCACACTTGTTCATTAGTGAGGGGAATTGTGACATCGTGTGGGCAGCCAGAAAGCTCTCCCTGGAACTCAGTTTTAGGCAGTTGAGGAGTAGCCTAATGGTTAGCGCAGTGGACTGAGAACCAGGGGAACCAGGTTCAATTCCCACTGCAGGTTCTTGTAACTCTGGGCAAGTCACTTAACCCTCTGTTGCTCCAGGTACAAAACTTAGAATGTAAACCCATTAGGGAGACAGAAGGTACCTATATGTAATATGCAAACCGCTTTGGTTGTACTACAGAGGGGTGGTATATGAAATTCATGACCTTTACCCTGGAGTTGGGATGTATGGTTCGCTACATCACCATCTAAGTATACATGTGCAGTCACCAAGTGTCCAGTGGAGGAGTGGCCTAGTGGTTAGAGTGGTGGACTTTGGTCCTGGAGAACTGGGTTTGAGTCCCACTGCAGGCACAGGCAGCTCCTCGTCACTCTGGGCAAGTCACTTAACCCTCCATTGCCCCAGGTACAAATAAGTACCTAAGCTGCATTGAGCCTGCCATGAGTGGGAAAGCGCGGGGTACAAATTTAAAAAAAAAATGGTTTGAAGGGATATGGTGATGGACTCTTTATTTTGAGGACAAAGATTTTTGTAGGCAAAAAGTTTACAAACTTGTGATACAGTAGCAGCTTGCTGGCTGCTGATGTATATCTAAAGAACACAGATGGCTTCTAGGTTGCTGCCATTCATTGCTGATGTATTAGGGAGAGAAGTGGAAAGGCACTATGGAATGAAGATGCCATATTGTGGGACATTCAGCAATGTTAATATATATACTATATACAGAACCCAGCAAAAGATGCAAGAGTGGAGGAGTGGCCTAGTGGTTAGGGTGGTGGACTTTGGTCCTGAGGAACTGAGTTCGATTCCCACTTCAGGCACAGGCAGCTCCTTGTGACTCTGGGCAAGTCACCTAACCCTCCATTACCCCATGTAAGCCGCATTGAGCCTGCCATGAGTGGGAAAGCGCAGGGTACAACTGTAACAAAAATAAAATAGATACTATTGGAGATTCTACATGGAATGTTGCTACTATTGGAGATTCTACATGGAATGTTGCTATTCCACTAGAACATTCCATGTAGAAGGCTGTGCAGGCTTCTGTTTCTGTGAGTCTGACGTCCCGCATGTACGTGCGGGACGTCACACTCACAGAAGCAGAAGCCTGCGCGGCCACATTGGTGATCCATGTAGAATCTCAAATAGTAGCAACAGTGGAGGAGTGGCCTAGTGGTTAGGGTGGTGGACTTTGGTCCTGAGGAACTGAGTTTGATTCCCACTTCAGGCACAGGCAGCTCCTTGTGACTCTGGGCAAGTCACTTAACCCTCCATTGCCCCATGTAAGCCGCATTGAGCCTGCCATGAGTGGGAAACCGCGGGGTACAAATGTAACAAAAATAAAATAGATACTATTGGAGATTCTACATGGAATGTTGCTACTATTGGAGATTCTACATGGAATGTTGCTATTCCACTAGCAACATTCCATGTAGAAGGGTGCGCAGGCTTCTGTTTCTGTGAGTCTGATGTCCTGCACGTACGTGCAGGATGTTAGACTCACAGAAGCAGAAGCCTGCGCGACCACATTGGTGATCTGCAAGGGCCGACTTCTACATGGAATGTTGCTAGTGGAATAGCAACATTTCATGTAGAATCTCAAATAGTAGCAACAGTGGAGGAGTGGCCTAGTGGTTAGGGTGGTGGACTTTGGTCCTGGGGAACTGAGGAACTGAGTTCAATTCCCACTTCAGGCACAGGCAGCTCCTTGTGACTCTGGGCAAGTCACTTAACCCTCCATTGCCCCATGTAAGCTGCATTGACCCTGCCATGAGTGGGAAAGCGCAGGGTACAAATGTAACAAAAAAAATGACAGATAATCAGTGACAGGAAAAGACATATTAAAAGCCACTTACAAGGTAAATAATGATTGCCGTGCTCAAACTGGCTGTCTGCAAAGTGCCGTCCCTCAGCGAAGCTGAAAATACGTCTGTTGTGTAACTTTTAGAGGGGGTATTGCCAAGGATGTGTTTAGGTGGGGGCAGGACAACTCTATGCACATTATACTCCCTGAAAAAGTTCCTACACAAGCAAGAGTTGTAAACAAATGTACTAATGATAAGCTTCACTGCAGAAGTACACACTGGAATAGTGCCAGATCATTAATTATATGAGGCCCTCTGTATGCCCGTGTCTTAAGCTCAGTTTTTTTTTTGCTTTCCTAGGTAGTGAGGTTTTGAATGAAGCGACTGTGAACCTGTTAGGTAGAAATCTGTCTTTAGTGTATATACTGAGACCAACCACATCATTGAGAGAAGCTTTTGGAACGCCAGTTAGCCTCAGATAAGGCTATTGCTTGAATCTGTTTGCATGCCAAGTAAACTTTCTGCACATTTTTTTGCAGATAAATAAATGTTTGCTGATGATTTCTTCCAGAATTATTTTTACATGGCATTTAACTACTGTATTTGAATGGGGATTAATTTGTGGAAGTTTAGGGGACTGCACAGCATGCTTCCTTATATTTGGTGATGCCATAGGTCTGGCCTGTTTTATGTTTCCTGCAGCTGGGGTGGAGGGATATGTACCCATGAAAGCTATTTCTTCCAGATGGTTGAGACAGGGTGCTGTGATTCTTCATAGAGTGGAGGAGTGGCCTAGTGGTTAGGGTGGTGGACTTTGGTCCTGGGGAACTCAGGAACTGAGTTCAATTCCCACTTCAGGCACAGGCAGCTCCTTGTGACTCTGGGCAAGTCACTTAACCCTCCATTGCCCCATGTAAGCCGCATTAAGCCTGCCATGAGTGGGAAAGCGCGGGGTACAAATGTAACAAAAAAAAACCCAAAAAAAAAAGTCCTGGGGTATCTCAGATAGGCAAACTGTTTCCACATATGATGAACTTTCTGGTCCCATTGGAGAAGCCTTTGTATTAACTGGTTTGGAAGGTTACTTTCTTCTCTATTTATTAAAGTTTAGAGGCAGTAAGTTATCATGCTATATATGAGGTTTTAGTCTATTTCGTGTGTTCTGTAGTTCTTCCAGGGCCCCATCATATGTTTTCCATGTACAGTTTATAGCTACATAGTACTGTGATAGGGTGAACAATGGGCAAGAATTGTTATCATCTGTCCTGCAGTAAAGAGGCACTTTGGCAGGGCTTTGAACTTAGGATAATTTTGATCTGTTTTTTTTCCTTTAAAGCTCAAGTGTGACCGGTGGGACCAGTGCCTGTGATCCCTGCAGTGACAGGTTCACCATTGAGACCTGCAAAGAAACTGAAATGCTCAACTACCTCAGCGAGTGCTTTGACAGGGTGGGCATAGAAGAAAGAAAAGCACCAAAGGTAAAGAGCGCAATAGGGAGAGGAGGAAAGGAAGGGAATGTGCAGGGGAGGGGGTGCTTTACTTTATGTAGATATTGAGGATGCATTTTGTAACAGTATGTTTGTAAGTTGTTATAAGCTGTATGATATGTTATTACATTTGACAGACACTACTATGAATCTTGTGGTGGAGAGTTTGTTGGAGAGGAGGAATGTGAGGGAATAGTGGCGGGGAGGGAGAGGAGGAAGAAGGGGATGTGAGGGGGTCTTATAGTGGGCAGGAAGGAGCTGAGAAGAAACTAGATGGTAGGAAGGGAGGGGAAGAGGAGGAATGTGGAGGCTTATTTTGTGAGGGTGTCTTCTGGGAATAGAAGAGGTGAGGATGCATTAGACTAGTTGCTGGGGTCTGTCTGAGCGGGGTGGGCAGGTTGTCTGACTAGGAGCTTTGGGGAGGGGGCTAATTTGTGAGAGCATTTTACAGTAGGGAAACTTTGCATGGAGTTCTGCGCAGCCTCAGTGATCAGTCTTTAGAGATGTGTAGCATTAATCAAGCAGTCTCTTCATACACAGGGCTGCTGTTACATAAGTCACAAGACACTGAGCATATTTTGGTGCTCTTGCTTTGTTTCTTTTCTTGAACTCTCACACAAATCTTAGCCACGTATTCATATGTTCTTATTGGTTTGCTTTTTTTCTCCTTGAGGTCTGTGTTAAAAGTATTTTGCTTTCTCAACTTCATTAGATGTGCAGCCAGCCAGCTGTTAGCCAACTTCTGAGCAACATCCGGTCTCAGTGCATTTCCCATGCTGCTCTGGTGTTACAGGGTGCTCTCACCCAGCCCAGGTAAGTCTTTCTGACAGAATGTTTTCAAGAAATCTGTGTGTATTTAGATGATTTATGGTTTTTCATTTGATATGACAGATCTGGAGAGAGAGGGAGGAAAGGATGGCATGCAGGGATTTCAGTCCACATGTGCACTTCAGTGGCAATGGCTTTTGAGATATTTAGGAAGGTTGACATGGCTTGTGTTTCATTAAAGGTTGGGGGTAGGAGATAAATAATTCTGCTTGGCCTTTGGGGTAGAGCTGTAAAGGGGAAAAGATGAGTAGTATGGATGGAAACTGCCATTCTGTAGCAAGAAACCATGGCCAGTGCACCCTCATTACTTGGGAAGTTTAAGATGTATGTTCAGCAGGTTTGGGACACTTTCTTTCTCTGTGAGCAGATATACTCTGTCCTGTGAATCATTGAGAGGTGGCACATGGATAAGTGCCTGAGTTGCAGTGATGTGCTCTATTGGCCCGTTGTTTGAATAGTAGGATTTCCTATCATCCTGCAGCTTGTACAGGAGAGCATACTCTATTCATGATACAGTCCACCCTTACTGTAATAGTACATTTACAGACTTTGCATAGACACCCATGCTCTTTAACATGGATTACACTGTTTTCTCTGTGCACACAGGTCGGTTCAACAGCAGTCTCTCCTAGTACCTTATATGCTCTGCAGGAACCTTCCATTTGGGTTCATCCAAGAGCTCGTTAGAACGACCCATCAGGATGAAGAAGTGTTTAAGCAGGTGAGGGGCTATATTTCTGATGATATAATGGGTTGTGATTTGGGAATGCTTGTATCTGGTTAATAGAATAATTTGAGTAAACACTGTTTCAGGTAGAATCATTCCAGCAGCTGGGACATTTTCTAGTGTTAGAGAACTGTACTAGCAAGAAACTGGACATTCAAAACAAGTGGGGAAAGTATGCAGAGCATAGCTTGTGGAATTCTTTTCAACCTCTTTGCACTGCATGTGCGTGCATTGTGTGTGGTTGTTTGTGTTGGGGTAGTTGTGGGGAGCTACATTTTGGGGGTGAGGGCAGTTTGCAGGGTGGTGGGGTAGTTGTGAATGGATGGATTTTTAGGATCGTGAACAGTTTAGAGGGAGCTAGCGTAGGTTGGTTGTTTTGTTTTTTTTGTGCAATGTGGCAGTTTATGGGGAGTGGGTAGTTTTGGAGGTTGGAACAGTTATGGAGGATAATTATGGGGTTGGAACCTGTGTGCAGAGGGGGTAGTATTGTAGGGTTGGGAGCAGTTTGCATGATGGGCAGTTCTGGGGGCTATTTGTTTTAATTTTGGTAAGTTTGTTGGGTGGTGAAACATGCAATGGGAGAGTTCGTTTTTGCAGTGGAGAGTAGGTTTTAAAAATGACAGCAGCTAAAGTTAGCATGGCCTGTCTAGTTTGCCCATCCATATCATCTACTGTCCTTTCTTCTCCCTTAGAGATCCCATGTGCTTGTCCCATGCTCTCTTGACTTCAGATACAGTCCTCATCTCTACCACCTCTACCACAAGGCTGTTCATGCATCTACTACCCTTTCTGTAGAGAAGTATTTTCTTAAATTATTCCTGAGTCTTTTCCCTTTCACCTTTAATATTTTTTCTTTTCTTTTTTTTTTTTATAATTCTTTTTATTAACTTTTTCTTCACATAACTCCCACATAGCTGAACATATTTATCGCAGAACTTTCTCATATATAAATCAACAACCCCCCTCCCCCCCTTCTAGGCATCTCAGGTATAATATTTTTTCTTTTCTTAGTGTACATTTTATATAATGTAGTATGCTGTAGCATTCCTTTCAAGTGATTTTTGACCTGTCCTATTTCAAGTGGCATTTCTTTCCTGTTTCTCTTATAATTTTGTAAGTCGCTGAGATTTGTTTCTGCCATGAGTTGACAATCAATTAAAATCAAAATAAACATAATCCTTTTCAGTTGAAAGAGACTTGCTTCCTTTGCATTTGTTTAAAGGAGATACTTAAAAGTCTTAATCATATCTTCCTTCTTCCACCTTTTTTTGTTTGTTTGTTTAAATGTCTAAGGTTTTTAGGTCAAAGTCCACCATTTCAGTAGCTGTCCTCTGGACTGACTTCATCTCATTTATATCTTTTTGAAGGTTTGGTGTCCAGAATTTTATACAATACTCTAGATGGGGTTTCACTAAAGACTTACCACCTCCTTCTTCCTGCAGGCCATTTCTCTCCTGATGCATCCAAGCATCATTTTGACTTTTACCATTGTCTTTTGTACCTGTTTGGCCACCTTAAGATCATCAGATATGATATCACCCCTAAGTCTTGCTCTTCTTTTGTGCACAGAATTACTTCACTCCCTATGCTGTACCACTCCTTTGGGTTTTTGCATCCCAAATGCATATCCTGCATTTGTTAGCATTCAATCTTAGATGTCAGAATTTAAACTGAGCTTTGCTAGATCCCATCTGATGCTGTCCACACCATTTGGGGTGTCTGTCCTATTGCAGGTTTTGGTATCATCCGTAATGAAGGAAAACTTAATTTTGCTTACAAAAATGTTAAAAAGAACTGGACCAAGAACTGATCCTTGCAGCACACCTCTGATAACATCCTTTTCCTCAGAATGAATTCCATTTACCACTGGTTCCGCTCAACCAGTCTCTAACCCAGTCAGTTTACTATAGGAAATATGTAAGACTACTATGTGTACACTGTCCTCAGATAGCAATCATTGAATAAAATGGCCAGAAGATTGACACAACTAGTTTTGGTGACCTTTTGATAGTGTATAATATGTTGACTGCAAAGAATGATAGTATCTTTATCCGTCTTGTAATGGTATGTAGGATTACTGTTAATAGACATTCTGTTAATCCAATTATTTTGTACCTCTGATAGGAAAATAGGAATAAAAACTAGCTAAGTTTTAAGGAACAAAATCAAAAACGAAACCTCCAGTTTTGTCAATATGGCTATCCAGGGCCGGGATCCCATTAGGAGATGGTAGCCTAAGGCATTTTACTGCTCAGACTTAACAGAAAGAAAATAATTTGTCCTTGGTCATGTCTGTTTTTCCTCACAACAGCATGAGCTGCAAAGTTATTCAAAGTCGTTAACTCACAACAGGATTGTGAAAAATTACAGAAGGACCTTACAAGACTGGGAGACTGGGCAACTAGATGGCAAATGACATTTAATGTGAGCAAGTGCAAGGTGATGCATGTGGGAAAAAAGAACCCGAATTATAGCTATGTCATGCAAGGTTCCACTTTAGGAGTTACGGACCAAGAAAGGGATCTGGGTGTCGTCGTCAATAATACACTGAAACCTTCTGCTCAGTGTGCTGCTGCGGCTTGAAAAGCGAATAGAATGATGGGTATTATTAGGAAAGGTATGGAAAACAGGTGTGAGGATGTTATAATGCCATTATATCGCTCCATGGTGCTACCGCACCTTGAGTATTGTGTTCAATTCTGGTCGCCGCATCTCAAGAAAGAGATAGTGGAACTGGAAAAGGTGCAGCGAAGGGCGACTAAAATGATAGCGGGGATGGGACGACTTCCCTATGAAGAAAGACTAAGGAGGCTAGCGCTTTTCAGCTTGGAGAAGAGACGGCTGAGGGGAGACATGATAGAGGTATATAAAATAATGAGTGGAGTGGAACAGGTAGATGTGAAGCATCTGTTCACGCTTTCCAAAAATACTAGGACTAGGGGGCATGCGATGAAACTACAGTGTAGTAAATTTAAAACAAATCGGAGAAAAGTTTTCTTCACCCAACGCGTAATTAAACTCTGGAATTTGTTGCTGGAGAACGTGGTGAAGGCGGTTAGCTTGGCAGAGTTTAAAAAGGGGTTGGACGGTTTCCTAAAGGACAAGTTCATAAACCGCTACTAAATGGACTTGGGAAAAATCCACAATTCCAGGAATAACATGTATAGAATGTTTGTACGTTTGGGAAGCTCGCCAGGTGCCCTTGGCTTGGATTGGCCGCTGTCATGTACAGGATGCTGGGCTCGATGGACCCTTGGTCTTTTCCCAGTGTGGCATTACTTATGTACTTAGAATTGGCTGGTTTTGATTTCCACAAACCCTGGGTGACTTTAGATCTCTGAGGTTCCAAGGTACTCCTTTATGAGTGAGCACCAATCATAAGGCTATAGAGAGAACTTTATAGTGGTGGTGGTTTTGTTTTTTAAATACCACAGCTATATGTGTTAGATTAATTTAGCTTCAGAAAAGCATGACTTGAAATACTGAGACAGGGAAAGGGGAAGTCTGTTTGTCATATGAAAGCAAGGGAATACAAAGTGGTTTGTCTTACTGATGACATATTTTTTTCTTCTAGATTTTTATCCCCATAGTAGAGGGACTAGCTCTGGCTGCCAAAGAGTGCTCTCTCGATAGTGACAACTTCAAATATCCTCTTATGGTAAGAATCATCTTGGCCCAATTCTTTTGGGTTACTATGAACATTAAAATGGCATAATTTCCTAATGGAGAAATTAGCTTTATGCAAGATTGGGATCTGATGCTAGTTTTCTTTAAGGTTTGATTTGTGATTTTGGGGGCACCAGTTCCCTCATTTCACATTCTTCTTGAGGAAGTAAGCTACTCCCAAATATATCAGATACCAAGATTAGGGTGTGATTACCTAGTCTATAAATCTGGCTCAGTGATAAATTTGCAGTGACGCTTTCTTTCTGAGGCTGGGTCTTCCAAGCACACTCTTCTGATAAAGGTAGCTTGGTGGTCTGCCTTTCCTCCCAGCAGTGTTAGATAGTGATGGTGGAGGCCGAGATGAGTCCCTTTTAAGATGTTGTGCACAAAGGACTGCCTGTCTGGCACACAAAGACTTCATTTACTCCCCTTTCTCACTCCTTGCCTCAGTCTGGGACATTCTTGTGCAGCTGAGAACAAGGAAACAATTTCTGCTATTTAATTGTAATAACAAAGAAAATTATTGTCCTGTTGGACCCTTTTGGTTTCATGGGGTCTCCTGGAATAAGCATTTGGTTGTAACTGGGCTCAAATCAGCATCTGAACTCTCTCTACCTCAACTAGTAGGGAAAGTATTTTGGGCTAGGGATGCTGATCTGTGTTGCTTTTCTTTGCAGGCTTTGGGTGAGCTATGTGAAATCAAGTTTGGGAAAACACATCCTGTGTGCTCTTTGGTAAGTCCTCCTCCTACACTGCAGAAAAACACTGCAACTGGTAGCATTGTATAAGTTACAGAGCCATTCACCTCTGCTTCTGTTGCAGAGCCATTGGAGGTTGTCAGAACTCTGGTAATGGCTAATTACTCAAACTGCACTAACTCGAAATTTTGATTTGTAACCAGGCTAAATATTACATAATCCTGAACTTGGCACTGTTATTGGATATTAGGGAATATATTGGAACTGTACTGACATCTTGATTTTAGGGTGTTGGCTGTTAGGAAGGAGTCGGAGGGAGAGAGACTTAAGTAAATGGATAAAACAGTTTCCCTTTTTCTGTCGGTGTTTTACAGCTTGCGTCTTTGCCCTCATGGTTACCTAAACCTTTAAGCCCTGCCACTGGCCGGGAGCTGCAGCGATTGTCTTACCTAGGGGCTTTCTTCAGCCTCTCTGTCTTTGCAGAAGATGATGTAAGTTACAACACCTTCCCTCGATGTTATAAGTGACAGAGAAGGACTTAGGCTCACATCACTTTCTTTCTATTTTCAGACTAAAGTAGTGGAAAAATATTTTTCTGGGCCAGCTATTACTCTAGAAAACACCCGAGTTGTTAGCCAGTCCTTGCAGCATTACCTGGAATCAGCCCGGGTAGGTGCTCTAGAGATAAGCAAAAAAAATAAATTATTTAGCTTAAACTAGGAACATATTTTGAAGACCTTCCTTGTGTTTCTTGTGTGTGTCTATTGACCTCTTTTCTGGCTTGAAGTGAATGTAATGCCTGATCAAATGCATTCCAACATGTTTCTTTTTTATTTTTATGTTGAATTCTTTATTGACATTTTTAACCAGAACCAAAATAATCATGGCATTTCATAATAACGCAAAACATCCTCCCTTCCCCCGTATCCTACTTTTACTCATTCCCCCCCGTAACTCCTCATTACCCCATTCTCTGCCAATAATTATCCAGTTTTGACATTCCTCAATATCTCTACTAAATCTGTCATTCTAGCTATGAACTCCAAATAGTCTCTCCATTTTTGTGTAGCATCAGAGTTTTCACTTGTTCCCAAATCCCTGCAATGGCTCCTCTTGCTGCCATTATACCCTATTTGACTAGCCTTTTGCATTCCAACATGTTTCTGTACTGGACCCTGCAGTCTTGTGGCCAAGGCGGCTGGGCTTCTGTGGGCATTTCTCTAGTATGGTGGGCTTATTAATATGATATTGGAGGAAACAGCAGACGTCAGCCTCATTGTGGAGCTGAGATCATGATAAAAAAAGTGTAAAATAAAGATCAAACTTGTCTAGAAATAAATTAAAAAGTTGCTGTCATCCACCGCATCCACTGCCTAGGGGTATCTTTAAAAATGTGCTGCTGGTAATGTGGTGGGAAATTGTGGTCACTGTGCTTCTCTCAGCAGCTCTTACATTCCATCCTCTTACTGATACAGGCCTGTTTATAATTTCTAGCAAGATCAGTTCAAGATTCTGCACAATGTTCTACTAAATGGTGAAACCCGAGAGGCAGCTCTCGGCTACATGGCAGCTGTCATCAATGCCAACATGAAGAAAGCACAGCTACAGGTAAGGGTAGCTCCATATAAATGGAAGCTATGATATTGCTTAGTAGGTACACTGTCTCGGCACCATGTTTGTGTTCTGCTTACATACTTGTACCAAAAATCACATTGGGACCCTCTTGCTTTCCTAAGAGGAATCTCTTGTGAGAAGAGGAGGACCAAGGGCTGTCTAGTCAAAGGTCCACGGTACCTAATTTTGCCTCATGCTTCCTGCTTAGTAAATCTTCTATTTTGTCCTTTAAACATGCTTAAGAGCATTCTGAAAATTTAAACTAAGATTCAGGAGACGCCCTGGTATATAAGTTCAAGACTCCCTACTGCATCTGAGACTGCATGACCTTGGGCAAACTCTCCTGTTTTTCTGTACCTGCATAACTCGGGTGAAAATGAGGCATGTATCTTAACTAATTCCTTTTTTAGCTTCATTCAAGTCATGGTTTAATCCTTGTCTCTCCAGAATTGTGATCTTTCGTTAAAGTGGACCAATCAGAATTAGCCTTCTTGTGAAAACCAACTATGTTGGAATGTGTTTTATTGAAATTCACTGCAGCCTGATCAGTGGTCATCATAAAATGTATAAAGCTTTTCCAAAAAACCAAAAGCCCATTATGACAGCTTTATATCCTTTATGTTGTATTAAAGACAAAACTAAAAAAAGTTGTAAAAATGCTACAATTTATGCATGTACGTGGTTTAGGCTTCCTGGTTTCCTGTTGAATGATTGGCTGTAATCAGTTCTTCTCTTTAAATTCTGGTGCATCCTTGCATGGCTTGGGGTGGATATTCAAATCCTCTGTTTTCAAAATTCAGGGCTGGGGACATGGCTTTAACTGGGTGGCACTGCTACTCAGTTGTATCAGGTTAATTTAAGCTGATTAAATTGCTGAAAAAGCAGGAGTAAAGATAATCAGATCATGTTTCTTTATCCAGGAACACCGACTTAATATTGGATATGTGATTAAAGACCAGATACCTTATCTAGTTATCTTTAAACAGATATCCTGCTGCTGAATTTTCCCCTTTTGTAACTTTCCCCCCCACTTGTTCTCTTGGTATTGGTCCTTCACAGACGGATGATCGACTAGTGTCAACAGATGGATTCATGCTCAACTTTCTGTGGGTACTGCAGCAACTGAGCTCCAAGATCAAGCTGGAGACTGTTGACCCCATGTACATATTCCATCCCAAATGTCGCATCACTGTTCCCAACGATGAGACAAGAGTGAAGGCCATGATGGAAGATGTGGTTAGCTGGGTGGCTGAGCTGAGTGAGTGCAGCAGGCAGTATTCAGTCATTCTTCTGTTCCTCTTCATGAATGGCAGAGTTTACTCTGATACAGGGCATATTCTGTCAAAAGATCATTGTGAATGCTCTAAAGATCATGGCTGTATTTCTTGTTTTGTCTGAGATATTTTCTTCCATAGTATGTTGTAAGATGTTCTCTGTAATTGTGCCCGATTGTGATTTCTCCTCTCTCTTCCCCCCCCCCCCCCCCAGTCAGTGACGTACCAAGGGGGGGGGGGCGGTGGGTGTGGTCCGTCCCGGGTGCACGCCGCTGGGGGGGGGGGGGGGGGTGCCGCGCGCCTGTCGGCTCCATTCATTCCTTGCTCCCTCTGCTCCGGAACAGGTTACTTCCTGTTCCGGGGCAGAGGGAGCATGGAACGAGCAAAGCTGACAGGCGTGCGGCATCCCCCCTGCAGATAAAAATGCACCCGGGGGGGGGGGGGGGGGGGTCGCATTGGCAATCCGCCCCGGGTGTCAGCCACCCTAGGAACGTCACTGCCCCCAGTACAAGGCGTGTTATCAGGAGTCTCCATACAAAACACACAAACAACTACAAGGATTGTTAACATTTTTACTTGCGTTCTGCTATTAAGAGCCAGTGCGTGAGTGACAAAATGGATTATATCATGTCTGGAAGAAAGAAATCACAGTGCTGCTCTTTGATGCAGTGTCTTATAGGATTCTTTCCTATTTTCCCTTATTATTTAATGTGTTTTTAGGCCCTTTGGGCAAACTATTAAGGAAACATGGAATTTATAGGGCATTGTTAATGCAAATAATATTCAGCTGAAAGCATTGTTTGGATTTGGGAATGGTGGTAGAACAAATAGTTCACAGTTCAAGTTTATTTAATATACTGGTAATAGAAATAAATCAAAACAGAGAAAATAAAATATGATACCTTTTTTATTGGACTAACTTAATACAGCTTTTGATTAGCTTTCAAATAAGCAAATGTTGACAAATATCAGTGTTATAAGTGAAACATAGAGGCATTCCAATGACAGTTTCACAGGAAAAGGGATGGTTAGGTGAGAAACAAGGAGAGCTGGGTGGATGAGAGACAAAGAAATGGGTGGCAGATAAGAGCGTGACAAAGCAGTAGAATTGTATGGTTTATAGTGGGATAGGAAGCCCAGATATACTGCAAATCACAACAGCTAGGCAGTTTACAATTAAAATAGAGTAGCAACAGAAATTAAAGGGGGGATGAGGGGAAAAAGGAGACCTAGGTTACAAATAGATTATCTAATAAAACAACCAATAATTCCTTAGCATCCCTCCGGACCGGCCCAGGATTGGACTGATGGGTTGTGCTCGCCTTCCAGCAGGTTGGAGACTGAGAAAAAACTCTGACTCTAGCGAGCCAATAGGAGCCCTGGTCATGTGACCCTAGCCTCAGTATTTTCTCAGTCTCCCAGCAGGTAGGAAGTGAGCCCATTAGTCTCTCTTTCTAGATTTATAATTCTTTTAGTATTCTTTTATTCTATCTTTTTCTGTGCCACAGGAATTCTTATGAGGCTTGTTAGTGTTTTGTCAGCTTATTAGCTCAGCCTCAGGGGTGTATACTCGGGTGCCCCGGGTCACTCCCCCTTTTCCTCCCCACCTCCCTCCTATTCTTCAATTTGCTAAGGGAAGGGTTCCTCTTTTGGTTAGCAAAGAGGCTTTACCTTTGGGAGAGGCAGCCAGCTTAAAATTACAAAAGTTAAGCACTGTTTCCCCATTGTTTTAACGAGCAGGCGGCTCTGTTTATTGTGTGGGGTGTCCATGTTGTGTAGCTGCTCAGCAAAAAAAAAAAAAAAAAAAGCAAAGGTTTTGATTTTTCATCTCCTTACTTTCCGTTTTCAGTGGGGCATTATTCCCTAGCGCTGGTTTGGTCAGCGGAGCGGAGCTGAGCTTTGTGTCGCTCAAAAGAGCATGGTTCGGGATAAGGTATCTTTCAAAGATATCACCATAACAGGGAAGATAGAGTATCCTGATAGTGAGGTTGCAAAAGAGATTGTAGTAGATCGGGTATCTTTAAATAACAATAAAAATCAGACAAAAGATTGCCAATTAATACTGTCAAGTACTAAGCATGATGTACTTAGGAACAACAAACATAGTTTGAAATGTCTATATGCGAATGCCAGGAGCCTAAGAAATAAGATGGGGGAGTTAGAATATATTGCACTAAATGAAAAATTAGATATAATAGGCATCTCTGAGACCTGGTGGAAGGAGGATAACCAGTGGGACACTGTCATACCGGGGTACAAATTATATCGTAGTGATAGGGTGAATCGGATTGGTGGAGGGGTAGCATTGTATATTAACGAGAGCCTTGAATCAAATAGATTGAAAATTCTGCAGGAAGCAAAACACTCCTTGGAATCACTGTGGATTGAAATTCCATGTGCAAAGGGGAAAAGGATAGTGATAGGAGTGTACTACCGTCCGCCTGGCCAGGACGAACAGACGGATGCGGAAATGTTAAAGGAAATCAGGGACGCAAACAAACTGGGCAACACAATAATAATGGGGGATTTCAATTACCCGCATATAGACTGGGGTAATGTAACATCTGTACACGCAAGGGACATAAGATTTCTTGATGAAATCAAGGACAGCTTCATGGAACAGCTAGTTCAGGAGCCGACAAGAGAAGGAAAAATACTAGACTTAGTCCTTAGTGGTGCTCATGATCTAGTGCAGGGGGTAACGATACGAGGGCCGCTTGATAACAGTGATCATAATATGATCGGTTTTGATATTGGCATTGAAGGAAGTGAAACTAGGAAATCAAGTACGCTAGCGTTTAACTATAGAAAAGGTGATTACGACAAAATGAGAAAAATGGTGAAAAAAAGACTGAAAGGAGCAGCTCGCAGAGTAAAAAACTTGCATCAGGCGTGGATGCTGTTTAAAAACGCCATCCTGGAGGTTCAGGACAAATATATTCCACGTATTAGAAAAAAGGGAAAAAAGACTAAACGTCAGCCGGCGTGGCTAAACAGTAAGATAAAGGAAATCATTAGAGCCAAAAAACAATCCTTCAGAAAGTGGAGAAGAGAACCAACTGAAAGTAACAGGATAGATCATAAGGAATGCCAAGCCAAATGCAAAGCGGAGATAAGGAGGGCAAAAAAGGACTTTGAGAAGAAATTAGCGTTGGAAGCAAAAATACATAGTAAAAACTTTTTTAGATACATTAAAAGCAGGAAACCGGCCAAAGAGTCGGTTGGGCCGCTGGACGAAAATGGTGTTAAAGGGGCGATCAAGGAGGACAAAGCCGTAGCGGAGAAATTAAACGAATTCTTTGCTTCGGTCTTCACCGAGGAGGATTTGGGGGGGACACCGGTGCCGGAAAGAATATTTGAAGCGGGGGAATCGGAGAAACTAAACAAATTCTCTGTAACCTTGGAGGATGTAATGGGTCAGTTCAGCAAGCTGAAGAGTAGTAAATCACCGGGACCTGATGGTATTCATCCCAGAGTATTAATAGAACTAAAAAATGAACTTGCGGAGCTACTGTTAGAAATATGCAATCTGTCCCTAAAATCGAGTGTAATACCGGAAGACTGGAGGGTAGCCAATGTTACTCCGATTTTTAAGAAGGGTTCCAGAGGAGATCCGGGAAATTATAGACCGGTGAGTCTGACGTCGGTGCCGGGCAAGATGGTGGAGGCTATTATTAAGAATAAAATTGCAGAGCATATACAAAAACATGGACTGATGAGACAAAGTCAGCACGGATTTAGTGAAGGGAAGTCTTGCCTCACCAATCTAATGCATTTTTTTGAGGGGGTAAGCAAACATGTGGACAATGGGGAGCCGGTTGATATTGTATATCTGGATTTTCAGAAGGCGTTTGACAAAGTGCCGCACGAAAGACTCCTGAAGAAATTGCAGAGTCATGGAATCGGAGGTAGGGTATTATTATGGATTAAGAACTGGTTGAAAGATAGGAAGCAGAGAGTAGGATTGCGTGGCCAGTATTCTCAGTGGAGGAGGGTAGTTAGTGGGGTCCCGCAGGGGTCTGTGCTGGGTCCGTTGCTTTTTAATGTATTTATAAATGACCTAGAGATGGGAATAACTAGTGAGGTAATTAAATTCGCCGATGACACAAAATTATTCAGGGTCGTCAAGTCGCAGGAGGAATGTGAACGATTACAGGAGGACCTTGCGAGACTGGGAGAATGGGCGTGCAAGTGGCAGATGAAGTTCAATGTTGACAAGTGCAAAGTGATGCATGTGGGTAAGAGGAACCCGAATTATAGCTACGTCTTGCAAGGTTCCGCGTTAGGAGTTACGGATCAAGAAAGGGATCTGGGTGTCGTCGTCGATGATACGCTGAAACCTTCTGCTCAGTGTGCTGCTGCGGCTAGGAAAGCGAATAGAATGTTGGGTGTTATTAAGAAGGGTATGGAGTCCAGGTGTGCGGATGTTATAATGCCGTTGTATCGCTCCATGGTGCGACCGCACCTGGAGTATTGTGTTCAGTACTGGTCTCCGTATCTCAAAAAAGATATAGTAGAATTGGAAAAGGTACAGCGAAGGGCGACGAAAATGATAGTGGGGATGGGACGACTTTCCTATGAAGAGAGGCTGAGAAGGCTAGGGCTTTTCAGCTTGGAGAAGAGACGGCTGAGGGGAGATATGATAGAAGTGTATAAAATAATGAGTGGAATGGATCGGGTGGATGTGAAGCGACTGTTCACGCTATCCAAAAATACTAGGACTAGAGGGCATGAGTTGAAGCTACAATGTGGTAAATTTAAAACGAATCGGAGAAAATTTTTCTTCACCCAACGTGTAATTAGACTCTGGAATTCATTGCCGGAGAACGTGGTACGGGCGGTTAGCTTGACGGAGTTTAAAAAGGGGTTAGATAGATTCCTAAAGGACAAGTCCATAGACCGCTATTAAATGGACTGGAAAAATTCCTCATTTTTAGGTACAACTTGTCTGGAATGTTTTTACGTTTGGGGAGCGTGCCAGGTGCCCTTGACCTGGATTGGCCACTGTCGGTGACAGGATGCTGGGCTAGATGGACCTTTGGTCTTTCCCAGTATGGCACTACTTATGTAAGATTAAAGGGTTTTAGGCGCGAACCGCGTAGGCGCGTGCTCGCCATGTCGGAAAAGTTGAAACAGTGTACTGTTTGCCAGTGTCAGGGGTTTTTCTTCTTGCGCGTGTAAATTTTGTTCCACGCCGGGAGTACCGTCCACTTCTGTTTTACCTTCGACTTCGGGCACTCGGTTGTCAGTCTCGGGTTCCTCGCCGTCGCGGTCCGTCTGTTTCGCTGTCCCACTTTACTCCGCTTGTTGCGGAGGTGTCAGGCGCGCTCTCGGGGACAGCGAAAGTGGCGCGAACGGCGGCCATTTTCAATCACCCTCCGTTTTTTCAGTCGGGTGCTCTCTCTGCTGTAGATAAGGCTGCAAGTCCAGACGAACCTGATTCAGGAGCTCTGGTGCGCTCCGGAGTCACTCAGGCAGGGGTTTTTTTCCCCTGTGTTTGTCCTCCGGATGTACCAGGCCTTCCTGTTATCACAGATAGAAATCCATTTTTTTTTTCCCCTCTTCCCTAGTCCTGCCCAAAATACTCCTAGGCTGTCTCTCTTTCCATTCGGGCTTCATAGAATTGTTATCTGGCCGTTTGGGCAATGTGGATCTCTAAATACCCATTTTCAGACGTCCAACATAAGCGCCATAGTAGCTCCAAACATGTCTATTCACCTATACTTAGAGCATAGGTTAAAGCACCTTTGTGCTTGCTTAAAGAATTGTTAAACAAAATATTACTTTTTCCATCAAGCCATATACTTTGCATGGCTTTACATTCAGCAGTTTTTCTACAAGAAATGCTTTCTTTTTGCAGGAAAGTCCTGCGTAAATTGACATAGCTCTTTAAACCTTTCATGCTGTATGTTTTTTTTTACACTAGTCACATAATTTTAAAGCACCACTGGGACAAAGCTGGTACAAAAATGTTTTTTCTGTTGGAACTTCACAGGTCCATGCCCACCAAAGTAGTGAAGAGAGTCATTTTAGAATAATGGAGATCTGTACATGTAGACTAGTCTAAGGCAAAAAAAAAAAAAAAAATTTTGGACAATTTTTCTCTCCTGTGTGTCAATCTTCTAATTTTTCCTATAAACTTAAAGCTACGGTACAACTTGGTCAAGGAAGGAGGGGGGAGTTTATTGTTTTCTTTTCAATGCATCTTAACAAAAGCTCACAACTCCCATTCTCCTCCTCCAGCCCCCTCCCCCCCCCCCCCCCCCCCCCCCCAGTTTATTATTTTACTGTACATTCCCACAGGAAAGCTTTAGGAACAGAAGAGAGAGTAGCACTGCTACTTCCAACAGCTATTTACAATGTCTTAACGGTAATACTAGTCTACTCTTTTTACATATTCATAGTTCTTTGAATGCAAAGAAAATACAGAAACTGCTTTTCATAAACCGCTCGATGCAAACCAAATGAACACATCTTTTGGGCAATTCACTGGCTGTACACAATGCTTCATTTGTTGGCACATTTCCAACTTGACTTCAAGCTTAAGCCATCTTTTGTTCCCCTCCCCTCATCAGAAGTTACTCATAATTCTGTTTATTCAAACAGAAAAAGTATCCTTGAATCTGGTAGAGGCAGTTGAGGGAAATTCTGTACTAATTTTCAGATCGAAATACTCAAAGGGATTTTGTTGAGCAGTGTAACTGTACCTTAATGTTGTCTATGCAACCAGGCTTCTAGATCTATGAAAATTAAAAGCAGTTTTCTTGTACAATTCTGCACATCTCTTCAACTCCGCATGCTGACCGACAAAAAAAAAAAAAAAGTACTCTGGTACAAGACATTCTAGTCAGCTGCATTATATTTTAGCCTACTTATTTCCAGGCAAGAATGATCCAAAAAACTAGTAAACCTGTAGCATTTATAAGTGTTCTACTTAAAATGCCCTATGCCTCCACAAAATTTGAGACATTCTGAAAATGTTACTTCTACTATATTAAGTGTAAGCATTGTGGATCATCATACATTTGGTTTCCCTGACCTTGCTACTACAAGTATAACTTTTCAGGGCAATGCGCACAGCGCAAGAAGGTTAAGGAGATGTAGGTGCTATGAGAACATTAAGAGGAGTCTGCCCATCCCTTATGGAACCCTCACATTTAACCAATTTTGAAGCCAATTTTCCACACAGATATGCAGGTTAAAGATTTAGAACTTGTTAAATCTCAGCTATAAAAATTTAATATTTGAAATCTTGTAAACAAATAGCAATTCATATGAAAACTGCAATTCAGGCCTAGATTTTTAGCAATGTTTAGTTGGCAACTCATTATTTCTCTATTACGTGGGATAAATGTAAGAGGTACCCAGTGGCTTGGTGGCCTGGGAAGAGCACTAGGGGAAGAGGGTTCACTAAATTGGGCCCCAGCATAACTCTGGTTGGACTGACAATTTAACAGTGAATGGTACCCAGTGGCTTGGTGGCCTGGGAAGAGCACTAGGGGAAGGGGGTTCACTAAATTGGGCCCCAGCATAATTCTGATTAGACTGCCAATTTCACAGTGGATATCACCTTGTTACAAGACAATCTCAATTTGGTTTTGGGAAGGGAAAAGTATTCTTTCCCCCATTTTGCATGGTCTACCATGCAACTGCAGATTGATTATATCCATGTCCTCTTTCTTTCTTCAAGTGTATCTTCTTTACTGGCGTAGTATTCTGCTCTTTTGCCTTTCTGCCGCTTATAAAGCTGGTGGTTCTTGACAATGCCTCAGCAGTAGCCTATATCAATCGGCAGAGGGTAACAAGGTGCCATCTCTGGTGGCAAGAGGCGGAGAGTTTCCTGGTATGGGCAGAAGCTCATCTCACTGCCATATCAGCCTCGCATATAGCAGAAGTTGACAATATTCAAGCGGACTTTCCCAGTCGTCGCACGCTCGATCCATGTGAATGGGCTCTCAGCAATCGAGCGTTTTAGTTGCTAGTACGTCATTGGCTCCAGTTTTCCATCTGTTCGTTTACAGACTTGCGCTTCCTCCGTAGCCTCTATTAGGTTGTCTCCTTCAGAAGATAGAGGAACATGGGAAGCCAGTAATTCTGGTTCTCCCAGATTAGCCTTGACGCTCTTGATACGCGAGTCTGCAGCGGCTGAAGGTGATGTCTTCTCTTCGACTTCTGCTATACAAGTCCTTGCTGATTCAAGGCCCAGCTTTCCCCGGCTCGATTTTGTCTTACAACTTGATTCTTCAACGAGCCCGTTTAGCTCACAGGGTTTTTTTTTTATTTCCACCATGCTTCGGTCTCGTCGTCGCTCCACCTCTCTCAACTATTTTCACCCCTGGAGAATTTTTCAGTCTTGGTGTGCAGACGCTGGGATTGCTCCTTTTCAAGTTTCCGTGGCTCAGATGTTTTTCTGCAGCGAGGATTTGATGAAGGTCTGTCTCTTTCTTCACTTAAAATGCAGACGGCAGCTCTATCCAGTTTCAGAGGTCGGATTCGGGGTAAGTCAGTGGCAGTCTTCCCGAGGTCGCCCGTGTCTTAAAAGGAGTTAGCCTTCTTCGGCCACCGGTCAGATCGTTCTTTCCATGTTGGGACAGACTTAACCCTAAAGACAGTGTTTTTTGGTGGATATTGCATCCGCTAGGAGAGTTTTGGAGTTGCAAGTTTTTTCCTGCAGGTCTCCATTTCTACAGTTTTCTAAAGAGCGAGTGGTCCTTCGTCCGGTTCCTTCTTTTTTGCCTAAGGTTCTCTCTCGGTTTCATCTGTCCCAGTCGGTTTTCTTCCTGTTCTGGGATTGGTCTCAGGTACGCACGAGCAGAAGAAATTGCATACTTTGGATGGTAAGAGAGTGCTTAAACGATATCTCGCAGTCACTGAGGTTTTTCGCCGCTCGGATTGTCTTTTGCTTTTTGCTGGTCACCGTAAGAGTTTGTCAGAAAACCCAGAGTTTGGACAGCACCGTAAGAGTTTGTCAGCTTCTAAGCCTACGTTATCTAGGTGGATTAAAGAGATAATAGCTTCAGCCTACCTCTTGGCAGGCAAGGCAGTCCCAGAGGCTATTAATGCTCATTCTACTAGAGCGCAGGCAGCGTCGTGCGCGGAGTATTCCTTGGTGCCTCCTGCAGAGATTTGTAAGGCGGCGACTTGGTCCTCTCTCCATTCTTTTTCTAGATATTACAGACTTGATGTTCATTGTTGGCAGGAGGCGGTCTTTGCATCGCGGGTATTCACTGCGGTCTTGCTGGGGTCCCACCCGTAGAACTACTGCTTTGTTACGTCCCATCAGTCCAATCCTGGGCCGGTCCGGAGGGATGCTAAGGAAGGAGAAATTAGACCTTACCTGCTAATTTGCTTTCCTTTAATCCCTCCGGACCGGCCCAGGCCCCTCCCTGTTCCAGTTTTCTGTCTGTGTTTCCATGTTCTATTTATTTGTTTGCAGAGCTGTTTTTTGCTAGTTAGACAAATATTAAAAAAAAAACAAAAAACATTGATCTTCTGTTATGGCCATACCGCTGCTCTGGTAAGGGTATGTGGTGAGCCATTACAGTGAGGCCATACCGCTGCTCTGGTTAGGGTACGTGGTGAGCCATTACAGTGAGGCCATACCGCTGCTCTGGTAAGGGTACGTGGTGAGCCATTACAGTGAGGCCATACCGCTGCTCTGGTGAGGGTAGTCGGTGAGCCATTTCAGTTAGGCCATACCGATACTCTCGTAAGGGTTGCCATTAAGATAAGGCCATACCGCTGCTCTGGTAAGGGTATGTGGTGAGCCATTACAGTGAGGCCATACCGCTGCTCTGGTAAGGGTACGTGGTGAGCCATTACAGTGAGGCCATACCGCTGCTCTGGTGAGAGTTGTCGGTGAGCCTTTATTAGAGCACGTTCTCAATAGTGCTCCCTGGTTGCTAGAATTCCTTGGAGCACAGAATGTATTGTTCTTCTTCTTTCTGCTTTGTTATTCAAATACTGAGGCTAGGGTCACATGACCAGGGCTCCTATTGGCTCGCTAGAGTCAGAGTTTTTTCTCAGTCTCCAACCTGCTGGAAGGCGAGCACAACCCATCAGTCCAATCCTGGGCCGGTCCGGAGGGATTAAAGGAAAGCAAATTAGCAGGTAAGGTCTAATTTCTCCTTAATAATAATAATTATTATTATTTATTGCATTTGTATCCCACATTATCCCACCTCTTTGCAGGCTCAATGTGGCTTACAATTCGTCGATTAAAAACATTTAATCAACATTATAATTAGCCTACGTCTGCAGGAAGGATCAGTTTGTCTGGCGTCTGGCAAACTGAAATTAAACACTCAAAAAATTAGATTTGGCTCTTTAAGAGTGACCAATATGCCTAGTTGGCGATGGTATAGAGGGTAGTTCTGTAAAGGAGTGCCTATTTGGATGGTATTCTACTCTCCTTTTATAGACTGCAAGCATAACAGAACAAATACTCACATATATTTTAGTCATGACTACTTACATCAGCCGTAGAACTCATATAAGTGCTCGTGCCTAGGTTGCTTTAAAAATCCCCACAAACATGCAGTACAAATTATAGTATTCTTATAATTTACACAGAGAACTGTGTGCGCTTCCTGTGCTCCGTCCACCTTCAAACTAAGTGCCATTGCAGTTAGTCATTGTTTTGTAGAATAGCACATAGCCAGAATATTGGCATTTATATGTGTTTTTGGCACCCAAATGTTGGTGCCCTCTTTTCAGAATTACCCCCGTGTTGCCCATTTGTGGAAGTAACAAAGTTGAGAATAACACATAACGCCACATTATGGAACACAAACTTATCAGGTAGCCTAGAGGCATATTTTCAAAGCACTTAGCCTTCCAAAGTTCCATAGAAACCAATGGAACTTTGGAAGGCTAAGTGCTTTGAAAATATGCCTGCTAGTGACATACAGGAAACTATGTTTTGTTTGGCTGTTTTATCCATTTTTGGAATTGGAAGCTTTTGGGTTGATGGTTGTCTCGCTGATGGTTTCCCAGGTTAACTGTTGCAATGCCTTGTTCATGAGTCTCATCTTACAGCAGGTTCAGGACCTGCTGGTGTGAATATTCTGGGAACACTATGCAGGAGAGGATTTACACAGCTGTTGTGTGGCCTTCATTATCTACTGGTATTGAACAGGATTAAATTTAGAATATTGACAATGATATTAGGTATACTTGGGGTACTTACTGTTACATGAACTGCAGTCCCAAGAAGAGGGTTTTTCAAATGCCCCTTCTGTGCATCACCTTTGTTGTGCCTATATTAGGGTTAGAGATTTCTGTATCTGCACTGAGACTCTGCAGTGATCTTAGTTCAGAACTTGCTATTTGGTTTGGTTTTTTTTTTTAGATGTAGTTATCTTCTGTAAATTAAGGTCACTTATACTTTTTTATAGATTTTAGAAGAACCAGAAATTCATTAACATTTGCCTTTTTAAAAATTGTGATTACTTTGGGCAGAATTTTATAATGCAGAAAATTTATGCATGTCATCTGTGATTATATTTCTGAATATGATTCCCTATATTTTGCTTATTGTGCTTTCTGATTCATTTTATCTGTATATACACTAGTTTGGACAACTGTGCACATACTGTATAAAATTATACATTAAATTAAATCCTACTTCACGTTCATGGAGCCCTCATTCACCTGTGAGTCTGTGATAACAAATAGAACAGATAGGGTGCATGAGAATTTACTTCTATGGCTTGGCTTGAAGTTGGTACAGTGAAGTTCTGTCTTCTTTGTTTCTAGGTGGGGATCCCAGTCTTTTCTCTGAGCCAAAGTTTCCTACAGAATGCTTTTTCCTCACATTGCACGCACACCATCTTGCCATCTTGCCTAGCTGTCGACGTTACATCCGCAGATTGCGTGCTATCCGAGAATTGAACAGGTGAAACCCTGTGGGGCCTCAAACAGTATGTTTGGGAGAGACCCTTCTACCTGCTTCCTAGCCAAACCACCCCAGAACATTTAAAAATGTTCCTCAGCTTCAGTTGCTGTAGGAATACATTAACGTTTTGCTTTCTATTTAGCTTCAGTTTACATATATGCTTTGTGTTACCATTTGATGATGTGTTGTCAGTGCTCCCATTGGCTATGGTTTCCCATGTTTTATAGGACTGTGGAAGAACTGAAGAACAATGAAAGTCAATGGAAAGATTCACCCCTGGCGACCAGACATCGAGAGATGTTGAAACGGTGCAAAACCCAGCTGAAGGTACTGTAGGGACCCATTTTTTCCAGCACATGCAGTTAACTGAGACATGTGTTTTAGATTTACTTTCTTTTGTAACCTCCTCCACTTTTTTTGTAAAACGGACTGGAAGAGCGCTTCAGCTCCAGGAGTGACACTGGCACACCGTAACTTTGCCACTTCTCCTTTCCTACCAGGCTGTGTACTGCCCCATATCCTTACCACTGTACAGTATGCTCATGATTTTTAGTTTGGTTAATTCTTTGCTGAACTGGCATCTGTGGGTTATAGCACTTTGTACATCCATTATCTCAAATTTTTCATACTCTGGAAGGAGTGGAGTGTTGGGCTCAACAGGTACATCTGTTAGAAACTTCTTTCTCTTTTATGCAGCTTCCCACTATTCCAGAACTGAGGGCTAGTTGTGTCCATCAACCAGCAGGTGGAGATAACTGAACACTGAGCTGAGACTCATCTCTCTGGATATCCAATCCAGCTACTCAGTATTTTCTCTCTCCAACTGGTGGATTAACACACTTTTCAGCCTTTGGTTCTGAGTGATTTGCTCCTGGTCCGATTAGTCAACTGGTCCTCAGTTGAGCTTTGCGGGTGACTTGAGTCTGCAGTCATATCTGGAGGTCTTCAGATCTCTGTCTGTGGTGCCCTGCAAATTTACTTCTTTCCTCCCTTCACCTCTCCCCTATTTCCTGTGGAGCTCTCCTTTTCTAGCACAATAACCTTAAAAAAAAAAAAAAAAAAAAACAGGGAAGGAATGAGGCTTACTGGAGAGTATGGGACAGGGTATCACTCCTGAGCCTTTCTCATCTGTGGTAAGACTTGTGGAAACTGTGAGTTTGGGGGGAGCAGCCGGGAGTGGTAAGCCCAACTAAAGTTTGACTCGGAACCATTTGGAATGCTGCAAGTTCTGATTGGTGCTGGGGAATGATCCTGACTCATCACTTGGGACCGCATTGTGCTGTGCTTGTGACAGGGTGAATGGTGACTCCTGTGGAGGTAATTAAGCTGTGTTCCTGTTGTTGGACTCACCTGCCGTCATCGGGGCATTGTAGTACGTGCAAGCCAGGAATCCCGTGGGATGCAGAGGAAATGGTTGGCGGCAGTACGTCTTCAGATTTGGCACAGTATCTGAATATGCTAGGGACTTCAGGCTTTCTGGCAGGACCAGTGCACAGTCTGATGCAGGAGAATGCGGGAATGGGGGCCATTTTGTCATAATCGACTGACAGTGAGGAACAGCGTCTGTCCACTCAGAGTACAGCCACCATTTTACAGTCTCGGGGCCTGACAGAGCATTCAGTTGCATTGGGATTTTTGTTTCCTCCAGAGTTTATATTGCTCTTATGCTAGGCTTATTTACTGAAGCAGGGGCAGTCAGAGTTACTGCAAGGTGCTTCAGTTTCTTGCCTTGCTGCCCCTCTGACTCCTAAGAGATCTCATTTAGACCTCCAGAAGTGGGCAGATCTCGGCTTCTCCCTCCTTAAATGATATGACCTCAGTTTGTTCAGAGGAGCCATCATTGAAAGAGCTGTTAGAGTAGGGAGATCTCCGAAAGTACTGAGGTTGTTTCATAAAGAAGAACTCGGTACTTTTATTTCTCAGGCATTAGCAGTGCTTTCCATTGAAGAGCCTTCTGCTTCGGTGTCAGGAGTTCCATCTTTGTCGATCATTTGGTGGGAGGGCTTAGAGGTCCTTCTGAGGTCTTCCTGATGCATCCAGACATTCAGCGCCTGATTACAGCAGAGTGAGTCTTGACGGACGCAGGGCTGAGAGCCATGACTTTGTTGGTTCCAGAGGAGAAAGGTAAATTGCAGCATTCCAGGGTGGACTCCCTTGTTACGGTGGTAACTAAGACAACCATCTTGCTGGTGGAAGGGGGCATTGTCCTAAAAGGACCTATATGGTAGGAAGCTGGAATGCTCGTTAAAACAAGCCTTTGAAGTTGCCTCTTCAGGCCTTCAAGCCACAGTGTGCAGCTTGTTCATGGTGATGATATTGAGAATATTTATGAGAATGTTACCCCCCCCCCCCCCCAGTCCAGAAGGGAGTATTAAGAGTTTAACGGTAGAATGGAAAATAAAATTAAAAAGTAAACAATTGATTTTCTTGTCAAACAAATGCTTTTCTTTCTGAACAAAAGAATAGCAATACTGGGTCAGACCAATGGACCGTCTAGCCCAGTATCCTGCTTTCAACAGTGGCCAATCCAGGTCACAAGTACCAGGCAGAAACCCAATTAGCAACATTCCATGCTGCTAATCCCGAGGCAAGCAGCAGTTGATTCCCTATGTCCGTCTCAATAACAGATTATGAACTTTTCCTCCAGGAACATGTCCAAACCTTTTTTAAACCTAGATACGCTAACCGCTGTTACCACATCCTCCGGCCATGAGTTCCAGAGCTTAACTATTCTTTGAGTGAAAAAATATTTACTCCTATTTTTTTTGCACCTAGTGGTCTTTTTGTGCTTTTTGAAAGAGTGAAAAATTGATTCACTTTTACCCATTCTACACCACTTGGGATTTTATAGACCTCAGTCATATACCCCCTCAGCCATCTGACAAGTCTAATCCTGTTTGTTAATGAATGTTCTGTCCAGAGGCTGGACATTGTCTAGCATGACAGGGAACTGAGAATAATATACACCCTTAACTTACATACCCCTGGATCTCTCCATGCAGAAATAATGTAGGCCAGCTCAAAGCAGAGTGCCTCATTCTCATAAATCTTATAATGGACATAGACTTTACTTGAATTGTTGAAGTTGTTGTTGAACTTTGCCCTGATTCTCCAATGACTTGCTGTTGATAGCAGAATATTATCCATAGCTTGTATCTTATGATCTATGATGTAAAAGTGTTGACCTATTAACCTATGACTTAATGCTTAAGTGCTTAGCAAGCAGAGTCAGTCAGGTGTCATTTTGCTGAGGTTAAGCGAAGGCCGTGACTCTGCTCCAAAAAGCTTTTGCCATTTTCTAGTAATTTGTGAGTTATTCATTCCTTTGGCTTCATTCAGGGACAGGAAGTAAGAGCCAGGTGGAGTTCACAAGCAAACAAGTGGCAAGAGCATGCCTGAAGAGGCATCAGCAGTCTGCAACACAAGATGGGTGCCATAACGTCCAGCTGGAAGTGGGGTTGGCCTACTTGGCAGATCTTATTTGACACGTTACGGGTCATGGCACATAGTATGTCTTTAGCTGTCACAGCACATTGGCAACTCTGGTTGCGGCATTGGGCAGCAGATGCAGCATCAAAGTCATGTATAGTTAAACTGCCCTGTGGAGGCAAGTGGCTATTTGGCGAAGATATTAGTAACTTGGTGAAAGAACTGGGGGAAACTAAGTCACAGCCATTGCCAGAGGATAAGTTGAAAGCCTCTGGTTGTCCGTCTTCAGGGGGCTCGCACTCTTGATTTCAAGACAGCAGACAGTACCGGCTTAGTAGTTGGCAATATGGTCAGAAGTCCAGCTTTCAGGCAAGCCAATCTTCCTTTCGTGCAGGCAGGAAGTCCTCTCAGCTAGAGCGCCCAATGCCTCCTGAGCTTCTCAGTTATTCGAGGCTGGTCCACTCTTTTTTTTTTTTTTTTCTTCTTGTTTTTAATGTAATAGGAAGTGCTTTTGTTTATTTTTGTATAATTTATATTGAAAATTTTTGTGTTTCAATTATTTTTATTGATGATCAACAGAATAAACAAAGACTTAACCATTCTATTAGAAACATTTGAGTAACTCCTAATTTTGTACACCTCGATACAAATCTTCTGCATTATCATCAAGGATTTGCATTTTCTCCTTCCCACCCCCAGATCTTTAACATTTCTTCCGTTTGATTGATGATTGTCATTAATAGAACAGCTGGTTTAAGCTTACAAAATAACCCTAAATACCATCAGACTCAGACATCATCGTTGCTTTTCAAAAGAAAACCCCTTCCCCCCCCCTTAACCCCCCACTCCCACTCCTCGTATCCCTTCCCTCCCCTAAAAGACTATACCCCCCCAACCTTTATATATTAATAAATCACAAGCAGTAAAACTTGCTACAGCAAAGAAGTTGAAGTACATTAAATATACTGAAGGAAATTATTCTAACATTTATAATTAAAACTTTTATAAATATAACTTCCATCCTTCACTAGTCCTTTATTCAGAGAGATCCATTTCACAATTTACAGGACAAATTAAATGAAGAAAAGTATTATATTCAAAGTCAGCGGAGCACAAAGAGGCATATTTTCAACGCACTTAGCCTTCCAAAGTTTCATAGGTTTCTGTGGAACTTTGGAAGGCTAAGTGCTTTGAAAATGAGCCCCAAAGAGGCTTATTTTCAAAGCACTTAGCCTCCCAAAGTTCCATAGAAACATATGGAACTTAGCCTCCCAAAGTGCTTTGAAAATATGCCTCATAGTATCCTAAATACAGTTTAAATAGCAACCTACCCTAAAGTCGTGCTAGCTGCAACAATTTCAGAAGGGAAAGTAGCTGCTTGCAATTAAGCAATTTTGAGGTCACAGGAGGTCTTTATTGAGGCTAAAAATAACACAACAGAAAGCAAAATTGTCAAAACCCAGACAAGGCCGTCTAAAATAGCTGCCCTGTATTCCGCTGATGGGACACTAGTGAGTGAGGATGCCCAAATTAATAAAGTCCTGCTCGAATTTTATAAACACCTATATTCAGAACTGAATCCGCCCCCGCTAGATAGTGAGATGTACTTCAGTGGCCAAGACGTAAGGCGAGTGGACCAGAGGAGCTTGGCTAAGTTAAATGCTCCCATTACAGAAGGAGAAGTGTCATGGGCAATACAGCAGAGTCCCTTGGGAAAGGCCCCGGGCCCAGGTGGTTACAGGGGGGAGTTTTATAAAATGATGAGGGAAGAAGTGGTGCCACCTTTGACAGAAATGTTTAATGTTCTAGCACGGGAGCAACAAATGCCGGCATCACTACGCCTGGCGCAGATCATAGTACTACCAAAGCCGGGAAGAGATGTAATGAAACCAGAATCATATAGACCGATTTCGTTGCTCAATTATGAAGCTAAGCTATATGCCAAGGTTTTAGCGAATCGACTCTCTAGGATACTGCCGGATATAATAGAGGAATCTCAGGTAGGATTTGTACAGGGTAGAAATATTACGAAAAATGTACGAAGGATACTTACAACATTAGAGGCCGTGTCAAATCAAGACATCCCATCGGTGCTAGTCAGTTTTGATGCCAATAAGGCTTTTGATAGAGTGGTCTGGGACTTTTTGTTTGGGACACTAGAAGCCTATGGGATAAATGGGTTCTTTCAAGAGGCGATTCGGGCGCTTTACTATCAACCACAAGCACAGCTATGGGCCAATGGTATACTATCTCACCCCTTCTCTATATTTCGTGGCACCAGGCAAGGATGCCCACTATCGCCTTTATTATTCATTTTAACATCAGACCCCCTGATTAGAGATATTCAGCGGACACCAGAAATACAGGGGGTAAAAATAGGCGATAATATTTTCAAAATTGCAGCTTTTGCCGATGACTTGCTAGTTCATGTGACCCAACCCAACACCTCACTGCCTGCTCTTTTGGAATGTATGGTAGAGTATGGAGATTTTTCCAGCTTCAAATTAAATTTAGAGAAGTCTGAAGCATTACAAAGACAGGAGTGGCAAGAGGGGAATTGGCTAGAAAGGGTGCCATTAAAATGGGCAGATGAGTCTTTTCGTTATTTAGGAGTGAGACTGTCCATGGATGTAGATAAATTATACCAACTAAATATAGAGAAGCTGTTACGGGATAGAGGTTCCTCCTTGGAGCAATGGAACCATCTGCCTTTGTCATTGATGGGCAGAATCAACTTATTTAAAATGATAATATTTCCAAGATGGCTTTACATTTTACAAGTTATGCCAATACACTTATTACGAAGAGATGTATGGAAATTAAATAGCATATGAAGGAAATTCTTATGGGGGGGGGGGGGGGGGGGGAAATCAAAGATGCGATTAGAATATCTATATGATAACTGGGAGCAGGGAGGTTTGGGTCTCCCAAATCTTCGACGATACAATCAAGCATGTCTACTGAGGCACCTTCGGGACTGGATACTTAATACAGAACAATTTACTCCAGTCAGTTGGGAACAGGCACTATATCGCCCTTGGCATGTAAACTTTCTAATACAGGCCCAATCACAAAGTTTACCGCCAACATGTAAGAAAAGTATTCTGTTACAACCTTTAAGACAGGTCTGGCTCTTTCTTATGACAGTTTGGAATCAAAACCCAAATATTAGCGATCAGCTTCCGCTCCGGGGGAATGGAGATTTTCCACCTGGACTGGAGGCCAGGTTAATTAAGAGATGGGCAGACATGGGAATCAGCCTAATGGAACACATAGTAAATGAGGAAGGAGGTTTGTATACATTTCAAGACCTAGAGCGCAGTCTTTCTCTAACTAACAAAGATCACTTTACATACAGACAATTACATCACTATTGGTACAGCTTAGATCAAGAGGCATTGGGCACAAAATTAGGACAAAAACTCAGAGGATTCTTAAAAGGGGATGCACATGGTCACGTTTCCATATCTAGTTTGTACCGGGCCCTGCTGTCGCTCTGTCTGCCCTGAAACTATGGAGCACTCATAGAGGCTTGGAGCAAAGACCTGGGATATAAATTGAAGGGAGTAAATTTTGCAAAATTGATAAAAGATATCCCCAGGCAAGTTAGCGGGGCAGAGCTACAGGAGAGCCAGTATAGGATATTACATAGGAGATACATGGCACAAACACAGGCAGCAAGAGCGGGCTGTGCACCGGATGCTCAGTGTGTAAAGTGTAGACGAGGGAGAAATACACTTCTGCATGCATTTTGGAGTTGTATCAAAGTGAAAATATTCTGGAAAAGGATCCATAATTACCTTGAGACTCTCATAGGCCACAGACTAATTCCCTCGTGGAGAGGGGTGTTATTAAACAAAAGGGGGCCTATGAGCTATCAGACAAGAACATGGATCTATTACTGGGTAAGGCATACGCAGTAGGGAAAAATGTATACTGAGGCATTGTATGCAAGAGGAACCACCCACCATCTGGTTTTGGAGGAATACATTTCATGAGTTGATGTTATGGGAGGCTAGAGTGGCATGCGGCACCCCAAAGACAAGAAAAGCCTTTATTTCAATTTGGAACAGATATTTACACAGTATCTCACATAAAGCGAGAAGCGCAGTGCTCAATAATCTGCCCCTATTATAAGAGGAGCACAGTGCCAAAAGAAGCAAGACCAATATTTTACACTCTGGTAGTAATAGCATGTGCAGAGGTAGAGGTAACTAACCATGATGTGTAGAGAACATTTTATGCGAGTAGAGGAGGAGGGAGGTTGGGGGGGAGGGGGGTATAGGAGTGGGAAGGGTAATGTTCAATGCATAATAGAGAGACATGTGTATTATTAGATAGGAGAACAATCCTTTGAAGGAGCACATTAAGAGGACCCACCAGTAAATATTGTTGGGATAATACACTGAGTAAAACATGAGTTATAAATATTGGCATTTCATATAAAAGTTTATTGTTAATAGTTATGCAACTGCACAGTAATTATACATGTACACATTATAAATATAGGAGAAGACAAGAAGGAAGGGATAGGGGAGTAAAGTTTGGAAAACATTGATGATAGACGTTTCAGATTTAGTAATGTGTACTAGACTTCGCTGTTATACGATTTATATTGCCTGAGATGGAATTGTATACCATGTGATCTCATCAATAAAAAATTGTTGAAACATAAAAAAATAACACAACAGAAAAAGAAACCACAAACATATTGGCAAAACAGGTAAACAACAAATCACCAATTGAGTTACCGAAGAAATTTTCCTCTTTTTAAGTTTTAACAGTAGAAGAGAAATTACAATCAAAGGCCTCGAGACAGCAGTCAACCCTATCAAGGCTTAAGGTAGAGAAAATCTGTTGGGGTCCATTCTTTTCTTCCTTTGGTAGATGGACATCTTCAAGTGTTTCAGGAGGAGTGGGCCAAAATCATGTCAGGACCAGTGGGTTCTGAATATTCTTATAGAAAGTTACAAGTTGGAAGTTTTCCTGCCTGGTTGCTCCTTTCTTCTTGTATCCTCCTTTTTGAAAGGGAACCAAGGTGGTCTAGGTTCAGTCTACTGAAAATTCCTTGCTGTTGCTTCAGGCCATTGTTCCAGTTCCTTAGGCTGAACACAAACAAGGGAGATACTCCATCTACTTCATTGTTCCAAAGAAGGAAGACACCTTGCCCCTGGTACAAAATAAGTACCTGAATATATGTAAACCACTTTGAATGTAATTGCAAAATCCTCATAAAGGCGGTATATTAAGTTCCATTTCCTTTTCCCTTTCATCCAATCTTACATCTCAAAGGTCTAAACTGCTGCCTCAGAGTGTCCCACTTTCACAAGGAAAGACTAAGAGCAGACATAGCCTCGGTTCATGCTGGAGAATTTCTCACCACCCTCGATCTCAAGGAGGTGTACTTGCATATACCCATATGGCTGCCACATTAGAAGTCAAGCATTTTACAGTTCTAGACCGTCACTTCCAGTTCAAGGTGTTGCCCTTCGGTCTTGCCACAGCACTAAGAATGTTTACCAAGGAATCTGTGTTCACCTGTATCTCGTCGACTTGCTCATTCATGTGCCATCCTATTCGGACAGCATGGTGGCAACAAACTTGTCCATCTGTTGCAGTCGTTGGGTTGGATGATCAGTTTCAAGAAGAGCAATCTAACTCCTTCGCAAATGCTGGCGTATCTGGGCGTTCTATTCAACACAGCAAGCGAAAGGATCTTCTTCACGGAACACAGGAAGTTGAAGCTGGTTCAACAGATTCGTCTTCTCCTCAGTCAAGGCAAGCCCAGGGTCCATGACTATGTCTAGGTTCTGGGGTCCATGACAGCAGCAATGGAAGTGGTGCCATGGGCAAGGTCTCATATGCAGCCATTACAGAAGTCTTTTCTCAGCCGCTGGTGTTCGGTGTCACAGAAGTAGGAACTTCATCTTCCTTGGGACTGAGTATGCAATGGTGGTTGTCACCCAGGAATTTGACCGTCAAAGCACCCTTTCTGATAGCACAATGGGAAGTGGTGACAACAGTGGCAGTGGAAGTGCATCCCTCATGAGTTGGGCAGAGAACAATCTTCTCAGCTTGTTGGCAGCTCACATCGCTGGGTCTGTGAATGTGGAGGTACCCCTTGTACCCGGGAGGATAGGAACTTTCCAGCCATGGTTTTCAGCAGATAATGGACTGTCAGAGGCCAGCAACAGAAGGCATATTTTGCAGCTCACCCGGATATTGTTCGATTCTTGGGAGTGAGCCACTTAAGGCCTCCTTTTTGTATTCCGTGTTCAGGGTGGAACCTTAATTTAGTCCTTTGGGCTCTTTAGAAGTCTCCATTTGAGCAACTCTAGAAGGCTTCCTTGAAAGATCTTACGCTAAACACAGTGTTCTATGTGGCTGTTGCTTTGGCATGTAGGGTTTTGGAATTTCAAGCTGTCTTGTCAGGATCCCTTTCTCTGCTTTTTGAGGCAGGGGTCTCTCCCTGCACATGGTTCCTTCCTTTCTTCCGAAAGTGATATCTGCATTTCATCTCAACCGATCTATGGAGCTTCCGTCCTTTCACAGAGAGGACGAGGAGGCTCAGTATACTTTCTAGAAGCTTCTCAATGTGCGTAGAATCCTCATTAGATATCTGAAAGTCATGAATGAGTTTGCAGCTTGGACAGACCATTTTGGTAAACAGAGGCTTGGCCTCATTGCTCCAAGCCCACAGTTGCTAGATGGCTGAAGGAGACTATCACACCAGCTTATTTGCCTGCTGGGAAGCAGGCTCCTTAAGGCCTTGTGGGCTCATTCTAGGAGGTGTACGGCGACATCCTGGGTGGAGATTACCTTGCTGTCTCCGGATATTTGCAGGGTGGCAGTGTGGTTGATACTGCATACCTTTGCCAAGCACTACAGGGTGGACTTTGCAGCGCACTCAAAAGCCAGTTTTGGGGCTTTCTTCCTCAGGTTGATGGCACCAGGATCCCACCTACTGCAGGGAAGCTAATGGAAGGAGAAATTAGGTCTTACCTGATAATTTTCTTTCCATTAGTCCTTCCCACTATTCCAGAGGCCTGCCCGAGGTTTCTGAGATGTTTTAGTTGGTGCATAGTAATGGGTCAGATACCAACTTTCACCTTGCATGGTGCTTCCTGCATATCTGTTTGTTCTCTGCAGGTTGTCCAGAGGAGAGAGGTGCAACATGTTGGCTTTTCTGTTTAGTGTTTGGTTAACGAGTTGTTTTAAGATTGTTGTGTGTGTTCTGAATTTCTCCTTACTGCTTGTCTACATAAATACTGAGGAACTGGACTGGATGACAAGAGAAAGCTGTCTCATGCCAGTTTTCAGTTCTCTACGTCCACTTGCTGATTGATGGATAGTGTGAAGGACTATTCCAGAACCTTATTGTCTCCATCATCAGAAGCATTAACTGATGAACACAGTTCAGAGGACCCAACTTAGTGAAATGCTTTCCAGGATCCTCAGCCACCAGAGGTACCAACCAAATACTGAACGTGATCCGAGAGGAGAGTAAGTATTGTAATACTCATGTTGTAATCCATGTGGGGACAATTGACCTGCTAGCAGTAGCAAGTTTAGAGCACAGAGAGCATTCCAGAAGCTTGGGGAGGGACTCAAGTCTTTGGTTTGGACTGCAGCATTTTCTGAAGTAATTCCTAAATGTGGGAAGAGAGAGGAAAGATTACATAAAACAGAGGAATTCAATAAGTAGCTCTAAGCTTGGAGTAAAGAGGAAAGTTTTAGGTATATAGGAGGATAGAGGGTAGTATGTAGAAAAATAATACGCAGTAATGATAGGCTACATCTTTCTGTGACAGGAAAAAGGATCCTTGGGGACAAATTCAGACACTATGTTTCTATATATTTAAACTAGAGGGTGGGGTGACCAAAAGAAATGAGGGAACTCGGTCACCCCCAGAAAAAAACATGATGGCAGTGGCAAAGGTCATGTAAATAAAGAAAACCATCCAAACTCAGAACATATGGAAAGCAGTGAGCACAAATGCTCATAGTCTAAGTAAAAAGCTTCAATATTTGCAAGCCCTGATGTTTGAGGAAATCTTGGATATTGTTGCTATTACAGAGATATGGTTCAATGATCCCTATGAATGGGATGCGACCATACCAGGATACAATCATTTTAGGAAGGATAAGGAGGGCTGAAGAGGTGGAGGAGTGGCATTGTATGTGAAAAACAATAGAGTGGCTGAAATGCGGGGAACCTGGGGGAAAGGAAGATGCTGGATCGTCCTGGAAAGAGAAGATGGAACCTGTATCCACATGGTTGTTATCTACAGATCACCAGCACAAATGAATAAGCTGGACAAGGAGCTGATAGAAGCTATTCATAAGCTTGGTATGAAAGGGGAGGCACTATGTTTGGGAGATTTCAACTTGCCTGATGTGGATTGGAACATTCTTTCGGTAGAATTGGAAAGAAGTAGAACGATTGTGGATGCCTGTCATAGTGCCTTGCTCAGACAAATGGTGATGGAACCCAAAAGGG
Organism: Microcaecilia unicolor; assembly: GCF_901765095.1. Lineage (NCBI taxonomy): Eukaryota > Metazoa > Chordata > Amphibia > Gymnophiona > Siphonopidae > Microcaecilia > Microcaecilia unicolor. The sequence goes on along the minus strand of NC_044043.1, from coordinate 66,062,574 downwards.
AAGGGTCAACACTGGATCTAGTGCTTACAAATGGAGGAAGTGTTTCCAATGTCCGTGTGGGTATGCCCACATAGGTAATAGTGATCATCACACAATATGGCTTGATAGAAGAGCAAAAGCGGAGTGCAGACGTATAAAAGTATTGGATTTCAGACGTACTGATCTTGGTAAAATGGAGTAATACCTGAGGAGGGAGCTGATGGCACGGGTAGGCATTGCAGAAGTGCAAACATAGTGGTACAAGCTGAAAACTGCTATAAATATGGCAACTGATCTTTTAAGGAAAGTAAACAAAAACAAGAGAAACAGGAAGCCCATATGGTTCTCCAAAGAAGTGGCTGAAAAAAATAAGGGCAACAGAGCCTTTGTTCAAGAAATGCAGAAGAACGCAATGAGAGGATCATGGAAAAGATTACTAGATTAAACTCAAATAAGCAAAGAGGGAAATACAGCTAGTGAAAGCACAGACTGAAGAAAAAATGGCTAAAGATGCAAAGAGAGGTGATAACCTTTTTCATATGTATTGGTGAAAGGAGAAAAGATAGGAATGGAATTGTAAGACTGAAAGATGCTGATTGTAGCTATGTAGAGAATGATGAGGATAAAGTGAATGTGCTAAACAAATACTTCTCTTCGGTATTCATGGAAGAAAATCCTGGAGAAGGACTGCGGGCTGCTACAGAGGTAATATCTGGGAATGGAGTGGATATTATGCTGTTCATGGAAGAAAGCATTTATAAACAGTTTGAAAATCTGAAAGTGAACAAAGCTAAGGGGGCAGGATGAGATTCATCCCAGGGTACTGAGGGAGAAATCCTGGTGGAACCTCTTAAGGATTTATTCAATATATCTTTAGAGACCGGAAAAATTCCATGGGATTGGAGACTAGCTTATGTGGTCCCTGTTCACAAAAGCAGAGACTGGAAAGAAGTAGGAAACTATAGGCTGTTAAGGCTCACATTAGTGGTAGGAAAAATGATGGAGTCGCTGCTGAAGTAAAGGATAGTTGACTTTCTAGAATCCAACGGGTTGCAGGATCTGAGGCAACATGGCCTTACCAAAGGAAAATGCTGCCAAATGAATTTGATAGACTTCTTTGACTGAGTGATGAAATAACTGGATGAAGGACATGCACTAGATGTATTGGATTTCAGAAAAGCCTTTGACATTGTCCCTTACAGAAGTCTGATGGATAAGCTGAGAGGGCTGAAGTTAGGACCCAAAGTGGTGAACTGGATTGGAAACTGGTTGACTGACAGGCAACAGAGGTGGTGGTAAATGGAATCTGCTCAGAGGAAAGGAAAGTGAGTAATGGAGTGCCTCAGAGGTCTGTGCTGGGGCCAATTCTGTTTAATATATTTGTGAGAGACACTGTTGAAGGGTTAGAAGGAAAAGTTTGTCTTTTTGTGGATGATAGAAAGGTAGCCAATAGAGTGGACAACCTGGAGGGAATAAAAACCATGAGAAGAGATCTCCAAATGGGAGAATGGTCAAGGGTCCAGCAGTTAAAAATTTAAAGCAAATTGCAGAGTGATGCACTTGGGGTGCAGAAATTCAAACGAGATGTACGAGATAAGTGGGGAGAGATTGGTAAGCTCGGCTTAGGAGAGGGACCTGGGGGGTGATGGTGTCCGAGGATCTCATGGTGACAAAACAATGCAACAAGACTATGGCTGTGGCCAGAAAGATGCTAGGCTGCATAGAGAGGGGTATAGCCAGTAGGAGATGTTAGTACCCCTGTACAAGTCATTGGTGAGGCCCCACTTGGAGTATTGTGTTCAGTTTTGGTGGATGTATCTTGCTAAGGATGTAAAAGGATTTGAAGCGGTTCAGAGAAAAGTGATAAAAATGGTATGGGGTTTGCATAGCAAGACGTATGAGCAGAGACTTGCTGACCTGAACATTTATACCCTGGAGGAAAGGAGAAACTGGGGTGATATGATGTTCAAATATTTGAAAGGTATAAATCCACAGAAAATCATTTTCCAGAGATGGAAGGGTGGTAGAACTAGAGGACATGAATTGAGGTTGAAATGGGGCTGACTCAGGAATAATGTCAGGAAGTATTTTTTTCTTAGAGAGTGGTAGGTACCTGAAATGCCCTTCCGTGGGAGATGGTGGACTGTAATGGAATTTAAAAATGCTGGGATAAACACAAAGGAATCCTGTTTGGAAGGAATGGATCCAAAGAAGCTTAGTGGAGATTGGGTAGCAACACCGCTAGTTGGAAGCAAAGCCAGTGCTGGGCAAGACTTTTACGGTCTATGCCCTGATCGTGGCTGAATAGATTTGGATGGGCTGCAGTGGAGCTTTTCAGGGGCTTCGACAGCTTCAGAAATTTAGAACAAGGACATTGCCATGCAGTGTGTGCTCTGAAAATGGCAAGTACAGCTCAACACCAGGTATACATATCAATTATCACATCATACCATATGTAATGAGTTTATCTTGTTGTGCAGACTGGATGGACCATAAAGGTCTTTATCTGCCGTCATCTACTATTTTACTGTGACTAATGGAAAGAAAATTATCAGGTAAGACCTAATTTCTCCATATGTATTTCATCTTGTGTTTTTCCCATCTGACAATATTTGATCCTTCTGTAAAATGTTTGTTTTCCTCTTCTTGCAGAAGTTAGTGCGCTGCAAAGCCTGTGCTGATGCTGGCTTGTTAGATGAGAATTTTCTGAGGCGGTGCCTTAATTTCTATGGCATGGTGATCCAGCTGATCCTTCACATCCTTGACCCCTGCTTCCCTAAGTGAGTGTTCAGTAGTATGGGTGCTGTATGCAGGCCTGTCGTGGCAGTGCAAATAACCTGTTTTTGTGGACTCTTAGGCCTCCTTTCAGGAGATTAGTTGAATGTGTATGGCCTTATTTTGGGGAGTACCATCTGCTTTTTACTCAGATTGCAGCCTGACTTTGAGTGTGTTCAGCATATCTAGGATGCATACATACATCCTGTTTTTTGGGGGGTACTTGTCAGAATGCACTAGGGATGGGTAGCTGTTTGCAACAAAATGTTATTTGCTGATAATAGTGCACATTCTTCTTATAGAATGTACACTCTCTTCCTGATGGTGCCTGCATGGGCGAACCATCGCACATGTTGCACTATTGGGAAGAGTGCGCTGCCTTTCACATTGTGAGCACTGTTTAAAAAGAGTTTGTCCCCTTTGCACATAGTGCACACTTTTGAGAACATTTGTTTCAGAACCAAAATAAACCCAGCAAAAAAAATGACACACAATGTTTTGGATACCCATCCCTGTACTGCACATTGCCTTATTTTTAAGATTTTAATAGGGTGGCCTGCTTTGGGGATGGGGAATCACTAATGCATATGTTGCCTAGATTTGGACGAGATCATCAGAATATGCATACACTACATGTTTTTAGGGGAATTGATAGGGCATATATGCTATCTTTGCTTTTTTTTTTTTTTTTGAGAGATCGAACCCATCACCTATGAAAATGAGGCTGGTGACATACAGTAGAACTTTGGAGGCTACTGAGTCACAAAAAATGTCTGGGAATAGTTATCCAGTGAACCATGCAGAGATTGACATGCCTCCAGAATTTCATAATTGGGCCAGTACAAGGTTGTGTCCTAAATTGAGACCAGGATATAAAGAAGTTAAAAGACATATGTTTGCTGATTCACCAGTCTCTTTGCAGTTCATCCTGTGGAAACTTCTGTCAAACACCAGACTCTTTACAGCTACCACCTTGGGCCTTAGCTCCTCTGAGTGTACAGACTCAGCAGTGCACAAGTATACCATCACCAGGACAATTCCAGATACATGTGCTATTGGGTGTAGAATATTGGGGCTTTCTTTTGATGTCTCTGGCCAGCCAGGCATGTTGTAGCTTTTACTTGTAACAACAATGAACAAGTTACATGGTAGAGATGGGCTTTCAAATCTACATGTGTATTTTCAAGTACATGGCTTACCTGTAGATATTGCAGTTGTCAGTTTAGGTGGTATTTTTCTACCCATAGACTTTGCACTTGCATGGGTTACGGAACGTTACCCCCCCCCCCCCCCCCCCCCCCCAGCATATTCTGTTGCAACACAGTGCGATTGTTATGTCTGGTAGTGCATATGCTGCCTGACTTTTGGGTAGTCGGTTTAACGTGTGCTGCCTGCTTTTATCTCGTTTAAGATTTTGCAGAGGCAAAACCAGATTTGTTACATTTGATGATTGTAATTTAGTTCCTTTTGCAATCTAGATATAGATCATTGTGTGAAGCAACTAATTAAGACACTGGACTTTTGGGGAAGTTTTAGAGGGGTTGTTCAGGGGGACAGAGGCTTACTTGGCTTTTTAGGCATATGCTGATTGTTCTTTTTGTTTCTTTGCAGTATCACGCTACCTTTAAGCTTGGATGTCCCGAAAATGTTTGCATCATTGCCAGAGTTTTATGTAGAAGATGTAGCTGAGTTTTTATTTTTTATTGTACAGTAAGTATTAGTGAGCTCTATGCCACATATTGTGCATGTAAGAGGAAAGAAAATAGTCGTCTGTTTCTGACAAGAGAGAAGGGCCTCTAATCTTGAGTTCTTCACTAAAGACCCAATATGTGCATTGGTGAGAATAAAACCGATCCTATCACCAGTTTTCAGTTGGGGGCCACGTAACCATCACTAATTCATAAATTCTATGGTGGCAAGTGAGACACATTTTGGGACTTGGAATAGGATGACCTACTCTCCCAATAATAAAGCAGAATTTAAAAAATAGTAAGGTTTTCAAATTTGGCTTCATTCAGTACAAAGTTATACAAAATTCAGTTTACAAGTTGTAGAAATTTCTTTTTGTTTTACCTATTCATTTATTAAAGCAGTTTTCTCTCTTTGCATGCCCTACAGAGAAGGGCCCAGGGTGATGCTGCATCCCTCTCTGTAGAAAACGTTTTGTCTACCACACTAGTCCAGCCAGAAGATGGAGACCAAAGAGCTGTGAGCTCTGCCCTATAGGAGACATATATAGTTCTCAGCTCTCCAGTATTCTGCCTGTAGCAGATGATAATGAGTATTCCATGTAGCTGAAGGCTGATCTGGTGTCACAGCTCCTTGGCCCAGTTGGAGAGCTGGTCACCTGATTGAGGTTAGACAGTTGGAGGGCTATCCAGAGTCTTGTCAGGGAGTGCTGCATCTTGGGCTATACCTGGAGGAGTCCGGGCCTTCTCCCCTGACTGAGGTTGAGTACGCCCCTCTTCATGTTAAAAACAAAACAAAACTGAATTTCTCCAAGGACAAGCAGACCAGTTGTATTCTAACAGTTGGGTGACGTTATCCAACATAGCTTGGTGCAGATGCTGACTAGCGAATAGATTGTAGAAGTTTCTAGCAGTATCTCACCACACATGCGATGGTGCCTTCCCGCTCGATGTGCTAGCATGAGTCCCTCAGTCTTAATTTTTTTGTGGTGCTGGGAGGACATGTCTTTGTGGTCTTTTTTCTGTACTTTTGCAGTGCCTTCCCATGTGGGTATTTTTCCCTCATTCCGTATTTTTGTCTTTAATTTCACTTTTTGTTATTTTCCCTCTTAGTGTTTTTGGCCCTTCAGTTGTTTTCTTTTTTTGTAGCTCGATAGGCCTATTTTATTCCTGAACACTGACCTTGATTTGCGCTCTGCCCCTTTTCTTAGTCAAAATTGAGGAATTTAATTTGACTGCTGTTCTTTTTTTTTTTTTTTCTCAGTGGGATGGGATGACTTCCCTATGAGGAAAGGCTAAAGCGGCTAGGACTCTTCAGCTTGGAGAAAAGGCGGCTGAGGGGAGATATGATAGAGGTCTATAAAATAATGAGTGGAGTTGAACGGGTAGATGTGAAGCGTCTGTTCACTCTTTCCAAAAATACTAGGACTAGGGGGCATGCGATGAAGCTACAATATAGTAAATTTAAAACGAATCAGAGAAAATATTTTTTCACGTATAATTAAACTCTGGAATTCGTTGCCAGAGAATGTGGAAAAGACGGTTAGTTTAGCGGAGTTTAAAAAAGGTTTGGACGGCTTCCTAAAGGAAAAGTCCATAGACTGTTATTAAAGGGACTTGGGGAAAATCCACTATTTCTGGGATAAGCAGTATAAAATGTTTTGTACATTTTTGGGATCTTGCCAGGTATTTGTGACCTGGATTGGGCACTGTTGGAAACAGGATGCTGGGCTCGATGGACCTTTGGTCTTTCCCAGTATGGCAATACTTATGTACTTATGAGTTTCCAGAAAACACAGCTTAGATAAACCGCAATCCTAACATCAAAGAACCCTATCCTTCTCTAGCCACCCCTTCCAAACCCCCTCATCAATAACATCAAACCACACTATTCATCAAACGATTAATAATAGTCCACAGCATAGCACTTCAAAGGCCAGTATCCCTATGGTATCCTCTCCAGGCCTTGTATGCATCCCACACTTTGTGAAATTGCAATATATGCCCTTGATGGATGGCCAGCAGCTGAGACATCCGATAAACATAGTCCAGTCTCTGTAACACTTGATCATCAAAAGGGACAGCAGTACGTTTCCAGTTGGCTGCTAGGTGATTTTGCTAACTGTGAACAGGCAGGCTGCCAGCTGTGTTTCTCTAGTTTGACCTTGACAACGGTTCTTTTCTTGAGTCCAAGAAGACCCCCAGTGACTTCAAATAGTGCACCCAATGTAATCAGATGATTCGGTAACAGACCCGGACTCTTGGTGCATCGGATGCTTTGAACCTAACCATGACCCTAACACTTTTTCTCTCTGTTTAAAATGCAGCTGAGGATACAGAGCACACGTCGGATCCAACGGAAGAGACTTTTTGGCTCCTTGAAGGACGATCTATCAATATCGGCACCAGAAGCATCGATCTTGGTGGCTGCTAAGACTTCAATAACCACTGGAAGTGCACCGGCATCGAGGAAGTTTCCACCTCGATGAAGTAGGCACTGGGACCAGTCAGCATCGGACCTGACACCAAGGGGTGCATACAAGTTCAACATAGTCCTTGGCACTGAAGGACCGCGATGCTGAAGCCCAAGAAGCATAAGCATTCATCCTCTTCACACAGTGCTGGGAGCTCTGGGGCATCGCCATCGCCAGTACCCAAGAAGCACTGGCACCAGGAAGAGTGCTTCCTCCCTTTAATAGAGGTGCTGATGCACAAGTCTCCGAGCAGCCAGATTCCTGCTTCCATTTCGGAACCAACATCTCAGCCTGCCTCCTGTACCTTTGCCGATGCCTTCCTTCGGTGAGTGGTACTGAGCCATACTTGGGGGGGGGGGGGGGGGGGTGGAGCTGGCACAGATACTGCAGTTGCAATCTTTTCAGGCATCAAGGGTGCTTGTGTCGAATGCAAATCAGCTCCACATTAATCCCGAAGCTCCATCCGTGCCTGTAGAGAGATCCTCTACGTGTGCATTGACACATACAGCACTGCACTAGATGTTGGGGGAGTTTCCCCAGAGTCTGAGGGCAGGACTGCACCTCGGCAGTCTTCGGGACATGGTCATAGTTCCACTGATCTTGGGAAGGCACACACTCAGTCTGATCTGAGTACGAAGAGGAATCTGATTGGGACTGCTCGTGGGACTCAGAAGAAGACCCTCATAACTTCTCAGAACAGGAGTCTTATGGGATACCTTTTGGTCCCTTCCCACCTCGAGACGTAAGTCTCCACCTGAGGGTCTCTTTCACTGGTTTTATTAAGGAGATGGCTTTGGCTATCCCATTTAAGTTGGAGACCAAGGAGGAGCCCAGGGTAAGATGTTAACTGTTCTGGACTGAGTCAGCTCCTAAGGAAGGGGTCGCAGTGGACCATTGCACCCTATCCTTAAAGTTGCACTGATTAAGAACTGGGAATCTCTTCTCTCAGTGCAGGTCGCACTAAAGAAGGTGGATATGCAGTATCTTATCCAGAAGGCTCCCAGATTTGAGAGGGCCCAGCTGCCCTTTGGTGATTGAATCCTGGCTCCCCCAGGTAGAGAGGCTCAGACACTAGACTCATTTGGGAGGAAGACTTTTCAGGCCTCAATGCTTATTGCCCACATCCAGTCCTACCAGCTCTGTATGAGCCTTTACTTGAAATCTTTGATAAACAATATGCTAAGTCTTGCGGGTTCTCTCCCTCAGGAGCATGCCACAGAGTTTCGCCAGTTGGCCAAAAAGCAGCTGGAGTGCAGGAAATATCTGGCTAGAGGCGCTTACGATTCATTTGATATTGCGTTCAGACTCCCTGCCATGGATGTAGGGATGTGTCAGACTCTCATGACTCAACGTCGCTGACCTGGAACCAGCAGTTCAGGAGAGGTTGGAATGCTTACCTTGCTGAGGAGACAGACTTTTTTTTGGGGGGGGGGGGGGCAGAGTGGAGGAGGTCACTGACCTCATCAAGAAACATACTGATACCATCCAGCCCCTCCTTGGCAGCCTCCAGCTGCAGTCTCTTCTAGGAGGTTTATGAGCAGACCTAGACGGCGACCCTACTGCTCTCAAAAGCATAGGTTTGTGCTGCCTTTTCACTTTGCCCAGGACCCCACATGCCCAGCATTCTTGACCTCATCAGTCCCGACCACAGAAGCCCCAGTAGGCTCCCTAGTCGAAACGGGACAAGCTTTTGACTGGCTCCAGGAGAGCATATCCGCAGTACAAGTAACCATGCTGGATGGCCTACTGGTAGGGAGGAGGCTAAGATTTTTCAATCAAAGGTGGCCCCTTATAACCTCTGACTGGTGGGTTCTTCATATAGTCCATCTTGGTTACGCACTACATTGGTGTCAGAGATCACCAGATTGATCATTGAGAACATCTTTCATCAGCACTCGGCATAAGCAGGTAGTTTGTAGAAGAAATCTCTGCTCTTGTATAGGCCAATGCGGTTGAACCCTTGCCACCAGGGGAAGAAAGGAAGGGATTCTATTCCAGTTACTCCCTTGTGCCCAAGAAAACAAGAGGATTTCGTCTCATCTAGACTTAAGGGCCCTGAACAAATTCCTGGTCAAATAAAAGTTCAAGATGATTTCCCTGGGCACCCTTCTCCCCATGATTCAGGAACAAGATTAGCTATGTTTTCTGGACTTAAAGGTTGCCTATACCCACAGTTTGATACTTCCTAGTCACAGGAAATATCTCAGATTTCAAATAGGGAAATACCCCTACCAGTACTGCGTTCTGCCATTTGGCTTTGCATCAGCTCCCAGGCTGTTCAGCAAGTGTCTAGTGGTAGTAGCAGTGTATTTACGCAGACTGGGAGTTTGTGATTCCTTATCTGGACGATTGGTTGGTCAAGAACACATCACAGGAGGGAGTGATGGAGTCAATGCACCTAAGTGTTTCGGGTGTTAGAGCTGCTATTTTCATGATAAACTACCCCAAGTCCCACCTACTTCCGGGTCAGCGATTAGAGTACATAGGAGCCCTGCTATAGATACTTTGCTGGCTTGAGCTTTTCTTCCTTAACCCAGGGCACAGAGCTCTATCTCACCTTGCAGTTCCAAAGCAGCTAGCAGGTCACAGATCGACAAATTTATTTATTTTATTTATTTATTTATTTTTAAATTTGTATCCAGCTTTAACCCAAAGTGGGTAATAATCAAAAACATACATAATATCAATAAAATCAAGAAATGGATAAATGTTGAGATTAATGGGCCACACGGCCTCGACAGTACATGTCACTTCCGTGCACGTCTCTGTTTGGAAGAGGTCCAGTGGACTCTAGCTTCCCCATGGTCTCAGGTGACTGGAACCTAGCAGATGTCAACCAGATTCCTCCAGAGTTGACTCATGCTCTTTTCTAGTAGACAGTTGGGATGAATTTGACTATGGGACTGCCATTCCAATTTCTTTGCCTAAGAAGGCTTAACAATGAATGCATCCAATTTGGGATGGGGATCTCAACTGGTTGGGCTTCACACCAAGGAACTTGGTCTGCTAAGGAAAGATTTACCATATCAATTTCCTTGAACTCTAAAGTCTTTTAGAGATAGCTACCCCACCACATTATTCTCATTCAAACGGACAGCTAGGATGCTTGTTTATGTAAACAAGCAGGGGAGTACAGGATCTTACCCCTTGTGTCAGGACGCAGTGGGCCCTCCTTCATGGAATGGTCCTTTGAACCACATACCTGGCAGGCAGCTTGGTGGACAGACAATAGAGTTTTGCAACCACATGAGTGGGGTCTCCACATGAGCGTAGCCTGCAAGAACTTCTGAGAGTGGGACATTCCCTCTGTGGATCTTTTTGCCACTCACTTAACAAAATCCCCCAGTTCTGTTCAGGCTCAGATCACATGGCAAGCTATCATTAGATGCGTTTCTCCTTTATTAGGGGGAGGGTCTCTATGTGCGTATCCTCCAGTACCTCTCGTAGAGAAGACTTTGCTGAAACTCAGACAAGACCATGGAACTATGATCCTAATTGTACCTTATGGGCTGAGGCATATCTGGTTCCCTCTTCTTCTGGAGTTATCCTCCAAAGATGTGTGGTGATTGGACTCTTTTCTAACTCTCATCACGCAGTAGGAAGGATCCCTTCTGAATCCCAGCCTCCAATCCCTGGCCCTCATGGTTTGGATGTGAGAGTGTAGAATTCGGGTCCTTAGGTTTGTATGAGGGTGTCTCTTGCATCTTGCAGGCTTCCAGAAAAGACTCCGCTAAGAAGTGTCACTCTTTTTTTTTTTTTTTTTTTTTTTAAGTGGAGAAGGTTTGCTGTCTGGTTTAAGGTCAAGACCTTAGATCCCCTCACTTGCCCTACACACCTCTCTCAGTCTGGTTTAAAAACCAACCCTCTAAGGATTCATCTTGCTACAATTGGTGCTTATCAACGTGTGGGAGGTAAGCCCATCTCTGTACAGCCTCTAGTTGTTCGCTTCATGAGAGGTTTGCTGTTGACAAAACTCTGCATCAGACCTCCCACCATGTCATGGAATCTCAGTGTTGTCCTCACCCAAATGATGAAATCTCCTTTTGAGTCACTTGATTCCTGTCATCTGAAGTATCTATTTTTGTTACATTTGTACCCTGCGCTTTCCTACTCATGGCAGGCTCAATGCGGCTTACATATACAGGTACTTATTTGTACCTGGGGCAATGGAGGGTTAAATGACTTGCCCAGAGTCACAAGGAGCTGCCTGTGCCTGAAGTGCCTGGAAAGTTGTGTTTTATGTGTTGGTCACTTCAGCTAGCAGAATCAGTGAGCTTCAGGCCCTAATAGCGGTTCTACCGTACACTAAGTTTCATAACAGTATTGTAGTTCTCTGCACACACCCTAAGTTCCTTCCTAAAGTAGTATTGGAGTTCCATCTTAATCAGTCATTTGTTCTACCAACATTTTTCCCAAAACCACACGCCCATTCTAGCGAAAGTGTACTGCATACCTTAGATTGCAATTGAGTTTTAGCCTTCTGTCTGGAGCAGACTAAAGCCCATAGACAGTCCACCCAAACTGGATGGGGATAGCCGTCAGTAACACACACAATTTCTAATTGGCTAGCCGCTAGCAGGTTGCTTCTCCCTTACTTACGTCCAGACTGGACTGACTCTAGAGAGCCGTATCTAGGCTCCTAATGGTCGAAGCCATGGCAACATCGATAGCCCACTTGAGGCCAGCCTTAATAGATGGAGATCTGCATCTCATTACTGCCTTGAGCAGGAAACCCAATGTGACAGCTGGTTCGGTTAGACAGTTCTGCAAAATTTGTTTGGTGTCTAGAATCCAGCTCCACCCCTTAGGTCCAGATTTATTCTGTTCCAGGCTGCACCTCCACGACTCGAATGTAGTTTTCAGGTGGATTGACTTCAAAGCCTCAACGTTTCGAGTCCTTATTGTCCTAGCATTATTGTTTTCGGTGAGCCTGGTATTTAGGGATTCCCAACTGGCCTGCTTGTCCTCAGAGAAAGCGGTGTTACCTGTATCAGGTGTTCTTTGAGGACGACAGACCAAGTATTTTTACAAACCCTCCAACCTCCCCCTGGAGTTGAATTCTTTAGCTATATTACCTGACTGAGGGACTCGTGCTCACACATCAAATGGAAGACAGCAGTGCATGAGCGGTGGGACACTGCTAGAAACTTGTACCATCTTCTTGCTAGTCAGTGTCCGGACCAGACTGTCGGATGATGTCACCCAACTGTGACAACATCTGCTACAGGTGAGTAACTTTGTTTTTTCAGGGTACTGAGAAAGTATCTACAGGATGGAGCTTCCTGGCAGTTCAAGGTGGTCTTCCCCCTCAGTGCTGATTTCATTCCAGGAACAAAGCATTTGAATGGCTGTCATAGCAGGTGGTCTTTCTGTGGCCTGGAGCGCTGCACTGCTGTGTTTGAAGGGGGTGGTGCTATTTTGAATTGTAGCCAAATACTGCTTCTGACCACCCTCTTGTACTGTTTGCATTGGAAGCAGCACAACACATCTCACATCTTGGTAGCAGAACGCAATAGTTCTGTCAAAAGACTACAAAAGTATTTCTGCTGTCCGCCCCCCCCTTCCTGATCCAGTTCATACCAGGAGCATTAAGAGCAGTTGGATCACACTGGTACATTGCAGGCTTCAGTGCAGGCTGTGGTGGCTGGCTGTGTTTTTAAAGCAGAAACAAATTAAGGAGCAGTGAGATGAGGTACTGATGAAAACAGCCTACCAGTGCTTGTGATGGGCTGCCACTGCAGCAGCTCCTCCAGGCAGTATAACTCCTATTATGGAGAGAGACTGGCTCATTCTTCTCAGTTCAGTCCAGGAGGAAGATTCATTGGGCAGACGATGTTTTGTTGAAGCAGGGGGCTGCTGTCTCCACTGTTACCCAAAGCTGTGGGATTTAGTTCTTTAATTCAGGTACAGTCTCTGCAGAACCTTTTTTAGGAGGCAAAAGTTACATCTACCTCAAAAGAGTAGGCCAATGGTTTTTCTCCCAAATTCATTCTGCTTCTACTGAAATCCCTTTTGCTTTATCAAGCACAGGATCATTTGTCAGGTTCAGGGGTCATGGAGCAGCCTTGATTTTTCAGAAGTGCTCTCTCAAGCAAAGAATGGGAGGGAGGGAGGACTGGGAAGTGCACTTATCATATTAGGTGGATGGTTTCCAACCACTGGAGTATGGCCAGTTTAGTTGGCAAAGAGTCTTCAATAGAGAACCCTCCTGGATGGCGAGCTCCTGGTTGGTGAAAGTTGTCTCTCTCTTCCAGCGGAAAGATCTCTGGGCATGATTTTTCATGTACTGGAAGCATCAAGTATTGCAGAGGAGCTGGAGACTGTATGGGATCCTGTTCTGGAGAGTATCTTTACATCCACCAAGGCCTCCTGGTGCAATCTAAGCTCTCATTTGGCAGAGTGGGATGCACCAGAAGTAAATTCTCGAGTTGGAAGAGGCTCTGTCTTTAACCCTGGAGGGAAAGGAGAAACTGAAATTATTGCACGGGATCTCTTGAGTGTTCATTCCTCTAGTTAAGGTCTTTGGATTTTCCCCTTCTGTCTTTATGAAAGAGTTTTTGATCAACGTTTTTTTTTAATTAAAGGAATACTAGAAAACTGAGGTGTCTCTTACAGGGTTAGAGCTCACAGGTCTCTGTCTCCATGTGCTGGCTGAGGGACATAACTCATATGTTCTGGACTGGTTTGATTGGACCCAAGGAAAAGACATTAACATGTGCACCAAATTTTATCATGCGGCCAACAGCTTTTATCAGTAGGTGACACTATGACCACTTGTTATTACCATACATTTTTAGTCACCAAACTAATTCTTAAGGGTTTTTTTTTGTTGTTGCTAGGATGCAGACATTAATGTTGGCTGTGTCACCATATATATCCTTGGAATCCCTCACTTTTCGAAGCTCAACTGACACTCTTCACCTTTCCCTCAGATATTCTCCTCAGGTTCTCTTTGAGCCTTGTACGCAAGACATTGTCACCTTCTTGGTGGTGCTGCTATGTAATCAAAACTACATCCGAAACCCTTACCTAGTGGCCAAGCTGGTGGAGGTCATGTTTGTAACAAATCCTGCCATTCAACCCCGCACACAGAAATTCTTCGAAATGATTGAGAATCATCCACTTTCCACCAAGCTCCTGGTCCCTTCTCTGATGAAATTTTATACAGGTAAGGTTTGGTATCTGAACCAGCTGCATTGCCAGACTCTGGTAATATGAGCACATGTGACTCAGGAGCTACTGTGAGACTGTAATAGGCTTTGGCAATCTCAAACTCTCAAGCTGCTGCTTATAGAAAACTAATTTCAAAGCCATTTACACAGGTGAATAATGATTTATCTGGGTAAATTGGCCTGCTTAAAAATTGCCATCTTACAATTTGGAACATAGCAAACAGAATTTGTTCCTATATCTCCTCTTGCTAAGAATCCAAAAATTTCATATTTGTACTTTCTTACCAGAGATAGAAGTCTTGCAGGAGCATGGTTTACAATATGTGTGAAAATTTTGGAACGGGACAAAGATAATATGCATTAAGCAGTTGCTTGGAGGGAGTGTGGTGTCGAGGTTGAAACTCACTACTTACAGATTAGACAAGTGCTCATAAGGTTTAAAAAAGATGAGTGGAGTCTTTGGAACCCAACTTCTAAGAAGCTCATCTTAGTGATACATTCCTTAATCATTATTTTCCTTACAGTTAGTCAACTGAGATGGTAGGGAGGAGAAATTAGTAAAATTTATTGCTAAATGGAATAAGGACTTTCAGATTTCCCGGGGTGAGATGGATCAGTAGGTGATTTGGCAGGCGGCCCATTCCACTTTCTTATGTTGTAAAAGGGTGGCACTATTGGTAAGGCTGCTGTGTTGCACATATAGATTATATTACATGCAGTTTTCTATAGGGGTGTCAGTGCTATCTGGGCAGGGCTGTGGCTAACCTGGGAGCTATTTATATATGTGGTGGATTTGTCCCTGGGTAGCCAATTTTTGGACCTCAGAGTGGGAAATTGAAGCCATGTAGATACAGGTTTGACTTTGGGACCAATGCTATGCTTGTTGGGGTACTGGAAATATGCTAATATTTTGGTAATAATAAAGCATTAGCTAATCATTACATTCATACTGCTAGGCATAAAATAATTCTTTGTGGGGAACAACCCCCAGTATCACAGTTTGGAAGATGCAAATTATGAGCTAGCCTTAGCAGAAAAAAATAACATATACCTTTTGAGGTAAAAATGATAAGATATGGAGTAGATAATTGGGCATAGAGAGGACAGTACTGTTTCATAGATGGCTTTATGCAACTGGTATTGTAGCCCAGCATCTCTCTCCCCCCCCCCCCCCCCCCCCCACCCCCCCCCCACCCTCAACACTTGTAGGTGCAGTTTTATTACCTTCTGTCTTTAATTATACATTGAGTTCAGTATGTGTACTATCTATTCACTGAAAGTTAGAGTTAAGAAAAAATGCCTTCAGAGCAGCTAAAAAGGATACTGTTAGCACAGCGGTTCCCAGACTTTTTTCAGTCAGCATACACTTGACTGACAATGCTCACATATGTGACACTCTGCAGACGTGATTCTTATGGACCTTTGGTCTGACATAGTATAGCAGTTCTTATAATTTAAATGTAATTGTGCTCTACATCCATAAAACCCTATCTCCCCCCTATAGCAGATGTGGATCAGAACTAGCACATTTCTACATGGAAGTCCACCATACAAAAAATATTCTGATTCTCATGTCATATGAGCAATAACGTAAATCTCTCCATTATCAGGGACATTCAGAAGCAATACAGAACCTGAAAAAAAAAAAAAAACACTAACACAACATACTTGTAGCAAAGCTGCTGTACAATCTCCTTGTTCAAATAGCATAAACCCTACCTGTGAACAGGCAACACTACAAATATTATACTGTGCCCTAGAACACCAATTGACCTACCGCTGGTTAACCCCCCCCCCCCCCAAAAAAAAAAAAAAAAACAGAACAAATGGGCTGCTATAGTGTTCCACACAGAAACTATATGCAAAACTTAGACAGACCCTCACCAAACATAGAACATGAGATCACAAATCAGAAATAGAAAAATGAAGACAAAAATTGAACTGGAATTCCCAAGACTATCTCAGACTACACCTCCCAAAAAAAGTGATCTACAAAACTGTTCAATCTGCAGACTTCACTTACCTAGGAACCAAATGGTTGAACTCCTTACCACCCAAAATAAGAAATATACAGGAATATACTAGATTCCACAAAATCCTCAAATCATTCCTATTCAAACAAACCCTCACAAAGAACAACCATATCTCAAGCAGTTAATTATTACCTTACTTGGTTACTACTCTGTTTACTATTAACTTTCTCTTTGCTTCATTTCTCATTCATAATAGATTTTCTAAATGTTAAACATCCATAGCTATCCAGTATGTTTATGATGTAGTGTAAAATTGGATTCTTACAAAAAATTACTTTCTTATGCATATTCTTGTTATGTATCCTATTCTGTTTATTGTAAGCCACATTGAACTCAAACTTGTTTGGGATAATGGTGGGATATAAATGTCACAAATAAATAAATTAGAAATCAGTCTTAGCATGTAGTACACAACACTGGAGAAATAAAGACAGAAATGCATTGCCTATTGTACTGAACAAAATAAGACATCTGTAATCCACGTTTCCCAAAACTAACATATTCCAGTTAATAATTCAAATAATATACCATAGTAACATAGTAGATGACGGCAGAAAAAGACCTGCATGGTCCATCTAGTCCATACCTTTTTCTACCTTTGAGCATTTTAAACCAATGAAGCACTTGTCGCCAGATCCCACATATGAGTCCTTCCAAGAGAGCAGGAAGGCCACAGCTTAGGTGGTTCAGATGTTGTAGTCCTTGGGCTGGGTAGTTGACCTAGTCAAGAGTCAGCTGAGTCTGTCTCAGAGCTTGGAGTATTTGGGAGTCTGTTTTGACACTGCAGTGGGGTGGGTGTTTCTTTCCAACACCCAGATGCAGAAGTTACAGGCTCAGATTTGAGCTTTACTCAGAGGCCGCTGTCCCCAGGCCAGGGATTTTCTTCAGGTTTTGGGTTCCATGGCTGCAACCCTGGAAGTGGTGCTGTGGGCCAGGACCCACATGAGGCCTGTACAGCAAGCCCTTCTTTCAAGGTGGTCACTGCAGACTTAGTCCCTGGATTTGCGGATTCCTCTTGGGGGGCAGTTCACGGCGCAGCCTTGTTTGGTGATTGTAAGCCTTGTCGCCTCTCAGGGGGCAGGTATTTGGACCCACCTCATTGGTGGTGGTAACAAGAGATGTCGTCTTCAGGGCTGGGGAGCCTACTATTTGGGCCATGTGTCATAGGGCTGCTGGTCAATGGAAGATGCTCAGGGTTAATGAGCTGCCTGGAGATGAGGGTGGTTTTGGTTCTTCTTTCCTTCCAGGCTCTGCTTCAAGGCAAGGCCGTTTGGGTCCTCTCAGACAATGTCACAGAGGTAGTGTATGTCAGTTGACAAGGGGAGGGGGGACCAAGAGTCACCATTACTCCTGGTCTGGGTGGAGAGTCATTTGGAGGATTTGTCTGCTGTTCATGTATCGGGCATTAAAAATATCTAGGCAAGATTTCTGAGTATATACATGCTAGATCTAGGGAAAATGGCGCCTGGAGCAAAAGGCTTTCAACCTCATTGTGAACAATTGGGGTGTGTCCATTATGAACCTCATGGCTTCGTACTGCACAAATTCCCTGGCTCTTCAGTTGCAGGAAGGATTATAAGACAGAAGGCATAGATGCTGTGATACAACAGTGGCCTTTCTCAGGCTGTATGTGTTCCCTCTGTGGGTTCTTGTGGGAAGAAGCCAACCCAAGAGTGGAAGACACCATGAGCAAGTCCCAAGGAGGCCAATGACAAATTTTATTCTTCAAATGCAGCATGCAGGGGTGCTTTCAAGATAAACTCGACAATGGTCATGTTTCAGCATGCAGGCCTTCGTCGGGTCCTCATAAATAAAACAAGACATGAACTGAGTGGCATATTGTAATACATCTGAATAAATAAAATATTATACAGAAAACAATAAAACCTGTGGAGTGTGTGAAGAAGTGGGAATTAAAAAATCAAGGTTTAAAATAGTATGTGATAGTCAAAGGATATGATAAAAGAAACTTGCAGAGATACCCAGTGAATGTAAAATCTAAAGAAATAATAGAAATGAAAACCAGAAACTATGAAACATGAATTTGAGTATAATGAAGATGAGTAGTGGATTATGTCCAAAAGATGCTGCCCTACCTGTTAACCAGCAAGTCAATTTATGCAAACATACTCAGCTGTATAAACATCATAAAAGCACATATGATGTAAACAGCATTGCACCGTTGTGAAATTTAAAACAAAAACTTAAAAAAAAAAGAACCAATATAATGGCAGTGACTCAATACTTACATAGTAACCTAGTAGATGACGGCAGAAAAAGTCCTGCACGGTCCATCCAGTCGCCCAACAAGATAAACTTGTGTATACCTTACCTGATTTGTACCTGTCTTTTTCAGGGCACAGACCGTATAAGTCTGGCCAGCATCCCCCCTCCCAACCACCCGCCCCGCCTCCCACCACCGGCTCTGGCACAGACCGTATAAGTCCACCACTATTCCCCGCCTCCCACCACCGGATCTGGCACAGACCGTATAAGTCTGCCCACCACTATCTTCGCCTCCCCACCACCAACCCCTCTTCCCAGGGGTGTGCTGGTAAATTGTTAACAGGGGGCTCTCTCTCGCCAGCAAAGTAAAAGAGAATTCAGGAGGGGCCCAAGCCCACATTTTGGGATCCATTTGTTAAAGTAGCCATGGAGAACCGGCTCCCAAATTCTTAAGAACTTAACAAACGGTTCTCGAGAGCCTGTGAGAGCCTGCTCCAGCACACCACTGGCCTCTTCCCCCCACCGGCTCACCACCCAATTTCGGCTAAGCTTCTGAGGATCCATTCCTTCTGCACAGGATTCCTTTATGTATGTCCCATGCATGTTTGAATTCCGTTACTGTTTACTTCTCCACTACGGCAAAAGAGGTTCTAACCAAATCCAAAAATGCATATCAGATGAATCTATAACTTAAACATGTACCAGGCTAATGTCCATAAAATATTGAAATTATAATATATGTTTGTATACAGTAAATATCTCTTCATACAAAACCTGTTGCACAGATGCGTAAGAATCCTAACTCCAAACTGTTCTTAATCATTTTTATACTCTGTAGTACATCCACAATAGGCTTAAAGTTTCTTGGCGGAAAAGACCTCAGAAGTGCTCAGTGCAAAAGCACAGACCATATTAGCACTCAATGGGAAGTCTTCTAATCATAGGTCAGAAAAACCTCCTTATTCAAGCTTTTTGATTTTTAATTTTGCATTTAATATAACATCAGAACCTTTTTATTAGGAACTAGAATATCTAACACTTAGCTCAATGCAGTGCTCCCAATGGGGACCCGTTTTGTCCTCCAGCTTTTTCAAGGGAACCACACTGCTATCTTCTTGTTCCCACATGCCATCTGAAAAATACAAAATACATTGTGAGTCCACAGGAGTTTTAAAAATGGCCAGAACCTAGCATAAACCATACCTGTCTTGTTAGATTGGCATTTTCTTGGCATGGCAATTTAAAGATGGCGCCCAAGCTTACTAGGACGCCACACCCTCGACAGCCAATCATCATTGATCATGGCTCATTAGAATAATTTGAAAAACTTTTTCATACAAAAAAGAAAAGACAACTGGCAGATCACAAAACACTTTCCACTCAAGGAAGGTATTTAAACCTTTGGGGTCAATGACTTGTAATTGGTGGCTCCACCGTTGCTCTCTCTGTGTTTATAGCCAATCCAGGTTACCACACCTGCCATAGAGGGTTGTACTTTGTAAAGGGATCCACTTCCCTCCGCTCTGGGTGGTGCCGGCAGCCCTGTTAGACTCACAGGTTTCCAATAAAGAACCAGACTGCCATTTGGACTTAGGACCAAAGTGCTTATTCTCAATTCCAGTTCCATTCTCAAATCGAAATGCAGTTCACAAAAAGGGTTCAGGCTGGGTCCAAATACCAGCAAACATTCAGTTCCTTAACAGTTCAGCCCCTCTTCCTTTGCACTACCTCCCCCTCTCCCTCAGAAGGGCTCAGTCCAAGTTCAGCCTGCTTTTCTCTATATCCCAATAGTCCCAAACTTTCACATCAGTTTCATCAAAGAGGAACCAATGCTTAATTCACCTGTCCTCGTCACAGCACCCAGGAGGACCCTGTACTGAGCAGGGCTGGCAGTTTTCCTCCTACCTCACAGCACCACAGCCCCTGTGGCCTCTCAACACTGCCTTCATGTGCTGGACAGGGCTACATTTATAGTCTCACACTCCTGGCAGCTTACTCTTCCCTCCAGGGGAAGCTCCATTGGCAGACCCTTTCCATCCTCCACAATACTACTACTACTGATTAAATCACTATAGCGCTACCAGTCGTACGCAGCGCTTTACAATTGAACATGAAGAAAGATAGTCCTCTGCTCAAAAGAGCTTACAATCGAAAATCAGGACAAACAGACAGGATCAATAGGATAAGGGAAGGACAGACAGAAGGACACAAGGATAAGATAAAAGTGACAAGTCAGGAGTCAAAAGCAGCATCAAACAGGTAGGCCTTTAGCCCGGATTTGAAGGCAGCCAGGGATGGAGCTAGACGTAATGGCTCAGGAAGCCTATTCCAGGCATAAGGTGCGGCGAGATAGAAGGAGCGGAGTCTGGAGTTATCGATGGAGGAGAAGGTGCAACTAGGAGAGATTTGCCTAGTGAATAAAGTTCTAGGGAAGGTGTGTAGGGAGAGGTGAGGGTGGAGAGGTAGTGAGGGCTGCAGAGTTGAATGCACATAGGTCAATAAGAGGAGCTTGAATTGTATACGGAAACGGATAGGGAGCCAGTGAAGCGATTTCAGGAGAGGGCCGATATGGGGCACAATGACTTTTGGCGATATATTAGTCATGCGGCAGAGTTTTTGAACAGATTGAAGAGGAGAGAGATGGCTGAGCGGAAGACCTGTGAGAAAGCAAGTTGCAGTAGTCTAAGCGAGAGTGATACTCCATGGAGTCTCTCTCTCAATCAGTTTCCTCCCTCCTGGTGGTAAATCTCTCCCCTTTCTCTTACAGCTGGGGGGAATTATATACTGGCTATGCAGCCAAGGGACTGAGCTTCCCCTCCCCTTCTCCCTCTAGTGGGGAAGGGAGTAACTGGCTCACCTGGTACTGAGCCACTGCTCCCCCTGCTGGGGTTGGAAATCAGTTCCACCCTTTTGGGCTACCCTCCTCTCTCCTTCTTGCAAGGGCTTCTGGAGATCGTAGTTCGGGGATTGGCTGCTTCTCAGTGGGGTCTTGTCACAACTTGCTCTAACACAAAACAGCACAAGTCTCCAAAAACATGCCCAGCTTTCATGCAGTGTGCTTACTAACGGTCACCCTATTTTGTGCCTTGTGTCTACAGGACTTGGTTCAGTCATCTGGTGTGGAACTGCCTTGTGGTCTTCCCACACATACAGTTTATTACAGGGACATCTTATTACCTAGACTAATTGCTTGACCTCACAAGAAGTCATAGATGTCAAAATATATTTCTTTGAATCAAAGGGATAATAAATTCAGAACATTCCTCAGTGATACTGCATGTATTACACTGTCCACATTTGAAATGTCCTTTCATTCCAGAAATTCCCATGTCCATAGAAGGTAAATCTGCTGGACATAATAAATCTTTTAAATTTTTACCCCTTGAAAAGGCTATCCGTAGATGATGGCTTTTGGAACACCAGTGGTGT
This sequence comes from Microcaecilia unicolor, assembly GCF_901765095.1. Classification (NCBI taxonomy): domain Eukaryota; kingdom Metazoa; phylum Chordata; class Amphibia; order Gymnophiona; family Siphonopidae; genus Microcaecilia; species Microcaecilia unicolor. Next base: position 66,040,798 of record NC_044043.1, on the reverse strand, counting down.
TGCATAATATTCCAGTTGCGTTTGATAAATATCCAACAGACTGTGCACAAAATGCTAAGTCTCTTGAGATAAGAAGGTAAACTGACATTTTACAAAATTAATTAACCTTCAAATTGGTATGTAGTACTCGGTGTGGGAAAGAGTCATTCAGAGGAATTGACTTCATAGGTACGGTGGTGGCGGGGTGGTGCTGGATTGGCCTTAGAGGCTGTGGTAAGGTGACCTAGTGTGTCTGAAGATAGTGATCTGGTCTGCTGGTTCAGGGGCCGGTAGCAATGCCAGTCCCAGCTTCACTTTGTCTTACGGCTTGGCTCTTGAGGGGGCACGCTTAACTTGGAGGGGGTATTCTACTAGCATGATAGACACTCGGTTATGGTCTAGGTACACCGCTCTACTTCTTTGGTGGTATGTCTGTGTGTGGCATATTTTTGAAGGCTGGTTGTTCAGACTTGCACCAATTACTCCCTTGCAGTTATCTGTGACCCAAACTCTGCCAGGGATGACTGCGATGTTTAATACTCCATCACCTCTTTGAAGTATAATACTCCTGACATATGGTTCTCTTTTGTGCCTCTAAATTGATGGACAGCTGAGGTATTGCTAGATAAGCTCTGGGATGGCACTGATCTAACTGCTTAAGCAGCCATTCCTGCGGGTGATGTCACTTCCTCCTTCATCTCATACAAGTTTGAATAAGAGACACATGGGCTCTGCATTTGGACGTTTTTCTCACAAAAATGTCCAAATTGGTATTTTCATAACCAATTTCTAGACATTTTTTATGGAGTCCATCAGAAGTGTGTTTAAATCACAAAGGGGTGTGTCAGTGGTGTGTTAAGGGAGAGATCTGGGTGTTCCTAACACTTGGAACAAAACAAAAACATCCAGGACTATAACTAAGACGTTTTGAGCTAGACCTGTTTTTATAACGAATAAGGCACAAAAAAGGAGCCCTATTGCTTTCCTGGGATGTCTCCTACATCCACAATAATCCAAAAGCAATTCTACAATTAACTTTGAGTGTTCAAGAGTAGATGGAAATCAATTGAAAAAAAAGTGGAGAAAAAAAACCTCAGTGAAAACCGGATACACCTCTTTGTAAAGGACACACCTTTTAAATAGAGAGGGAACCTCTTAATCATTAGTCTTTTAAAAAAAACTCCACTTCATTTACTTTCATATTCATAATGCCATCTCACCCTTAAAAACACTCATTCAGGGCGGACACGCAATGCTTCATATCAAAAAAGTCCAAAACTTTAATATTACTTATCTTGGACGGTGATCATTTCCATCTGTGAAACTTCACAAAATATTTTCTTTTGCTTCTCTTTATCTTTATCTTGTCTTTTAATAATTCCCAACAGGGAAACCCTGTTTCGCCACTTTCCGGCTGCTTCAGGGGAAAATATGTTTATTCAACACCTCCAAGAGCAATTGACTCGCCAGCATACTGTCCTCTAGCTTCTACATAGAAATGGCGGTCGGCATCTTAGTTGAAACTTCCAGATTAAATACGTAGCTTGTGTCGTCACGGCATTGAAGACTAGACTGATTGAACATAGACATTGCATACAGTCAAATAAAGTGCATGAACCTATGGTAACTCATTGTGTAGATAAGCAGCATGATTTTTCCGAATTGAAATGCATGGTAATCGAGCAGGTTAAAGTTACGGAGAGAAGAGGAGACATCAGAAATGTGTTGAGAAGAAAGGAGCAGAGGTGGATTTTCACATTACAAACTGTTATACCGAAAGGTCTAAATATATCTATCGAATGGAAAGCGTTCCTGTGAATATACGTCATGGGTACGGAATGACGTCACACGCTACGTATTTAATCTGGAAGTTCAACTAGATGCCGACGCCATTTCTATGTAGAAGCCAGAGGGACAGTATGCTGGCGAGTCAATTGCTCTTGGAGGTGCTGAATAAACATATTTTCCCCTGAAGCAGCCAGACAGTGGCGAAACAGGGTTTCCCTGTTGGGAATTATTAAAAGACAAGATAAAGAGAAGCAAAAGAAAATATTTTGTGAAGTTTCACAGATGGAAATGATCACCGTCCAAGATAAGTAATATTAAAGTTTTGGACTTTTTTGATATGAAGCTTTGCGTGTCCGCCCTGAATGAGTGTTTTTAAGGGTGAGATGGCATTATGAATATGAAAAGTAAATGAAGTGGAGTTTTTTTTTAAAGACTAATGATTAAGAGTTCCCTCTCTATTTAAAAGGTGTGTCCTTTACAAGAGGTGTGTCCGGTTTTTCACTGAGGTCTTTTTTTCTCCACTTTTTTTTCATATTGATTTCCATCTACTCTTGAACACTCAAAGTTAATTGTAGAATTGCTTTTGGATTATTGTGGATTTAGTATTCTACCTATTCCGATATTATAGAGTGATGTCTCCTACATCCCAATGGCTTGATTTTGTGTGTTTTGCAGTTGGACGTTTTTTTGTTTGGAAAATAGACCAAAAAAAAACCAAAACGTCCAATAACAAACCTATTTTCAAAAACAAAAGATAGACTTTTTTCTTTTTTAAAAATGACCTTTCCTATTCAGATTTTGGACGTTTTTTTGCAAAAACGTCCAAAGTTAGACTTAGATGTTGTATTGAAAATGCCCTTATAGTGTCCAACCAGGACTCAAGTACAGGCAAAAGAGCAGTGATATCATTGACGCATATGAAAAGATTACCTGAACTAAGACCCCATCTAATGATTGCATAAGGATATTAAAGTATGGAAGAAAGAGGGAAGCCCCTGAGGCACCCCACAGAATGAAATCCATCCTTCTTACTGAATAATAATGATTGGAAGGAAGCCATGGACTCAACTTAATACTTTCTTCTGTATGCTCAGTTGTTGGTCTAGTATCCATAGCATTAAGGCATGGTTGACTAAGTCGAAAGCACAAGAAAGATCAAATTGGATGACAACTGCACATTGATCTTTACTCAATCTAGCTGTTAGGGGTTCTTTATTCTGTTTAACTTCAGCTTTGGCAATAGCATACTTACAAGTTCCAAGGCTGCACCACTCCTTATACTGGTGACATTGTCACTGAAGTCCTCCATCTGCTGAGTGGCAGGGGTGGGTGGCACAATCCACTTGTCTAGCAGGAATAAAGGAGAGAAAATAACAGGTAAGACCATATTTTACCACAGTTGCAGAGAAGTATGCACACAGATTGGAGAGAATTCCATAATCCTTACTTTTTTTTATACTTGCTCCATTTGTTATTGATCTATCCTAATGCATTTGTAAATGTGCCTTCTACAGAATCCTCTGAATAGTTTTTTAGGCTTGCATACTTCCACTGGTAGTCAGGAAGACAGAAGTACTGTACATACTCCTGGATCAGGCTACTACTATATGACCTTTCTCTCTATAAAGTATTTACTACCTACTTTCTTATCTCTTCACAGATGTGGAGCACACTGGAGCCACCAGCGAGTTCTATGATAAATTTACAATTCGCTATCACATAAGCACTATTTTTAAAAGCCTCTGGCAGAACATAGCACATCATGGTACATTCATGGAGGAATTCAAGTGAGTGAGAGGCTCTGTTTTCTGTTGTATGATTGGGATTATTAAAGAGAAATTAAGCTGTTCCTCAGTATTACTGAGAAATAGCAAGACCCCATAATTCAGGGCCTTCCACTGTTACTGAGCCCCTCCCCTTTCATTTACACCACTAATGTAGATCAAGTTATTACATCATTGTTAATGAGTTCTGCCTCTTTCAGCTCCGGGAAGCAGTTTGTCCGGTACATTAATATGCTAATCAATGACACCACATTTCTGCTTGATGAGAGTCTGGAATCTCTGAAGCGGATCCATGAAATGCAGGAAGAGATGAAGAACAAGGCACACTGGGACCAGTTACCCCAGGTTAGTTAGCTGCCGCTCTCCAAACCCCAACACCTGTGCTCTGAACCCTAAGCAGGATGACCACAGTACCTTCCTCCGACCCCCACCCCCTTTGCTGTGTCCATGTCAACCTGCCCTTCTTCCCACTTGCATTTGTGCAGTTTGCAGGGTATATCCCCCCATTTTTCCCCGCACATATTTTTGCTGTGTACATGGGAGTGGTCTCAATCTCATTTGCTATTAGAGCTCGCATCTTTGTCTGAGAAAAAGACAAGATCCAGCCTGGGGAGAGTGAGTGTTTGTTTTGTTGGGCTATATGAATGGAACAAACTGTCAAAACACTACAGAGATTTTGCATCAACCTTCTGGATGTGGCAGGGCTGTATCGTTGCACAGGGAACAGAAGTCCAATAGGAAGCCCAGAACAATTGCTTGAAAGGGGAGCCACACAACCAGCACAATTCAGAAACCAGAACATCAATGTAGTAAAGGCACTTTTTTTTTTTTTAATGCAGATGATATCCTACTTATTGCGTGAACAAATTCTAGTTCCCCTGACTTGCTCCCTCTTCAATATTACCTTGATTCTGTCGTTAATTGGTTGGAATCCTGCCACTTGGTTCTTAATCCAAATAAATTAGTGGCTGCACAGATTACCGGCCGCCCTTCATGTCCTTCCATCATTCCCCTTCTTAATGGCGTTCTAGTTGTATTAGTGGAATCCTTTTGGTATCTTGGTGTCATAATAGATATCAATTGTCTTTTTCAATGCAATTTTTGACTGTAAGGTTGTTTTTGTAGTCAGCAATTTTGCAGTCTTCATTCTTGTTCTGATGATTCATCCCGATACACCTTTATTCACACAATGGTTGCTTTGCCATTTAGGTTATTGAAATATAGCCCATTCTGGACTTACTGCATCAGAAACTACATATTTACAAAACAGTCCAGAACAATGCTATTCATCGTCTTTTGTTGTGCTAAGAGATGCGATCATCTTACTTCACTGTTCTGTCAGAGCTACTGATTACCTGTACAATTTTAGATCACTTTATGTGCAAGAACCAAAATCTTATATTATTATAATACTGTATTCCACAGTATTTGTTTTCTGCTATCCTTTTGTGTGCTCCAGCTCGTGCTGTATGCTCTCTGTATGATTTTCATCTACATAAGTATTGCCATACCGGGACAGACCAAAGGTCCATGAAGCCCAGCATCTTGTTTCCAACAGTGGCCAATCTAGGTCACAAATACCTGGCAAGATCCCCAAAAAGTTCAATATGTTTTATGCTGCTTATCCCAGAAATAAGCAGTGGATTTCCCCCAAGTCAATTTAATAATGGTCTATGGACTTTTTCTTTAGGAAGCCATCGAGACATTTTTTAAACCCCGCTAAGCTAACTGCCCGTTACACATTCTCTGGCAACGAATTCCAGAGTTTAATTACACGTTGAGTGAAGAAAACATTTCTCCAATTCGTATTAGATTTACTACTTTATAACTTCATCGCAAGCCCCCTAGTCCTAGTATTTTTGGAAAGGGTAAACGAACAATTCATGTCTACTCATTCCACTCCATTCATTATTTTATAGACCTCTATCATATCTCCCCTCAGCCATCTTTTCTCCAAGCTGAAGAGCCTAGACGCCTCAGCCTTTCCTCATAGGGAAGTCATCCTATCTCCTTTATCATTTTTGTCACTCTTCTCTGTACCTTTTCTAATTCTACTTTATCTTTTTTGAGATGTGGTGACCAGAGTTGAACACAATATTCGAGGTGCGGTCGCACCAAGGACCACTACAAAGGCATTATAATGTCCTCGCTTTTGTTTTCCATTCCTTTCCTAATAATACCTAACATTCTATTTGCTCTCTTAGCCGCCGCAGCACACTGATTACAGGGTTTCAACGTATCATCAACAACAATGCCGAGATCCCTTTCTTGGTCGGTGACTCCCTTCAGTTGTGCATTCCTGCCTGTAGTCCACTGGGCGGTGTGTGTTCTTTTAATATTCCTCTTATCTCTGGAATTTTCTTCTTTGCTCATTGAGAGCAGAGCCCTCCTACATAAGATTTAAGTCAGCATTAAAAACACTGTAGCTTTCCCTTGTTCATGACACCATGGGGATAGGGATGGGGGCAGGGAGAATCAAGTTGCTTGGGCTACATTATTATTAACTTTTATTAGGAATAATGGAACAGGTACATCAAACAAACAGAGCAGTAGTTCAAATTGAAACATATAAACCCCTTCCCACAACCTCACTCCCCCCCCCCCCCCCAAAAAAAAAAAAAAAAAAAAAAAACATCAGACAACAGAATCAAGTTATATTTGGTTCGAAGTCTGTGTTCTTATGATCTCAAGCCCCCATAACCCCCCTCCCATTTCTCACTCTCTGAAGCTGTGATAGTATCTATCTCTTATCCCGAAAGATATTCAGAACATGAGGGTCCCAGACACTCAAAAGGGACTTCTGGTGTTCAGAGCGATGGCAGGCACCCTGAAACTCCCACAACATCAGAGTGGTGTAATTTATTCACTTGGGCTACATTAATGTTAGTTTCTTAGCTTATGTTTGTTTTCTTTTCCTCTGTCCTATCCATTTTAATGACATTCTTTTCTTATTTAAGTACATAAGTACATAAGTAGTGCCATACTGGGAAAGACCAAAGGTCCATCTAGCCCAGCATCCTGTCACCGACAGTGGCCAATCCAGGTCAAGGGCACCTGGCACGCTCCCCAAACGTAAAAACATTCCAGACAAGTTATACCTAAAAATGCGGAAATTTTTCCAAGTCCATTAATAGCGGTCTATGGACTTGTCCTTTAGGATCTATCTAACCCCTTTTTAAACTCCGTCAAGCTAACCGCCCGTACCACGTTCTCCGGCAACGAATTCCAGAGTCTAATTACACGTGGGTGAAGAAACATTTTCTCCGATTCGTTTTAAATTTACCACACTGTAGCTTCAACTCATGCCCTCTAGTCCTAGTATTTTTGGATAGCGTGAACAGTCGCTTCACATCCACCCGATCCATTCCACTCATTATTTTATTACACTTCTATCATATCTCCCCTCAGCCGTCTCTTCTCCAAGCTGAAAAGCCCTAGCCTTCTCAGCCTCTCTTCATAGGAAAGTCCGTCCCATCCCCACTATCATTTTCGTCGCCCTTCGCTGTACCTTTTCCAATTCTACATATCTTTGTTGAGATACGGAGGACCAGTACTGAACACAATACTCCAGGTGCGGTCGCACCATGGAGCGATACAACGGCATTATAACATCCGCACACCTGGGACTCCATACCATTCCTAATAACACCCAACATTCTATTCGCTTTCCTAGCCGCAGCAGCACACTGAGCAGAAGGTTTCAGCGTATCATCGCCGACGACACCCAGATCCCTTTCTTGATCCGTAACTCCTAACGCGGAACCTTGCAAGACGTAGCTATAATTCGGGTTCCTCTTACCCACATGCATCACTTTGCACTTGTCAACATTGAACTTCATCTGCCACTTGCACGCCCATTCTCCCAGTCTCGCAAGGTCCTCCTGTAATCGTTCACATTCCTCCTGCGACTTGACGACCCTGAATAATTTTGTGTCATCGGCGAATTTAATTACCTCACTAGTTATTCCCATCTCTAGGTCATTATAAATACATTAAAACAGCAACGGACCCAGCACAGACCCCTGCGGGGACCCCACTAACTACCCTCCTCACTGAGAATACTGGCCACGCAATTCCTACTCTCTGCTTCCTATCTTTCAACCAGTTCTTAATCCATAATAATACCCTACCTCCGATTCCATGACTCTGCAATTTCTTCAGGAGTCTTTCGTGCGGCACTTTGTCAAACGCCTTCTGAAATCCAGATATACAATATCAACCGGCTCCCCATTGTCCACATGTTTGCTTACCCCCTCAAAAAAATGCATTAGATTGGTGAGGCAAGACTTCCCTTCACTAATCCGTGCTGACTTTGTCTCATCAGTCCATGTTTTTGTATATGCTCTGCAATTTATTCTTAATAATAGCCTCCAACCATCTGGCCCGGCACCGCCTTCAGACTCACCGGTCTATAATTTCCCCGGATCTCCTCTGGAACCCTTCTTAAAAATCGAGTAACATTGGCTACCCTCCAGTCTTCCGGTACTACACTCGATTTTAGGGACAGATTGCATATTTCTAACAGTACTCCGCAAGGTCATTTTTAGTTCTATTAATACTCTGGGATGAATACCATCAGGTCCCGTGATTTACTACTCTTCAGCTTGCTGAACTGACCCTTAAATCATCCTCCATGGTTACAGAGAATTTGTTTAGTTTCTCCGACTCCCCCCGCTCAATAGTTCTTTCCGGCACCGGTGTCCCCCCCAAAATCCTCCTCGGTGAAGACCGAAGCAAGAATTCATTTATGTCTCCGCTACGGCTTGGTCCTCCTTGATCGCCCCTTTAACACCATTTTCGTCCAGCGGCCCAACCGACTCTTTGGCCGGTTTCCTGCTTTTAATGTATCTAAAAAAATTTTTACTATGTATTTTTGCTTCCAACGCTAATTTCTTCTCAAAGTCCTTTTTTGCCCTCCTTATCTCCGCTTTGCATTTGGCTTGGCATTCCTTATGATCTATCCTGTTACTTTCAGTTGGTTCTCTTCTCCACTTTCTGAAGGATTGTTTTTTGGCTCTAATGATTTCCTTTATCTTACTGTTTAGCCACGCCGGCTGACGTTTAGTCTTTTTTCCCTTTTTCTAATACGTGGAATATATTTGTCCTGAACCTCCAGGATGGTGTTTTTAAACAGCATCCACGCCTGATGCAAGTTTTTTACTCTGCGAGCTGCTCCTTTCAGTCTTTTTTTCACCATTTTTCTCATTTTGTCGTAATCACCTTTTCTATAGTTAAACGCTAGTGTACTTGATTTCCTAGTTTCACTTCCTTCAATGCCAATATCAAAACCGATCATATTATGATCACTGTTATCAAGCGGCCCTCGTATCGTTACCCCCCGCACTAGATCATGAGCACCACTAAGGACTAAGTCTAGTATTTTTCCTTCTCTTGTCGGCTCCTGAACTAGCTGTTTCCATGAAGCTGTCCTTGATTTCATCAAGAATCTTATGTCCTTGCGTGTACAGATGTTACATTAACCCAGTCCTATATGCGGGTAATTGAAATCCCCCATTATTATTGTGTTGCCCAGTTTGTTTGCGTCCCTGATTTCCTTTAACATTTCCGCATCCGTCTGTTCGTCCTGGCCAGGCGGACGGTAGTACACTCCTATCACTATCCTTTTCCCCTTTGCACAGGGAATTTCAATCCACAGTGATTCCAAGGAGTGTTTGTGTTTCCTGCAGAATGTGTCAATCTTTGATTCAAGGCTCTCGTTAATTACAATGCTAACCCCTCCACCAGATCCGATTCACCCTATCACTACGATATAATTTGTACCCCGGTATGACAGTGTCCCACTGGTTATCCTCCTTCCACCAGGTCTCAGAGATGCCTATTATATCTAATTTTTCATTTAGTGCAATATATTCCAACTCCCCCATCTTATTTCTTAGGCTCCTGGCATTCGCATATAGACATTTCAAACTATGTTTTGTTGTTCCTAAGTACATCATGCTTAGTACTTGACAGTATTAATTGGCAATCTTTGTCTGATTTTTATTGTTATTAAAGATACACGATCTACTACAATCTCTTTTGCAACCTCACTATCAGGATACTCTATCTTCCCTGTTATGGTGATATCTTTGAAAGATACCTTATCCCGAACCATGCTCTTTTGAGCGACTGTCGCCTTCCCCCCATTTCTAGTTTAAAAGCTGCTCTATCTCCTTCTTAAACACCGATGCCAGCAGCCTGGTCCCACTCTGGTTAAGATGGAGCCCATCCTTTCGGAATAGGCTCCCCCTTCCCAGAATGTTGCCCAGTTCCTAACAAATCTAAAGCCCTCCTCCCTGCACCATCGTCTCATCCATGCATTGAGACTCTGGAGCTCTGCCTGTCTCTTGGGCCCTGCGCGTGGCACAGGTAGCATTTCAGAAATGCTACCCTGGAGGATCTGGATTTCAGCTTTCTACCTAAGAGCCTAAATTTGCTTCCAGAACCTCTCTCCCACATTTTCCTATGTCATTAGTACCCACATGTACCAAGACAGCCGTCTCCTCCCCAGCACTATATAAAATCCTATCTAGGTGACGCGTGAGGTCCGCCACCTTCGCACCAGGCAGGCAAGTCACCAGGCGATCCTCACGTCCACCAGCCACCCAGCTATCTATATGCCTAATGATCGAATCACCCAGTACAACAGCTGTCCTAAACCTTTCCCTCCCGGGCAACATTTGGAGATATATCCTCGGTGCGAAAGGGATAATACATCCCCTGGTGGGCAGGTCCTGGCTACAGGAGTATTTCCTACTTCACCAGGGTGATGCTCTCCTTCTAGGAGACCTCCATCCTCCAAGGTACCACAGGGGCTACCTGACTGGAGGTGGGACTTCTCTACAACATCCCTGTAGGTCTCCTCTATGTCTCCCTCAGCTCCATCAGTCTGCTACTCTAGCCTCAAGAGAACGTACACGTTCTCTGAGAGCTAGGAGCTCTTTGCATCGGGCACACACATATGACACCTCACCAATTGGGAGATAATCATACATGTGACACTCAATGCAAAAGACTGGATAGCACCCCTCTCGCTGCTGGACTGCTGACTCCATCTTAGTGTTTTTTGAGTTTTTCCGTAATTTAAAACTTGCTAAAGTATTAAGGATATCAGCCTATCACTAACTTACAGTTCCTCCTTTAAAACCCCAATCTTCAAGTTCCGAAAGCACAAGCAAAATTTGTTCACTTACCAGAGAAATATCCTCTTCTCCCAGAACTTATTAGAAGGAAAGCTTTCGCGCGCCTAACGGCGCGCGGCACCTTGAGTAGAGGCCCTGAGTGGATCGGAACGGACCTGGGAGTCACTCCGGCGAAGGCTCCGAGGATATGCAGATGAGCTGCAAGTCCTCCACGGCACCTGAGAAGGCAACCGGTGGGAGAGCTTTAATATTGAGTAGTTGACTTGTGAACCTCTTTGATGCTTTAACTGTGGTTTATCAAAATGAATAAATATAAATGTAAAAATATTGGATTATATTTGAACTGCCGAGTTACTGAAAAGATATGATTACACTAAAGTATAAATCATAAATACAATGGACATAAACAAGACTAACAAGAAATCACAGAAATAACCCAACAGTGGCTGTTACAGCAGTAAATAACACTAGAATAATGCAATAAAATCCAGGATCCATTCTGGCATTGCATTCTGTTGTTCCTTCAAGGTGCGCTCAAATCCATTAGTTCCTCACATCCCCTCCCTACCCCAATAATAATGTTCATATGGGTATATTCCTCAGCCATGGATCATAGTGACTTCTGTGTATGTTAGTAAGTCGCTCCAGTTCCCACCACAGTCCTTCAGGTCGCAAATCCAGTCTCGTAAGATAGTCCTGAAACCTGCTTTCAGTGACCAGTCAGTCTTACATTAGCTGGTGCAAATACATACATTTCAGCCTATGCTGCCACTTCTGCCCTTTTGTAACCCCCATTCCCAGTAGACATTATTTAGGGTTCCTTTGTATTAAGCTCCCCAGCCCAAGTGTCATTTGTTGAACCACCCTTCCCGAAAAGTTTTGCATCTTATCACAAGTCCACCAAATGTGATAAAATTTTCTTCTCTCTTTTTCACATTGCCAGCATAAATCATTAGCACTAGCAGGGTGCGTTGCCTTCAGTCTGGTAGGGGTAGAGAGACAACGTTACAAACATTTTCCCTATCACAATGGATATTGACGCCTTCTGTACTTCCTAAATATAGATTTCCAAACTCCCGTACTCAATTCCTCTGCAACCTATAAGTATTTTAAATAAACACATGTTATGCTGCATGCATAGCAACCCCTCCTCCTTGCCCCCCCCCCCCCCCCCCAACAGAACAGTTTTCAAAGTATTTTTTTTTTCATGGGGGTACACACACACACACACACATTGAGGCGGGTTATGTCCTCTACTTGCAAAACATGTATAGTGTCTGCAGGTTTATTTTTTTGCTCTGTTTGCATGCCAGGAGGCCTCTCCCTTACTCATGCATGTAAGATCACAAATACACAGTTCTATTCATGACCCTATAGACATCAGCACTTGGTCTTGGCCTAGATTTTCTACTTTGTTGTTTTTCAGGAGCAGCAGCAGGCCCAACAGTCGCAGCTGGCTCAGGATGAGCGTGTTTCTCGCTCCTATCTCGCTCTGGCCACAGAGACTGTTGACATGTTTCACATACTCACAAAACAGGTTCAGAAGCCATTTTTGAGACCGGTAAGTGGCAGATGCTTTCATTCTTTCTCCTTGTATTAGGACTCACTATGTAGCTGCTGAAAAGAACAGGGAATTGATGACTTTCTGACATTGAGGACAGGTGACATCTTGCTACTGGATCACTTATAAAACCTGTTTTCTCATTTTTTGAGTAAAAAGATCTAGTTCAGTAATCAGATGTACACCTGTCTGCACTGTGATTCATACATGGGATAGTAATATTTTAAAGCATTCTCCACTTGTGAAGCATGTTTTACATGTAGAAAATAGCTGTTTGCACAGGTGTATACACACATACAAGTGTGTGTGTGCTGACAAGAACATATACTCTTTTACATGGGCCTCATGTAGCTGTTTCTGGGAATATAGTTTGAGTGGATCAGGGGCAGAGGTAATAGAGTTGCATACATGCAAGCGTTCTAGCTGGATATTTCAGCCAGACAAGTGAGTTATGTCACTGGGTTTCGGCGCAGATCCAGAGAGGATTCCAAGCAGCGAAGTCTCTAACACATGCATGGGAATTCTCACCCATTGTAACCAATTCTATATCTTCTACTGTACAGGAAACTTCTCAGTTCATACCTTAGCACAATTCAACTCGAGGTTGGGAGGGAGGGATTGTGTGGCTGAAATATCTAGCTGTCCACAGAGATCATCCATTACAGGTACGCAATTCTGCAATGAAAATGTCTCCCTCCTCCATGTGAATGTTAGTGGAGGTAGGTACCCCTGATGTCCATCAATGGTAACCAACTGTTTTTGGGAATAAATGATAAGATGGTGGTTGAAGAATTTTTGGAGAACTTTTGTTTGCAAATAATTGGTTGAGGTGAGGAAGGGACCGAAAAGGTCGTAATTGCCCTGAGTTTTTGGTATAAGGAAGCATTTTGAATAAATCTTGAGTTGTTGAATGATTGAGGAATTTCTTCTATTGTCTGAGGCTCAAGAAGTATGGTGATCTCCTCCTTTAAAGTAGGCAACTGAGATATAAGGATCTTAAAGGTCAAAGAGTTTGAGAGAAGATAGGGAGAGAAAATTGAGGCGGTAGCCATAATTGTAACGGGATGAGTTTGAGAGAAGATAGGGAGAGAAAATTGAGGCGGTAGCCATAATTGTAACGGGATGAGTTTGAGAGAAGGTAGGGAGAGAAAATTGAGTCAGTAGTCATAATTGTAATAGGATCTTTAAAAAAAAAAAAATATTGTTTGTTGGAGGAAATGCAGCAATGATCAATATCATTGTTCTCAAGTGCAGTCAGATTATTTGTTTTCTTTAATAAGGGGAAAGAGGGTGGGATTTGATATACCACCTTTCTGTGGTTACAATCAAAGTGGTTTACATATTATATACAAGTACTTATTTTGTACCTGGGGCAATGGAGGGTTAAGTGACTTGCCCAGAGTCGCAAGGAGCTGCAGTGGCAATTGAACCTAGTTCCCCAGGTTCTCAGGCCACTGCACTAACCATTAGGTTACTCCTCCACTCCTTAAAGTGTAATATTTGTTTAGCCTTTTGGCTAGATATCCTGCCCATATGCGTTAGACGCATCCAAACTGTGCACCTGGCAACCATCTGTTTATGTTTGGATTTGATTTGGAGGAAGATTTGATAAAACACTATATTGAGTGGTCACATTTCAATGCTTTTAACTTCTATGTGATGCAATACATGTACAAGATTCTAGTCAATGGTAGAAGCCATGATTAAAAACACTGCTAAATCATTAACTTAATTCTACAGGATTTTGAAGACTGTTCTAAAACCATGATATGTGCAGACTATGACATGTATGAAGCAGGAGTTGGGGGGGGGGGGGGGGGGGGGGGTAGCTATTTCTGCAAGATGAGTGGCTTGGTTTAAAGCCGCCACATTGTGTGACAATGTCCATGAAAAGATTGCAGATGCCCTCTGTTTGAATAAGGCTAATTCAACCTCCATTGATGAATGCACCTTGTATGTCATCCATAGTCTTCTATGGGGAAAGTCACTGCTGTCCCTGAGAATGGTAGAATGGAATGTTGCTACTATGTGGGATGCTGCCAGGCACTGGTGATCTGGATTGGTCACTGTTAAAGCAGGATACTGGGTAGATGGACCATCGTTCTGCCCTAGGACCATCGGTCTGCCCTAATATGCTTATTCTCATGTCCTAGATGTACAGTGGGGGAAATAAGTATTTGATCCCTTGCTGATTTTGTAAGTTTGCCCACTGACAAAGACATGAGCAGCCCATAATTGAAGGGTAGGTTATTGGTAACAGTGAGAGATAGCACATCACAAATTAAATCCGGAAAATCACATTGTGGGAAAGTATATGAATTTATTTGCATTCTGCAGAGGGAAATAAGTATTTGATCCCCCACCAACCAGTAAGAGATCTGGCCCCTACAGACCAGGTAGATGCTCCAAATCAACTCGTTACCTGCATGACAGACAGCTGTCGGCAATGGTCACCTGTATGAAAAGACAACCTGTCCACAGACTCAGTGAATCAGTCAGACTCTAACCTCTACAAAATGGCCAAGAGCAAGGCGCTGTCTAAGGATGTCAGGGACAAGATCATACACCTGCACAAGGCTGGAATGGGCTACAAAACCATCATAAGACGCTGGGCGAGAAGGAGACAACTGTTGGTGCCATAGTAAGAAAATGGAAGAAGTACAAAATGACTGTCATCGACAAAGATCTGGGGCTCCACGCAAAATCTCACCTCGTGGGGTATCCTTGATCATGAGGAAGGTTAGAAATCAGCCTACAACTACAAGGGGGGAACTTGTCAATGATCTCAAGGCAGCTGGGACCACTGTCACCACGAAAACCATTGGTAACACATTACGACATAACGGATTGCAATCCTGCAGTGCCCGCAAGGTCCCCCTGCTCCGGAAGGCACATGTGACGGCCCGTCTGAAGTTGCCAGTGAACACCTGGATGATGCCGAGAGTGATTGGGAGAAGGTGCTGTGGTCAGATGAGACAAAAATTGAGCTCTTTGGCATGAACTCAACTCGCCGTGTTTGGAGGAAGAGAAATGCTGCCTATGACCCAAAGAACACCGTCCCCACTGTCAAGCATGGAGGTGGAAATGTTATGTTTTGGGGGTGTTTCTCTGCTAAGGGCATAGGACTACTTCACCGCATCATGGGAGAATGGATGGGGCCATGTACCGTACAATTCTGAGTGACAACCTCCTTCCCTCCGCCAGGGCCTTAAAAATGGGTCATGGCTGGGTCTTCCAGCACGACAATGACCCAAAACATACAGCCAAGGCAACAAAGGAGTGGCTCAGGAAGAAGCACATTAGGGTCATGGAGTGGCCTAGCCAGTCACCAGACCTTAATCCCATTGAAAACTTATGGAGGGAGCTGAAGCTGCGAGTTGCCAAGCGACAGCCCAGAACTCTTAATGATTTAGAGATGATCTGCAAAGAGGAGTGGACCAAAATTCCTCCTGACATGTGTGCAAACCTCATCATCAACTACAGAAGACGTCTGACCGCTGTGCTTGCCAACAAGGGTTTTGCCACCAGTATTAGGTCTTGTTTGCCAGAGGGATTAAATACTTATTTCCCTCTGCAGAATGCAAATAAATTCATATACTTTCCACAATGTGATTTTCCCGGATTTAATTTGTGATGTGCTATCTCTCACTGTTACCAATAACCTACCCTTCAATTATGGGCTGCTCATGTCTTTGTCAGTGGGCAAACTTACAAAATCAGCAAGGGATCAAATACTTATTTCCCCCACTGTATATAGTGTAGCCCAAATCTGCTGATATTACTCTAATAGGACTTAATGTAAAGGAAGTGTAGTTTCCTTAGGTGCATCCAGATATTGGAGAACACCAATATGTTTTGCCCTAGGATCAGTCTTGGGTTGAGAGGCTAAATTTAAATCCTTTGCATTCTCTTGCAAGAATTTTAAATATGATATATCCTCGGTTGAGAAATTTTATTCAGGAGCTGTTCTAAGGATAGTGAATGGGAGATGAAGGTCTGGTACTTTACACCTCTAAACTGAGAAGAAAACATTTGGGGCAGAAAGCACAGCTGCTAGAAGAGCAGTCAGAAAATCAGCGGTGCTACCTTCAGTGCAAAGGAGAACTAACTCTCCTTCCATACAGAACAGTGAAGAGTTAGACAACTGTCCCAGCCCTTCACCCCTGTCACTCCCCAGCAATAGAAATATTGTTGTTGTTTTTTTAATTATGAAAGTGTGAAAGAGTAGTGCAATCTTTACAGCAGCCTGCTGAGAACCAGCACAGAGACTGCCAGTTCAAATCCATGAGCATCTCGTCATAGATCTCAAAATTTCAGCGCCCTCTAGGAGGGGGAGATACCATTTAAGCAACAAGCTTCCTCGGCCCATATTTGATGCAAATGACTTGCTTGTTCTGTGCTGAGGTTGTAGGGGGAGATTCCCTTCTATGCCATTTAATGATGTTGGCACCATGGTGGAAATTCTTTCTGCGCCTTCAAATCATGGGCAGAGTCATGTTCCTTGTTGTGCCCTGATTTGTGTAGAGGCAGCAGCATCCTGCTGAAGAGGAGGAGCCTGAGCCAGCTGAAGAATGGGAAGAGAGTTGCAGTACCTTACTACTATCTCCTGTCTGCTCAGCACCTTTCTATTAAGAGGGCTTAATAGCAGACTTTGCCGAAAATTCTCTTTTTATCTTTCAGGCTCTCGGAGACATTTGATTGCGAGCTGGGTAGTCTCCAACAAGGTGTGAGGGCCCTTTGCACTGTGTACATTTCTTGTGGAACATTTTTTTTTTTTGGGGGGGGGGGGGGGGGGTATTTTGGCTAAGCATGTTGAAAACTAGTTGAGCCTAGTCAAATTGTTAAAAAATAGTAAAAGAAAAATGATAGAAAATTATTAAATATACGTGAACTGAGGAGAGGAATACCTCTCACAGTCCTAACCATACCGCGGTAAAAAAAAGAAACTGAGGAGTATGAAGTACAGTATTGGTTACAGCAGGTGGGAACTCTCACACATGCGATTTAAGGCTTTTCTAGAAACTTCCTTGCTTGGAATCTTCTTTGGTTCTGCGCTATCACCCAGTAACGTAACCCACTTGTGTGGCTGAATTATACAAGCTGTCCATGGAGAAGTGAAGTATCTACATAATTTATAAAACACGTGTGTGCACAGAAAATAGCATCTGGCTTGGAGCAGGTGTAACTTTGTGTGGGAACATTTGTACATCATTGGGGATTATGGTAGGAGCCTTTTTGATAAAGGCATATGTACAGGTATTGTGCCTTTATTAAAACAGGCATAAAATAAGATGCACTTTTCAACTTTTTTGTAAGGTGTCCCCATAGTATCTGATGTGTTTCTGATGCCGTTACTGAGATTAGGAAGATGATACATGTGGATTGCCCGCTGCTAGGGACGACTTGTGAGGTTCCTGTGTCTGTTGTGCATACTCAGCATACCTGGGATTGTGAGATCTGGCTAAACTCCTAGAGTGAAATGGAGATTGGATGACTGTTTCTGTAGTCTTGCAATCCTTTCTTCAGAAAAAGCTTCTACAGATGCATGTGGGGCAGTGAGCAGCAGAGCAGGCACAGATCTCTTTTTGAATGAGATGGTTTCTCTTCTTTCCTGTGTTTCTTTAGGAGCTTGGACCCCGCTTAGCTGCGATGCTAAACTTTAACCTTCAGCAGTTATGTGGACCCAAATGCCGTGACCTGAAAGTGGAGAACCCTGAAAAATATGGGTTTGAACCAAAGAAGCTTTTGGATCAATTGACAGACATTTACTTGCACTTAGACTGTGCTCGCTTTGCAAAGGCCATCGCTGATGACCAGGTGGGTCACTTTTTTTTTTGCTTACATTCCTTTTTGGAAGATTTAAACAGTACAGCACAATAAAGCACATGCTGACATCACAAAGAATAAGCAGTTACCTTGTACAATAAAACAAATGTCTAATCTTCATGATTACACCAGCTACAAAACAAACCGAATCAGATATACCTTGTTGGTGTTCCCTCATCGTGTCTTGTAGAAACAAGCCATTATTTTCAAAGTATTTATTTATTTATTTATTCATTCACTTAATCAGTATTCACACTAGCAAGCATATAAATCTTAAAAGTAAAATCTAATGGGAGCCTCTTTAGGGCATATGTTTTGGTATTGGTCAAAAGTGACCCCCCTTCTGGATAAAACTGGGACAACAAGTATCGCAAATGTGGAACATACACTGGCAACCAACGCCAGGACAGCTATTTGATGTCTATAGGATTCGTGGCAAGTCACCAGAGGGACTTAAAGAGTTCTTGAAAAGAGTAGTCTTGATGGGCAAACGTACCATACTACAATTGTGGCTACAACCAGACCCACCTGGAACACCGCAATGGCGAGGAGCCATGATGCAATGCTGCATGCTAGAAAAGAAAAAAGTGGAGACTTAGCCTCGAAAAAAAGGAGACCAGTTCTGTAAAGTCTGGCTCCCGTTTTGGGACACTCTGACACCCGTTGCGAGAAGCAAGATATTGAACTGTTAACAGAACCGGTAGTGGGAAAGAGTTGAGGGTGGGGATAGAGAGGGGGGGGGGGGAGTTGGGGGAAGAGGGAGAAAAATTATAAGCTTGATGACACCTCCTATGTATTGTTCGAATTATTTGATGTATTGTGTTCAAGTGTTATCAATAAAAATTGATATATTAAAAAAAAAAAAGTAAAATCTAATATAACAAAATACTGACATAACAATAGACACAGAGATCCCAACGGTTTGCCCTCTTAATAGTAACATAGTATAGAGAAAAGTACATTGAAATAAAGAGGTGAGAAAAGTAAGTTAAAATTTTTAAAGTGACAAGAGAATACCCTCCATATTAGCCTATGTTCTGAGACTTGGCTCCAGAATCCTGGAAACAGGCTTAAGAAGAGTAATTCTCAATGGCTGTGAGCAACAGGGGCATAGCAAGCAGTCCATTTATATTTTTTGGGGGGGGGGGGGCCCAGACGTGGACTAGGAGGCCATACGTTCCTTCTCTCCCCCTCCACCTCACGTTAATAATTTCTTTTCTGGTGGGGATGCTGAAGCCCCACCAGCCAAAATGACCTGCTGCCAGAGCCGCCCCTCCCCCTCTGTATCCTGCTCTGTCGGCAGCATGCATCCACCCACTGACACTGGGATGACCTGCTCGTACTCAGAGTGTGCTGGTGTTGGCAACTGGAAGTATGCCGCCGCTGACTTCTTCATTCCTGAAGCAGCACGAGGGGGAGGGGAGAGGGTGGCTTGGGTGCTGTAATTTTGGAAGGGGCAGGAGCCCAAACAGGGGACCCCAGTACCCCAAGGCTTCACCCATGTCTGTTGCTCCACCCTGTTGCTCACATCCATGGATGAGCACAATGGCGTATTTAGGGTAGATGCGTCATGGTGTACACACCCCCTGTCAGACCTGCCCCCCCCCCTTAAAATCCTCTGTCTTCAGCCATCAGCGGCAGTCAAAGGCCACAGGCAACCTATGAGTGTCGCTGCTGGATTCAGTTCAATTCAGATCAATTCTTGTATACCACTGATATCTCCTTTCCGGGGTTCAGTGCGGTTTACATCTAGGTGAGAACAGCAAATAGTGTTACTAAAAACATTGAGGAAAGGACAATGGATGATACTAGGAGGTAGAAGTCATGATGAAAGATGCTGAGAGGATTTTAAAGTGGGGGTGGGAGTGGCGAAGGGGGCTAGGAGGAAGACGCACCCCCTGTAAAAAGTTCCTGACTATGCTACCAGATGAACAGCTTATGGGCCCGTAAGCTGCTGATTTTCAAAGGGAATCTTGCTGCAAAATTTCTCTTTAAAAAAAATCCATCACTGAGTGAGGTATACTAGGGATGATGGGATTGGTGTGTGTGGGGGGGGGGGGGGGGGTGGGGGTTATATAGCATTGTATTGTCACACGGATGGGCCTGTATATTGTGTGATACCGTAGCTTATGACAATGTTTTGACTGTTTTGTGTTCTGTTTGGTGACATCAATAAAATATATTTAAATATGTAAAAAATCCACCAGAGTGTCAGTACCATGGAGAATGTTTAACCTAGATCCTTTGCTGGTGCAACTTATGCAGACTAAAGCAGTGAAAAGCAGGGGTGTGGGTTTCAAATTAAAACCCCTGGGCTTCTTTAGTCCCGTTCAGCCCTGCCCCAGTGCTGCCTCTCTTCATTGTGGAGGGCCAAGGAGAATATTATAAGGCAGGTGCAGGCAATTCTGTTCCTCAAGAGCCCTAGGTAGGACAGGTTTTCAGGATATCCACAATTAATAAGCAGGAGAGAGATTTGCATGCACTGCCTTCTTGGTATGCATATCTATCTCCTGCATATTCATTGTGGATATCTTGAAAAACCTGGCCTGCCTGGGGCTCTTGAGGATCGGAATTGCCTACTCCTGGTATAAGTGACTTTTCCACAAGTAAATGCCCATTTTACCTGTTGAAATCCCTTTTTGAAATTTGCCCCCTTAATCTCATGAGAGCTCAGGGTGTGCTGGCAGATACCTGTGGTGTCTTTCCACCCTACACAGGGCTGTGGAGGCCATGTTCTGTTCACTCTGCTTTGTGACTGTGCTATATTGGTAGCATGAACCATCTGTTTGCAGTGCTCTTTGATGCATGGGAAGGCCCTTGACAGCTTCTTTGTTCAGAATGTCTTCTGAAGACGTACCATGTGATCCTAAAACTTGGTAGTATAACATCTCCCAGCCTACAAGCACTGAAGAAATTATCATTTGGAGTTCAGATGGCCTATCTGTGTCTTCTGCTTTTTCTTTGCAGCGCTCGTACAGCAAAGAGCTCTTTGAGGAAGTTATTTCTAAGATGCGCAAAGCAGGTATTAAGTCTACAATAGCGATAGAAAAGTTCCAGCTACTAGCTGAGAAGGTGGAGGAAATAGTAGCAAAGAATGCACGGGCAGATATGGATTACAGTGATGCGCCTGATGAGTTCAGAGGCAAGTTACTAAAAGAGCAAAGCCAAAAAGCTATGGAAACTCCCAGTTACACTTCCCCAGCATCTTCCCTTGCTTTTATGGCAAACTATCTTTTTCAGATCCATTGATGGACACACTGATGTCTGACCCTGTGAGGCTTCCATCTGGAACTATTATGGATCGTTCCATTATCCTACGGCACCTGCTGAACTCATCTACAGACCCCTTCAACCGACAGACCCTCACTGAAAGTATGCTGGAGCCAGGTAATGCTACCACCTTTGCAATATGCCAGGTCAGCAGAATGGGTGCACTGCATGAGGGAAGATTCATCTGTTCTGTGGTGGGGCTATATGTATGTATGTGTTTATTTGAAAGAGGTTTGCACTGCTGCTCTGGGGTTTTGTGCATGTGTGTGTGTGAGGAAAGCTTGTCCTGCTGCTGTTCAGGTAGTGTCCATTCTGTGGCGGGACAGTATGTGGGGGTAAAGAATGTACTGTTGCTTATAGTGTGTTTGCTGATACTATAAATTAGAAATTCTCTGCACCAGCTTTCTATTCTGATATATTGTACCTTTGCATTATATTTCTGTAATAAGTATGTTTGTTTGGTTTTTTTTATTTGTGACATTTTATAATATTTGTCTTTTGTCCTCAGTACCTGAACTTAAGGAAAGGATCCATGCCTGGATGAGGGACAAGCACAACAGTGACCAGTAATGGTCTTCTACCAGCATAGTCAAGGGGCAGGCAAGACATGTGAGGTTTGCAATGGCCAGAAGGCTGCAGGAGTCAAACATGCGTTGGGGCTGTAAACTTGGAGATAGGACAGAGGACACAATGCTGATGTGTACATATTTAAATATTAACTCAAAAAGTTGGAAGATGAATTTAGAAGGGAAGCAGGTGCTATGAAGGTCAGTGAACAGATTAGAGGGGTGTATATGCTCCGCCGCTTAGCTGGTTGAGGTACAGGTGAGAAGGGGTGCAGGTTTGACAGTCATCTCTTCCTCTGAAGATAGACAACTCGGAGCAGCAGGTCCTCCCCTTCTTGCACAGCGGAGAACAGCGCTAATTCCTGGGGACTCTCAGCTCCTTATTTTCTGTTTGTCTCACACAGTCAACTATTGGACTTTTGCACCTAATTGTATTTTAATGATGGACGTATGAGTTTTAAGAATAGCCACCTACCCCAGTCCTCTGCATCCCTACCTCCAGTTACAAATACAGAACTGAGCCTGCATTCTGTGATCTGATAGTGTCTGTAACCAAGAGTGACTCCAGGCAGGGGTGTGTAGCCCCCATATGTACATAGTCCTTTAGTGGATTTTTTTTTTTTTTTAATTTAATGTGGTATTAACACAAGGATGAAAAGCAAACTGCTTTTACCAGTGACTGAGAACGTCTATAACGTCCTGTCTAAGTTCACTACACAGAATCTTGTTGGCCCAGTATTTTAGTGAAGCGTCTAAACTGGAGCTGGTTATAAGTGCAGGCCCAGGGCTGTGGGGGTGTTGGTGGAAAGTTAGGTCTTGTGCAGATTGGATGCCCTTTTTTTTTTTTTTTAAACCCTGTCATAGTTTTTGGTGCCATGCTCTGAGCTATGATTGATGTGTCCATATGTGGCTGCTGTTCACGGAATAATATATTCAATACATGGCTTGGCCTTACCAAAGTGCAGGTACATGAAATCTAGGAAGGAGCCTTTTAAAAAATATATATAATAAAAAAAAAAGTGAATTGTTTTGTATTACTTGGGATACTTGAATTCTAAATTGCTAAATTGTCCTTTTAAGGATCTGAAACCAGGACAGTGTTTTAAAAAATTAAGCCTGTAAAAATGGTTGGGGTTTTTTGTTTTTGTTTTCTTTTTTTCCTTGCTGATCGTGTCCTCTGTTTAGTTCCAGACTCTTCAACTACAATAAATGGTGATAAAGATTTCAGAAGCTGCCTGTGCTGAGTCTTTGATCTGATGGCAGGGGAATGGGAGTGGGCTGCTTTTCACATTGGGATCAATAGCCTACAGGTATAAACAGTAGTACCATGTGACAAGTCACCCCTTGGTATGAGATCTAAATCACCAGCTTTTAGACTAGAAAGAGCAAAGGTGCACAGTAGATGAAAAAGAAACTTTATTTATTGAGAATCTGCTCACAGAAACGGCAAAATTTTAACTTCTCAAGCACTGGGGGTGGGGGTGGGGGTTATGTCATTATGCTGAAGAAAACATACAGTATAGTATAGTCCCAACTTAATAAGCAGCTGAATTTCCAAAACAGCAATGGAATATTATCAGCACTGCTGAAATGGAGTGTCAGTTGGACCTCCTGTCTATTGAGTAACTCAAAACTCCTCCTATCTACAGCCCACCCTGGGAGTGCTTTGTCTCATAAAGCCTCTGTTTTTGTATAAGGATATATTCCACCCCATTGGTAGTCCACACTCACTGTATCCTAACACTGCTAGCAGCTTCTTCCCTTAGAAAGTCTACCACAGAAGGAATTGGGCGGCTAAAACAATAATTATGTTTGAGAGGGCATGGGATAAACCCAGAGGATGCTTAGTTATCAAAAGTGGAGAAAGCAGAAAGCACAACCTAGCAACATGTATTTCCGTTTTGTCCATCAGACCAGTCCAGAACGCATGGATTAGACCCCTTAGCCAGCATGTGGAGATAGACTTAAGAGCTGCAAGCTCTGCTTTATGAGGTATCATGCAGCACCAGCTCTCTGTATGTCTCCAGCAGATGGTGATAGGCATTCTTTGCACCAGAGGGCTGGTGTGGTGAAGGAGCTTCTGGGCTCAGTTAGAGAACTGGTCACCCAATTGAGCTGGGGCTAGTGGAGGGGATCCTAGGTCCTGCCAAGGATGAGCTGCACCTGGGAAAAACCTACTACTACTACACCTCAAGGTGTTCAGGTCCTGCCCATATACAGGTAGAGAACACCAGGTTTGAGTTCCCTCTCCCTGCACACACCCCCTCCCCCCCCCCCCCCCCCCCGCTCCATGTCCTCTTATTGGTTGCAGTTGCCAGGATTTAACACCAGTACCAGACACCCAAGAAAGTCAACAGCAGGAGAGAGTTCTATAAGCCGCTTGTTCTAACTTGCACTACCAGGCAGTCTTGTGACAGGAGCAACTCAAGTAGCAGACCCCTAGGATAGTGGCTTATGGGTAGGTTGGCACTGGGAGCTGTGCAACTACAAGAAGGGGCAGATTTGCTTTAAGCTGCAAACAGCGGTGATGAAAGGAACATTCCCTCAGTGACTCTTTTGCTTCTCTGCTCCCCCTGCCTTCGCATCAGGTAACTTAGCTTGAAGAAGCTACCAGTAGACAGATGTAGTTCAGGTCGTGGCACCAGAGAGAAAAACTAGTTTGTACAGCATATCACATTACTATGGCAGTTGAACCCAATCAGGCAGCTGCAGCTGGAAAATGTGGGGGACATATGGAGGCATCTACGGAGCATGCAAAATGTTACTCCCAGTGTAGAGAATGCAGAAACAGCACATGTTCCTACATGGTTAACGAGGAGGAGCAGGTCGGTCTCTAAAAGCTTCAGTAGCTTCAACCTTGGGGTTGGAACCCGGGGAGCATCAGGGCTTGATGGGGGTGACCGCTTCTTCTCGCTAGTCCCACGTGGCTGCAGAAAAAAAGTGTGGGAGAGTCAGCCACTTTGTCTTCACAGATGCTTGAAACTCAGCTGTATGCAGTTATGTGTGTAACTATAAATTAATGCCAGTAAGCACCAGTTAAATACCAATAGCCCTTAGGTGGTATTAGAGCCAACTGGCACCTAATTTAACAATAGGCTGACCACTGGCACTGTTCTAGAACTTATGCACCCAAATTTGCATTCTAATCAGAAATTTGGACTTACAACTTCATAGAATCCGGGGGATAATGCTTTTAATCTTAAAAGCTTCAGGGGAATATGGTAAAACACATACCTATCAGGCTTACTTTTAAATTCAGAATATCCCAACTATAATTCCCTATTAACAAGCATAGCTCTTTTATGTGCCCTATTTACAACTGTCAGTGGTTACCCATTTTCCATGAAACACTTTCATGAACTTAGATTGATTAATAAATTCCTGCTGGGTAGTACAGATGCACTTCAATTGTAAAAATTGACCCACAGGAAAACTTTTGCAGTCCAAAGGGGTTATTATGAAATGTTAAAAGTTATTGTGGTAACATAGACATCCAGGTGGCTAGAATCAGTTAACAGCTGGGCCTGTCTAATAGGCTTGAAGGCCTAGTGGGAATGCAGGCAGTCATGTAGCTGAGTTTATCTGACAGACTTTGCAGGGGATCTAGGAAACTGAGTGTTGGGCAACATCCATACTAATATTGTCCACTTAGATTAT
Organism: Microcaecilia unicolor; assembly: GCF_901765095.1. Lineage (NCBI taxonomy): Eukaryota > Metazoa > Chordata > Amphibia > Gymnophiona > Siphonopidae > Microcaecilia > Microcaecilia unicolor. The sequence continues at coordinate 66,015,225 of NC_044043.1, read as the reverse complement.
TATAGAGGTTTGTATATAAACATGGGAAAGGTGTGTGCTAGAGGGAATTAAGTGGGGGTCTTGTATGCTCATTTACTCAAGATGATGATGTTCTAAGAAGAAAGACAATAAGACTGTCCTGTATAAGAAGAAATATTGCAGATAATTGCACTCTAGGGCTGGCAGGTGGAATATATCCTCAGTGCGAACAGGAATAATTGAGCAGACTGGAGAACTGTGGTCTTTTTCTGCATCATTTAGCTGCATTACATCTGGCTGTTCACAAGAAGGCAAACATTGTACAAGAAAGTTACAAAGCCAGAAGCATGGCATACAATGAAGACAGAAAAGTAGTTTCACGTCTTATCAGCACATGCCTATAATATTCAAGATATCATCTAGACTTTGTGTACTTGTGGAGGGCAACTTTCAAAAATCATTTACGCAGACTTTAAAAAAATGTTCACTGTGTTTGCAGGTAAAGTATGTTTATTATGGGACAGCATGCATATTTTTCTTTTTATTTATATTCAGTGGAGGAGTCTTTAGGAACAGGGTTAAGGGCAGAGAAGAGGAGACATTGGGAACAGGGTTAAGGGCAGGGAAAGCTATCATATAAAATTACGTGTGATATTTTTCATAGAAAAAGTGCATGCAGAAAAAAAAAACCAGATGTAAATGTGTAGGTAATCTAAGCAGTTCCCAAGGAAAGTACATGCATGTATTCCCTTCTCCACTACTGCCAACTCAAGACTTCGCGCCTTCTGTCTCGCTGCACCCTACGCCTGGAATAAACTTCCTGAGCCCCTACGTCTTGCCCCATCCTTGGCCATCTTTAAATCTAGACTGAAAGCCCACCTCTTTAACATTGCTTTTGACTCGTAACCACTTATAACCACTCGCCTCCACCTACCCTCCTCTCTTCCTTCACGTTCACATTAATTGATTTGATTTGCTTACTTTATTTTTTTGTCTATTAGATTGTAAGCTCTTTGAGCAGGGACTGACTTTCTTCTATGTTTGTGCAGCGCTGCGTACGCCTTGTAGCGCTATAGAAATGCTAAATAGTAGTAAATAGTAGTAGTAGTAGTGTAAACATTAAGGGAAAATCTCTAGGTAAAAATTCAGACTTTTCATCCAGATACATTGTTCAGAAGAGTTCCCTCTCAGGGAATCATTTAGTAAGGAATTTGAGCATGTAGAACAGCATTTTACACACCTAAGAAGACACTTATACAATTAGTTAGGAATATATGTGCATAAAAATAGGTGGCAGAAAACACAATGAGAAAACTGATTCTTCAAGATATTCCAAGATGAAAACTTTTATTGTTATACACCTTATGATGTACAATGGTTGAAAGGTATGAACTCGACACAGGCCGTGTTTCAGCCCAATGCCTTTGGCAGGAATCCAATGATCAACCAATCAACCAAATTACCCGCAGCACTGCAAGACAGCCTCCCAGAGGCTCACTTCCACAGCCGCTAGAGAGATTCATTACTCCTAAACACTTTTGTGATATAGCAGAAGATTGCTTTCATAGCTGTCCTCCTTGGCTTTATCACCTTCATTGGTTGATGACTGGACTCCTGACGAAGGCAATTGTGCCAAAACACAGCTTGTGTCGAGTCCATATCTTTCACACATTTTATATCATAAGGTGTTAAACAATAAATGTTTTTATGTTGGAAGATCTTGGATCATCAGGTTTTTTTTTACATTTGGTCATTCCCACTGTGTTTTCTGCTTCTTTTTGTGTTGTGTAGGAATTGTATGGTTTTCTGCTTTCTGTGGACATAAAGTTAGGTGCTGAGAAAACAGCATGTCCTTGTGACTCTGGGCAAGTCACTTAACCTTCCATTGCCCCTGATACAAAATAAGTACCTGAATATATGTAAACCACTTTGAATGTAGTTATAAAAACCTCAGAAAGGCGGTATATCAAGTCCCATTTCCCTTTTATGCAAGCTTGTAAACTGGTTTTACATATGGAGAAGAGCTTTTATCAAACTGTGCAAAATATGTGCATTGCCAAGATGGTGCACTGTTGTTTCCATCCAAATTATGCCTCTGGAGCAGGGGCAGAGTTTGCACTTATTTCATAAATTACAACAGTGTATATACACATTTATACTTTTGGGATTATATGTAAATTTGTACATGAATGTTTGTGTGCTATTTGAGCTAGTTTTGAGTGCATTTTATATTTCCACAAAGGCATCTTGTTATAAAATCAAGCTCATAATATGTGTGCAGTTGTTTTGGGAGGAGGGTTGGAAGAATGGGCAAGAACAGCACGTAGGCATGTATTTATAACATGTACACCAAGTTCTGTTAGCAAATGTATACACAAAGTTGTGCATATAGGGCTTCTTTTACAAAGCCGTGCTAGTGATTCCCGTGCGGCAAATGAGGAAGTCCATAGGAATTTAATTGCCTTCCTCTCATTTGCTGCACCGAGAATCGGTAGTGCGACTTTGTAAAAGAAACCATAGAGTAGAGAAACGAACTTAAGAGATTCTAAAGCTGTACTAGTACCAATACTTTTTAAAAATAAATCCAAAACTTGTGTTATACATAATACAGATGCTAGCAGAATTCAAGCCAGAGAAATAACATGTCTAATAGGTATAAAACATGAATTAGATATTTATTCTCTGCATGAGAAACTCATATCATAAGGAGTGATGGAAGCAACACGTACAAGTAATTGAATACAGAAGAGTCCTGAAAGAACCTTTTCACTATCCATCTGCAAGAAAAAGAAATCCAAGGAAACCTTCTAGAATAAGACACAGCACTTATCTATAATGAAGCTGTTATCTGCACTGTGATACAGGTCATAGTGACCATGATAAATTGAACTTTCTTAGGAACAAACAATCCAAATCTCAACCCTGCATTTTAAAACAGTTTTAATTTTTTTTTTATACCAAAATTCCACACAGTTGTTAACATTTGCAGTTTGTCGTTTATAAAATTTATGATTCTATATCTGCTATTTATATGGAATAAAAAAAAATAAATTAACATGCAAAAAGGAATACTGTAGTCATGGCTACATGAGCTAATCTTTGTGATTGTGTTGTACTGGTGTCTTTAGAGTGAACTGTTCATTGGGAATATCTCAGATTTGTGTTTTCACAGAACGTTTGTGTAGCAGGACTAATTTTTGCCAGAATAAATGTGATTTCAGTTATTATTTTTGATATTCCACTCTTATTACACAAGCAGCTCAAAGCAGATAACATATACAAAATAATACAGATTAGAAAGGGTTAATAAGACTATAATCCCTATCCTTTCCAGTTTTGCAATTTGGCATCTAGTCCTAAACTAGAACAGAAAAAGCTTCATCCTTGTGAATCTTGCAGGTTTTTCTGTTCTAGTTTAGGACTAGATGCCAAATTGCAATATTTTTGTCCAGTTGTACAGATTTATTCTTATTTTGTTTAAACAATTTCTAGCCCATACACTAGAAAATTCTAAATGGGCTACAACTCTACATTCATAAAATAATACATTCGAGCAAACAAAATAAAATGTATTGAGTTAGTTATTTTAGAAGCCTACATCTAAATGGCAACTTTTAAATTTTAGTGTGGAGAGGCTGAGAAGTTTAAATACTATCTAAAACTGGGGACCATTCTGATGAGGGGAAGCTCATTATGTACAAATGGCAAAGGGGTGGGGAGTGTTGGGAGGGCAGGGAGAGGAAGTGGTCTGTGTGGGCCTAAAATAAAGAAATGCATTTCCCTATTTCATACAGGGAATCTATATCTTTTCTAAAGCACATCTATGTGCCTGCTGTGGGGCAGCTGTAAATTGCTATGTCAGGGGCCTCCCCCCTACAACAGGCTGTGATCAAATCCCCCCCCCCCCCTCCCATATGGCACTCCTCCATCTCCTGCACTAGCAACCCTCTCTGTAGCATCCTGCAGCCCACCTCAATAGTAAGCTCCCCCATCTGTGTGAGGGGGGGGGGGGGGGGGGGTTGTATGTTCTTTCCCCACAATGAAGCGAACAAAGAGATCACCAAGGAAAGTCCATAAAATTGTTTATTCACCGTAACTTTCAGTTTAAAAACCTATAAGCCTGACATGGCCGTGTTTCACCCATGCAAGAGCTGCGTTGGGCAGAGGCTATTAACAAATACATAATTTAAATCATAAAAACTGAACTAAATTAATATGGTACATCTAATAAAGAGTAGTTACTCACCTGTAACAGGTGTTCTCCGAAGACAGCAGGCAATATATTCTCACTGATGGGTGACGTCACGTCGGCCCGGAGGACTTTCCAGCAAAGTCCATGACAAAACTAAAAATGTCCCCCGTCGCGCGGGTGGATGCAGTGCGCATGCGCGCGTCCACTTTCCCGCCCGCCGCGCGGGCACATTCCTCAGTTAATTACAAGAATTAGAGGAATACAACTCCAAAGGGGAGGTGGGAGGGTTGTGAGAATATATTGCCTGCTGTCTTCGGAGAACACCTGTTACAGGTGAGTAACTACTCTTTCTCCAAAGACAAGCAGGCCAATATTCTCCCCCAGGCTCACTCAACACAACAAAGAATGGTCAATTGGGTCCCGCAACGGCGAGGACAAAAACAAAATTGACCTGAAACCAAATTCAACTAACTGAGAGTGCAGCCTGGAACAGAATAAAATGGGCCTAGGGGGGTGGAGTTGGATTCTAAACCCCAAACAGACTCTGCAGCACCGACTGCCCAAACCGACTGTCGCGTCGGCTATGCTGCTGAAGGCAGTAATGTGATGTGAATGTGTGGATCGAAGCCCACGTCGCAGCTTTGCAAATCTCTTCTATGGTGGCTGACTTTAGATGAGCCAGTGACGCCGCCATGGCTCTAACATTATGAGCCGTGACATGACCGTCCAAAGTCAGCCCGGCTTGGGCGTAAGAGAAGGAAATGCAATCTGCTAGCCAATTAGAGATGGTGCGTTTTCCGACAGCAACTCCCCTCTTGTTGGGATTAAAAGAAACAAACAGATGGGCGGACTTTCTGAAGGGGCGCGTCCGCTCCACGTAACAGGCCAGTGCTCTTTTACAGTCCAAAGTGTGCAACTTGCTTTCGCCCGGGCTCATGTGAGGAGGGGGAAAAAATGTTGGCAAGACAATTGACTGGTTCAGATGGAACTCCGACACCACCTTCGGTAGAAACTTTGGGTGCGTGCGGAGGACTACTCTGTCATGATGAAAGACAAGGAATGGTGTATGAACTACCAGGGCTTGAAGCTCACTGACCCTACGAGCTGAAGTAACAGCCACCAAGAAAATGACCTTCAAGGTCAAGTACTTCAGATGACAGGAATCCAGTGGCTCAAAAGGAGTTGTCATCAGCTGGGTGAGAACGACATTGAGATCCCATGGCACTGGAGGAGGTTTGATAGGGGGCTTTGACAAAAACAAACCTCTCATGAAACGCATGACTAAAGGCTGTCCAGAAATCGGCAAGCCATCAATATGTGAATGATAAGCACTGATTGCGCTAAGATGAACCTTGACCGAGTTAGTCTTAAGACCAGACTCGGATAAATGCAGAAGGTATTCAAGCAAGGTCTGTGCAGGACAAGAGAAAGGATCTAGACCGTTGCTGTCACACCAGACGGCAAACCTCCTCCATTTAAAAGAGTAACACTTATGGGTGGAATCTTTCCTGGAAGCAAACAGAACTCTGGAGACACCCTCAGAGAGACCAAAGGAGGCAACCTCTATGCTCGCAACATCCAGGCCGTGAGAGCTAGAGACCGGAGGTTGGGATGCAGAAGCGCCCCCTCGTTCTGAGTAATGAGGGTCGGAAAACAGTCCAATCTCCAAGGCTCTTCTGACGAAAGTTCCAGAAGAAGGGGAAACCATATCTGGCGGGGCCAAAAAGGCGCTATCAGAATCATGGTTCCGTGGTCCTGCTTGAGTTTCAGGAGAGTCTTCCCCACTAAAGGGATGGGAGGATAAGCATACAGGATTCCTGTCCCCCAAAAAAGGAGGAAGGCATCCGACGCTAGTCTGCCGTGGGCCTGGAGTCTGGAACAGAATTGAGGAACCTTGTGAGTGTCCTGGGAAGCAAAAAGATCTATCGATGGAGTTCCCCAAACTCGAAAGATCTTTTTGGCAATAGTCATGTTCAAGGACCACTCGTGAGGCCGCATAACTCTGCTCAGCCTGTCGGCCAGACCGTTGTTTACACCGGCTAGATAAGTGGCTTGGAGAAACATTCCGTTTTGATAGGCCCATAGCCACATCTGCACGGCCTCCTGGCACAGAGGACGAGATCCGGTCCCACCTTGCTTGTTGGTATAATACATTGCCACTTGATTGTCTGTCTGAATGAGAACAATTTTGTTGGCTAGCCGATCTCTGAAGGCCCTCAGAGCGTTCCAGATCGCTCGCAATTCCAGGAGATTGATCTGGAGATGCTTCTCCTGAAGAGACCAAGCTCCTTGAGTGTGAAGCCCATCTACATGCGCTCCCCACCCGAGGAGGGATGCATCTGTCGTCAGCACTTTTTGAGGCTGAGGAATTTGGAATGGGCGCCCCAAGACCAGATTGCATCGAATGGTCCACCAAGTGAGGGAATTGCGAAAATTGGTGGACAGCCGGACAACATCCTCTAGATTCCCTGTGGCCTGAAACCACTGAGAAGCTAGGGTCCATTGAGCCGATCTCATGTGTAGACGTGCCATGGGTGTCACATGAACTGTGGAGGCCATGTGGCCAAGCAATCTCAACATCTGCCGAGCTGTGATCTGCTGAGATGCTTGTACTTTGGAAACCAGAGACAGAAGTCTGTCTGCTCTGGGTCCTGGGAGATAAGCACAAGCTGTCTGTGTGCACAACAGAGCTCCTATGAATTCCAATTGTTGAACTGGGACGAGATGGGACTTGGGGTAATTGATGACAAAGCCCAGCATCTCTAGCACCTGAATAGTCATCCGCATGGACTGCAAAGTTTCTTGCGGGGAGGTGTTCTTCACCAGCCAATCGTCCAGATAAGGGAACACATGCACTCCCAGTCTGCGTAGCGACGCTGCCACAACTGCCAGGCACTTTGTAAAAACCCTGGGTGCAGACGCCAAGCCAAAAGGCAAAACACAGTACTGAAAGTGCTGTGATCCCAGCCGAAATCGAAGATACTTCCTGTGGGCTGGAAGTATCGATATGTGAGTGTAAGCATCCTTCAAGTCCAGAGAGCATAGCCAATCGTTTTTCTGAATCATGGGAAGAAGAGTGCCCAGGGAAAGCATCCTGAACTTTTCTTTGACCAGATATTTGTTCAGGGCCCTTAGGTCTAGGATGGGACGCATCCCCCCTGTTTTCTTTTCCACAAGGAAGTACTTGGAATAGAATCCCAGCCCTTCTTGCCCTGGTGGTACGGGCTCGACCGCATTGGCGCTGAGAAGGGCGGAGAGTTCCTCTGCAAGTACCTGCCTGTGGCAGGAGCTGAAAAATTGAGCTCTTGGTGGGCAATTTGGAGGTTTGGAAATCAAATTGAGGGTGTACCCGCACCGGACTATTTGAAGAACCCACCGATCGGAGGTTAAGAGAGGCCACCTTTGGTGAAAAAATTTTAACCTCCCTCCGACCGGCAGATCGTTCGGTACAAGCACTTTGACTTCGGCTATGCTCTGCTGGAGCCAGTCAAAAACCCGTCCCTGGTTTTTGCTGGGGAGCTGCAGGGGGCTGCTTCGGTGCCCGCTGCTGACGAGAGCGAGCGGGCTGGGGTCGAGCCTGAACCGGCTGACGGGAATAAGGAGTGTACCTACGATTTCTAGAAGCGTAGGGAGCACTTCTTTTCCCCTTAAAAACCTTCCTAGCCGTGGAAGTGGTTGCAGAAGGTGCCCGGCGGGAGAGAGAGTCCATAGCGTTATCACGCTGGTAGAGATGATCAATCATCTCTTCAACCTTCTCTCCAAAAAGGTGATCCCCCGGCATGGGATATCTGCTATCTTCCGCTGAGTTCGTTCCTCCAGGTTAGAGGCACGCAGCCATGAGAGCCTGCGCATCGCTATACCTTGAGCGGAAAAGCGAGATGTCACATCGCAAGTGTCAAAAATGCCCCTGGACAGGAACTTGCGACACGCCTTCTGCTGCCTGATCACTTGGCGAAAGGGTTCAGCTTTCTCCTCAGGGAGTGTATCTACTAAACTCTCAAGTTGCCTCACAGAGTTCCGTAAATGCACACTCGTGAAGAGTTGGTAAGACTGGATTTTGGAAGCGAGCAGACCAGCCTGATACGCCTTCCTCCCAAAAGAGTCCAGAGTTGCAAATTCTCGCCCCGGGGGCGCCGAGGAGAAATTCCTGGAACTCTTGGCTCTTCTGAGGGCAGAATCCACCACCGCTGAATCATGAGGCAATTGGGTCTGCATGAGACTGGGTTCCCCGTGGATCCGATATTGGGACTCGACTTTTTTAGGGACGGTTGGACTAGAAAAAGGCTTCTCCCAGTTCCTCAGCATAAGTTCCTTAAGAGTCTCATGAAAAGGAACTGTGGCAGAAGATGAAGGTGGAGATGGATAGTCCAGAACCTCAAGCATTTTGGCTCTGGGCTCGTCCACAATTTCCACGGGGAAGGGGATGGCCTCAGACATCTCCCGAACAAAAGATGGAAAAGACAAGCTCTCGGGAGGAGACAGCTGCCTTTGTGGCGAGGGAGTGGAGTCAGATGGAATGCCTTGAGAATCCTCGCCAGAGAACTCCCCATGCACTCCTTCATCATCCTCGGATGAGGTATCATCAGATGGGGCTAAAAGCTCAGACAGAGCCGCCCGAATCTGAGCCCGTCTCGACGAAGAGGCTTGATGGCCTCTATGATGGTGCCGAGAAGTTGATGGTCCCTGAGGCTCCGGGGAAGCTTCCTGCTCCGATGCCTCGGGAGAGTCAACTCGGGAAGCCAAAGACACTGGCACCGGAGACGGCACCGGTGAGACAGACCTCACCACAGGCTGAAGGCCTGATGCAGGAACATCCGGCATCGGCAATGTCGACACCTTCGACGTCGTCGGCACCGGTGCCTCTGAAAGCATCGACACCGGCCCCGTCGACGCCGTCGGCACCGACAACCTCGATGCCGACTACCACTGCTGCATCATGTTCATGAAAAATGGGAACATGGCCTGCATACTCTCATCCAGAGCTGGTGTCGGAAAAGGCTGCGGGGTCGGTTGAGGTGTCGGAGGCAAAGTCTGCTGAGGTTGGGGAGTGGGGACTCGGCTGCCAGCGACCCCACGCGTCGGAACCTCAGTAATAGAGGGAGAGCGATCCTCTCGGCACCGACGCTTCTCGGGTATCGAGTGTATCGATGACCCGGAGCTCCCGGCGCCGTGTCTCGAAGGAGATCGACGACGATGCTTCTTGGCCTTCGCCCGACGCATGTCATCGAGACTCCTCGGCACCGGAGAGGAGGACGTGGAATCCACACGTCTCCTCGGGGCCGGGTCCGACGCAGGACGGTCCCGGGGGGCCTGCACAGCAGGAGGCGCCGAGGCGGGTGGAGACCCACTCGATGCATCACTGCTCCCAGCGTGCATGGGTCTAATGGCAGCCTGTCCCCTGTCTCCCGGTGCCGACGCCTCCTTCGACGTCGACCTCGACGACGCCGGCCTCGAAGACATCATCCTCGACGGCACCGACTTCACCGGCACCGACTTGCCCGGCGCCGGTTTGGAGGGCGCCGACTTAGACGACGTCGATGGCGCCGACGCCGAAGCACCGGGCCCAAAAATCTTTTCTCTCTGGGCGTCTCGAGAGAGGAGTGTCCGCTTCTTCATGGCGAGACACAATTTACAACTCTCCGAGCGATGATCCGGCCCAAGGCACTGAATACACCACGAGTGTGTATCAGTGCCAGAGATGGCCCGATGGCAGCGGGCACAAGGCTTGAAGCCGCTGGGCGTCTTCGTTGACATCTCGGGAAAAATTGTCCCTGCCAAATCAAAAGACGCGATTGTGTCTAGAAAAAGATGACACAGAAAAACAAAAGAAAAAGACGGGAAAAATACCCGACCGAGCGATTTAAATAAAATCGCAGACTAAAATAAAGGAAACTTAATAAACGAAAACAATCTAAGATAACAAAAAAAGGATACTTCGCTTTTTTCTTCTTTCTTCACCTCCGGGCACAGGAGGAACACGAAGACGAACAGTCGAGCTCCGTGTCACCTCAGACGCGGAGAAGAAAAAACTGAGGAATGTGCCCGCTCGGCGGGCGGGAAAGTGGACGCGCGCATGCGCACTGCATCCGCCCGCGCGACGGGGGACATTTTTAGTTTTGTCATGGACTTTGCTGGAAAGTCCTCCGGGCCGACGTGACGTCACCCATCAGTGAGAATATTGGCCTGCTTGTCTTTGGAGAAATAATTACAATTCTAACAACTCAATTGAATAATTATTCATAAACTAGTCAAAGACTCAAATCATGTCTGATTAGAAACAAAATGAAAAAGATTAATAAATTCAAAGTAGTTGGGGATGTGAAACATATCTAATTAGCAGTGCTTTTTTAGTAGGAAAAAGGTACCAGTACTCATGGGCAGGGTCACCACCTATGGCTGTGCCCCTATGATAGCCACACCCATATTAGCCACGCCCCTTATGCCAGCCATGTGCATATAAACAGGCATCATTGAAATTATTATACCAGTATAGGAGAAAAAAAATAACTTGATTTTTTAATATGACAGCAGATGTAAATTCTCAAATTGGACATATTCTGAACACTGCAATTAAAATAAAATGATTTTTTTCTACCTTTGTTGTCTGGTGACTTTGTTTTTCTGATCATGTTGGTCCCAGTTTTTGATTATGCTGCTCTCTATCAGTTCTCTTAACTCTGTTTCCAGGGCTTCCTTTCCATTATTTTCTAATGGTTGGGCCACCCCAGATCGTACTTTTACTTAACTATTAAATTTTACATTTATTTTTGCATTTTCTTAAGTACTTTGACCTAGTACTCTGAACTACACTGGAAATGCTGTTCACGGAGGAGAGGGCATAATGAGGACAAGGGGGGGGGGGGGAGAAGAGACAGTGGTATTCTAGATATGAAGTGGGAAACAGGATATGCTGATTAATGGGGACAGAAGAAGAAAGGGATAGAGAGGGAGATGCTGACTTTGGGGGAAGAAAAGAAAGAAAGGCAGAAGCTACATTTTTGGCTAGAATGGAGGGAAGCTGCACTGTTGGGGTAGGGAATGAAGATACAGGGAGATGATAGGCTACAGATGTTTGGAGGGAAGAGGGGGAAGATGTTTGGTTACAAGAGTAGGGGAGGAGAGAGAGAGAATATGGGCTCTAAGGGTGGGGGTGGAGTAAAGGAGAGAGAGGGACGATGTTGGGCTGCAAGAGTATGAGGATGGAGAGAGAGAGGGAAGATGGACTACAACAATGAAGCTATGTAGTAAATTTAAAACTACTTGGAGAAAATATTGCTTCACTCAATGTGTAGTTAAACTCTGAAATTCATTGCCAGAGAGTGTGGTAAAAGCACTTAGCAGGGTTTTAAAAAAGGGTTGGATAAATTCCTAAAAGAAAAGTCCATAAGCCAAAATTTAGTGTAATAATATTTACTGAGAACAGAGTACAACACAATATTGAGGCATACAGAATACTTAATACCATAACTCACAACTGCTATTAAAATAGCGAATGCCACCATATCATAATCCAAAATGGACTTGGAAAAATCCACTGCTTATTTCTAGAATAAGCAGCATAAAATCTGTTGGAATCTTATCTTGTGACCTGGGTTGGGCACTGTTGGATACTTTGTTCTGAACCAGAAGTATATAGGTGAAAATCACAGCAGATGCAGTCAACATTTTTTTGTCGTTTTTGCATGCTGGATGCAACCTTTCTTTCTTTTTTTTTTTTTTTTTTTTTTTTTAATATGCTTTTGTAATAACATTTTGCATCTAGAAATAGCTTTAACATAAAAAAAAATTATGGGGTCATTTTATCAAGCTGCAGGAAAAAGGACCCTGTGCTGGTGGTCGGGGCTGTTTTTCCTGCAGCCAGTATAACACACAAAAGAATGGCCATGCAGTGAGATAACACTCACTGTGTGGCCAGGTGGTGGGGAGCCCTTACTGTGATCCATTGAGGTGGCGATAAGGACTCCAGCTCTAACCCAGCAGTAACTGGGCAGCGCACAGCGGTTCCCGATTAACACTGAGTTACCACTGTGCTACCATTTCTGGGAGTTTTCTTTTTCCCCCAGAAATGGCTCACACTCAGGGCGAAACTACCACCGGCAGCTGCATTGGTCCAGAGATAGTCCTGAAAAAGTGAGCAGTAAGCCCATGTTGGGCTTGGGGGGGGGGGGGGGTATTTTAAGAATAAAAACATAATACATCCAATATAAGAAATCCTTGACACATGTTTGTATGAGCAAAGCTTTATAAAACAAATTTTTAGAATATGTTTAAAACTTATGCAACTTTTTTTTTTTTAGTGGAGGCAACTGCTGAAAGGTCCACCCCCAATGATCGTGACCATTTCCACTATAGTCACTACATAGATATTTAAGAGCAAAGGAGATAATACCAAGCCTTATGGAACCCCAGATCTGGGGGTTCAGGGCAAAGACCATCCCTTATCCCATTAAACTAATTGGGTCTTATATGAGAAGAATGAGGTGACCCACTGGATGACTCGCCCCCCTCCACACACACACATCTATCATCTGAAACCAAGACAGCAAGATATTATGGCTTACAATATCAAATGCCAACATATCTGGACAATTACCTCTCCCCACCTCCCATAGTACAGCATGTCTCCTTCTCTAGTGCCTGTTTTCCTGCTTCTCCTCTCTCTCATTCCACTGCCACCACGCTACAGTGGCAGAAGCACTAAGGATTTTTGAGGGAGAAGGGTTGTAGAGATTGGGCTATTAATTTGTATGTTGTTATTTCATGTATTTTAATCCTCCCAGTGAATGGCGAATTAGAAATGTTTTTCAATAATAAAATTCTCAATGCATCAATAATACATTCCTAGCAAGTTAGACCCTTAGGACAATGAAGTACTGCAAATGGTGCTCTGAATAATCATGTTATTGGCATCTATCTTTTAACTTAAATGCTGATATAATACCACTATTAAAGTGTAACTTATAGTTGAGGAATTTACCCTCAGCGAGCTTTGTGAGTCTCAAACTCAGCACCTAGCTCTTTGACTGTGTCTCCGCTTGTTTTATGAGTGGGAAAGTGTGGGGTACAAATGTAATAAAAATAAAATAAATTTTTACCTCATATTTTCTTTTGTAGTTCAAGGTGACTTGTATTCAAATACAATAGGTATTTTCCGTTTCCCAGAGGGCTTAAGTTCTCACCTTCTTTAATGGAAGTTAAAGTGAGTTGAACTATGGCTTCAGTAGTTCTCAGCCTGCTGCACTAACCTCTATACTATTTCTCAATGGTTTGTTAGCCTTATAGCTGATCAACCAAAACAAGGTGGTTTCTCATGTCATTGGCTGTGCTGTGCTGACTGTGTTTGGTTCCTTTTCAGTTCTATAGCAACAGGAACCAGTAGACTGAACTTAGACCCTGAAAATAGACTCCTCACCATGGAGAAGGAGATTTGAGAGAACTATAAAATGATGAGTGGAACGAAACAAGTGTATAGGGAACAGATACTTTCCCTTTCAAATAGTACCAGGTACTGGATTTGAGAAAGTATCCTTTCTATCAATGCACAATAAGTCATGGAATTTGTTGCTGGAGAATGCAGTCAAAATGAAGAGCATTGATTTATTTTTTTGTAAGTTTGAGCAAGTTTCTGCAGAACATGTTCCTAAATACTTATTAACTAGGCATGTATGGGAATGAGGAAAAGAGAGATGATGATCTGTCTAATTTCAGGTGATCAGAATTGGACATGATGAAAGAGAGCATACTGTCTCAATGGAAAAACTGATGTCCCCTAGTGTTTTATTTCTTAAGTTCAAGCTGTGTCCTCTGTTCTTGCAGTAGCTCGGGTGTCTTAATTGGTCCAATTCACGTATTAATGGAAATATCTGAAGGGGGATGGGAGCAGTAGTGCTTGGGACTCTGAATGCTGCTCTCTCCCAGTCTCTCCATGGTGCGACCTCACCTTGAGTATTGCATTAAGTTCTCTTTACCGTATCTCAAAAAAATTAAAGCAGAATTAGAAAAGGTTAGAAAAAGAGTGCGCAACATGATAAAGGGGATGGAACTCCTCCCAGTGGCGTAGGAAGGTGGGGCAGTCTGCCCCGGGTGCACGCCGCTGGGGGGGGGGGGGGGGTGTCGGCTCCGCTGGTTCCCTGCTCTCTCTGCCCCGGAGCAGGTTACTTCCTGTTCTGGGGCACAGAGAGCGGGAACAGGCGGAGCCGATGCAGCTCCCAGCGACGTGCACTCGGGGTGGAGCGGCCCTCCTGCCCGTCCCCTTTGGTAAGAATACACTCGGGGGGGGGGGGGGGGGGGTGCATGCGTGCACCGAGGGGGGGTGCACCGTGCTGCACCGGGGGGGGGGGGGGTGCACAGCGGCGAACTGCCCCAGGTGTCAGCCGCCCTTGCTATGGCACTGACTCCTCCCATGTGAGGAAAGGCTATAACGGTTAGGGCTCTTCAGTCTGTAAAAGAGACAGCTGAAGGGGGATATGATTGAGGTCTATAAAATCCTGAGTGGTGTAGAATGGGTAGAAGTTAAATCAAATTTTCACTCTTTCAAGAAGTACAAAGACTAGGGGACACTCAATTAAATTAAATTGAAATACTTTTAAAACAAATAGGAGGAAATATTTTGTCACTCAAAGAATAGTTAAGCTCTGGAACTCACTGCTGGAGGTTGTGGTGACAATGGTTAGTGTATCTGAGTTAAAAAAAGGTTTGGAGAAGTTCAAGGAGGAAAAGTCCATAGTCTGTTATTGAGATGGACATGGGGTAAGTCACTGCTTGCCCCGGGATTGGTAGCATGGAATGTTCCTACTAATTGAGTTTCTGCTAGGTACTTGTGATTTGGATTGGCCACTGTTGGAAGCAGGATACTGGGCTAGATTGACCATTGGTCTGACCCAGTATGGCTATTCTTATTTTCTCCCTTTGACTTACGCTTCTCCTCCCACCGGAAGGAAAATAATACATATAGCAGAAGCAAGGACAAGTTCACCATGAGTATTGTAGCAAGTTGAAGAAGTAGAGAGGGGAGAAATGATTTTCAGTTGAGTGATGAAGAAGAGATTGTAATTTGAGGAAAAATTGTTTAGGGCAGAAGACTATTGTGGGAGAGACAGCAACGGGTGAAAGAAAGACTAAGTGAGACAATGGTCAAGTGACATAGAGATGGGGGGGGGGGGGGGGGGTGTGGAAGCATAGACATACAAAGTAGATAATATTAAATATTTCCCCATCCCAAAATACATAATCGAAATCCCATCCCTTACTTTCTTTCCATATTATCAACAGTCCCATCCCTTACTCGGTATGTGGTTTTGAAAAGATGGAAGAACTGGGCAGGAACACAGGAAAGAGAAGAAGAGACAGCAATGAGCTATGAATAAAACATAAAGGGCATAACCCGAGCACAACTGAAATCCAGAGGTCTTTGAGCTTGGGAAAGAGAATACGCTCATGAAATTGGCTTGGCTCCTAGCATGTATTACAGGGACGGTGGGGCCTAGGAGGATGCTGGCGGTGCTGATGCTGCGGTGCCGCACCGTCTTGTGGACGCCAGGGGGCACTCGGCCACATCCCTCCCTCCGCAACTTCAGGACATCAAAACCCCGGTCGCTTCTCGCAGTCCAAGTTCCGCCCCGCTGCCGCATGGGTGCTTGTGATTGGATCCTCGCTGGGTCTCTTTGCCGTGATTGGAGGGTGTCGGCGTCGGTCATAGGATGCAGTGACGCGCGTGGGGTGAGGGGAACCGCAGAGGGAGCGGAGTTGAGTGTCTGCCGGTGCGGTTTCTGGTGGTGCCTGTTCCCCCTCCTTCTCCTGCTCTTCCTGTGTATTTGGTGGGGGTCCATGTCCGGGCCCCCGTTCCCCGGAGTGGGCGTCTGTGTTTCCAGTCGCTCATGGCGGGGATGACAGTGACCGGCTGACTGCGGCCTGTCCGCCCTTCCGTCCGCGCCCTGTGTCCGGAGCAAGGTAAGAAGCGACAGTCACTTAGTAACACAGCAGTGGAGCTCTATTTAGACAGCGCTCGGGGTGGGGCCTCTTTGTTTTCTGCTGTCTGGGAGACGAGGTTTGTCCGTAGCGGGCGGAGCCCATCAATACACTTAGATGGCCGAGGGGATGATGACTCCCCCTCCTCAATATATACCCAGATAACCTGAGGAGGAAAACTGATTCCCCAGCAGTGTAGACCCGGACAGCTTAAAGGGCGGATCCAACCCCCGGGCAGCATGTACCTAAACAGCCCTTGGAGAACCGATCCCCCCCTCCCCCACCCCGCCTGTAATTAGTATGTAACTACTATAGCCTAAGGGAGGGGAGTTGATTATCAGAATATGCCCAGACAGACGGGGGGGGGAGCTGCACTGACTCCCCCCCCCCCAACAATATACATATGAACAGCCAATTGAGACGGACCCCAGTTCCCCCTCCCCATCAATAGCCCTCACCTTCTCTTCAATCAGTATACGTCTTAATATATAGACTGTACAGACCCCCAGATCAATATACTTGTAAACATCTGAGGAGGAACTGACCCCACCCATTAATATAAACCCCAGACAACCCCCCCCCCCCATCAATATATACCCTAAACAGCTGGTAGGAGGGGAACTGACCCCCCTCCCCTAGTCAGTAATAGAGGATCAATTCCACTCCCCACCCCCAATGTACACCTCAGATAGCCCTGGGAACCCCCCTATCCATGTACTCGCCAGGCAGCCTAGAACTGAACTTCCTCCATTATCCATCTGAGACACAAAGTTGTAACATAGTATATATTGGCAGATAAAGACCTGCATTATCCATCCAATCTGCACCTGCCACTCTGTGTAGGTTACATTCCTTCATGATCAAATTCTGGCATCACAAATAGGGCAGTTAACACCATGCTACAGTATCAATCAGTTATGTTTGACACAATGGAAGAGTGGTTTTATAATTTTGGTTGCAGCATATTCACAGTTCATTGTCAATACCTGATTAAATCAGGAATCCAAAAAAAATGTTGTAAACTGACATGCTAGTTTCTATCACCTTTAAGGTGTTTTCCCCTCCTCCTCCGAGTTACACTCATATATGATATGAATATGATATAAAATAAGCATACTTTATTCTTGATATAAAATACACATACTTTATTCTTTGTTCTTGATCTGTCCTTGCTATTCTTGGGTCACAAATTGTAGAAGTCTGCTGGCACTGGCCTTCCCAACCACTGGAGTTGCTGTCAAAGCCCACTGTAGCCTATCCAAATCTGTTTTTCCATAATTAGGACACATGCTGTAGAAGTCTGCCCAGTTTTGCCATATTTGCCATTGGTGGGAAAATGTGGGGTACAAATGTAACAAATAAATAAATAAATATTTGGGACACAGACCTTAGAAATCCACCCAGCACTAGTCTTCTTTAACAACTACTGGCATTACTGTCTAAGTAACATGAAGTTTTGTTTTGTTTTTCATTCCATCCTTTTTCCATATAAGAATCCTTTGTGTTTGTCACATGCATTTTTGAATTCAGTCACCATTTACATCTACACCACCTCCCCTGGGAGGGCATTCCAGGCATCCACCACTCTCTCCGTGAAAAAGTACTTTCTGATGTTACTCCAAATCTACCACTCTGTAGTCTCAATTCACATTCTCTAGTTCTGCTGCTTCAAAGAGATTTCTATGTTAATATCTTTTAAGAATTTAAATGTCTGTATCATATTGTCCCTATTCCTCCTTTTCTCTAGGGTATACATGTTCAGATCCTCAAGTCTCTTCTCATATGTCTTTTGGGTCAAACTCAACACCATTTTTGTCATTTGTGTCTGGATTACTTCAGGTCTTTCTATGTCCTTAGCTAGATAAGGCCTCCAAAACTGAACACAATACCAAGTGGGGCATCACCAGTGACTTGTATAAGGGCATTAATACCTCTTTTCTTCAGCTGGTTATCTCTCTCTCTATGCAGCCTAGCATCCTCTGGCTACAGCCACCACCTTGTCACTTTAGTTCATTCAGCTTTCCTAGTTATTCTTGTCCAGCTATAGAACATCAGATACAAAGGATATTGCTTTTTTTTTTCCAGGTTAAATTTTGTTGTCTTCCTTTTTGATTTTTTTTGTTGTCTTGAGTAGGTCACAGATATCATAGTAAAGGAACATCATGTCACGTTGTTCAGTATTGCGTAATCTTAGCATGTTAGGTTTATGGCCCTGGAATTCAGGAGGGATGATTTTGAGAGAGGACTTTCTGAGCACTATTACCATAAAGAATTCAAGATCTGATGGGTACAGAGGAATTGTGAGCAGCAGGGGAAGGAAACATTGGGAAGAAAACAGATCTTTGTGTAAGACAGATTAACAAATGGGAAAGGATAATGAGACCTATATTTGGAATCCCTCTATCCATTGACTAGATGAAGAAGGCCAGCAAGCAGGTGAAGAACGGAGCACCTGGAGCTAATGGAATCTTGGCTGAAATCTTCAAGTAGAGGGAGACATATGTTTGTTTATTTAGTACTTGATATACTGTCTTTCAATGAATGCAAAGCGGTTAGCAAATTAAATCAACATTATATCTCCTTGCCATCTTGAAGATCTGGAATGACCAGTCTCTATTGACTTCAGGGATCCATGATCGTGCTTGTCTTAAAAAAAAAAAAAGGAGTCTACTATGACTGTGGAAATTTTTAAAGAACTTGCCTTGTTGCTTATGATAGGAAAGATGTATGCAGGAACCCTCCTGCACTGTCTTCTTTCTGTTTGGTAAAGAGGTCTTCTTGAAATATCAGTATGGTTTTATGTCATCAGAAGCAGAACTAATATGATCTTTACTACAGTAAAAATGTCAGGACCAACATAAAACTCTCCACATGGTTTCTTTTGAGTTTATGAAAGCCTTTGACTCAAGAAGCACTATGGATGTCTACTCTTCTTTGCTTCTGTTCTATTCTATTTCTGTTCTTCTATTCTGCAATTATCCCAAAGGTTCAATGTGGATGACATAATAAAGAAGTCCTCTAGTGAAGGAGAATAACATTTAATGACATTTAGAGACAGCAACTCCTGAGTTATGGAACATCACTACAGAGCTATTTTAAGCCTACAAAGTGTGCTTTTTTGACTTTTAATTTCTTGAGCTGCTCATGCAGCAAGTAGGAGGAGCTAACGTTCAAGACTGGAGGGCATCATCAGCTGACATCACCCATCCACAGCATTTAGAGACGCCGACTTCTGAGGCAAGGAACATCAAGACTTGTGCAAGTATCAGAGCTGTTTTAAGCACTTGCAAAGTGTGCTTTTTTGACAGTATATTGAGTTGCTCATGCAGCATGTGGGAAGAGCTGATGTCCAAGACTGGAGGGCATCATCAGATGACATCACCTGCCCAGAGCATTTAGAGATGCCGACTCCAAAGGCATTGCACTGAAGGGGCGAGCCAAAGGGGCACAACTTGTCCCTTTGCATGCACTCTACATGCATATTGTACTTAATTTTATAGTAATCTTTTAAGGTTTTTAATTTTAATTTAGGATGGGTACTTAGTCTCTTTTTATATTTTGACTTCTTATAGGGCTTTTATATAGCTCTGTATTTGCAATTGATGTCACCTTATTTTCATATACAAGTACTTCATTCCCTTCTGTTCACCTTAATTGTCGTTTGATGAGATATCTATTAAAATGTGAGGACTATGTGCAACATAGTATTGAAGTAGTAACAGGTCATTGGAAGAAATCTAGTAGATATAAACACAAGCCAAATTCATTGCAAAATAGTGAGAGATTTTTAAAAAGGATAGTTTGTGAACTTTATGTTAAATCTTCATTTATTCCAATTTAATCAGGCTGAAGTCAGATGACGATCCATTATTGAATGAGATTTGCCCACCGGCTATAAATTTTTGTCTGTCTCAAGAAAAGTATTAAAAAAAAAAGGAGGCAGCTTGGGATTATTGTATAATTCTAATATTAAGGTATCTCTTCTGGATTTCTTTATTTCTTCTGGCGTAGGACTGAGGATTCTGCATTGAATGACTCTTTAACATGTTTATTGCTGTATAATCTTCCTGGAAAATGGCAGCAGTCTCACAATGAGTTTTATGATTTTGTTGCTGGTTAAACCAATACTGTACTTAAAACCATTCTACTTGGTGATATAAATCTACATCTGGAAAATACATATAATAATATTACCTCCATCTCAACTTACACAAGTTAAGGGTCATCAATTGGATATGATAGCTTATACTACAAATGTATTTAATAGCTTGGCATTGAGATAGGTCACCGTCTTTAAAATTGGACCATTACTTATTGGATTTTACATTTAAGATGGTGCACTGGTGCTAAAAAGAGTCCGCAAAATAATCTCCATGTTAAAAACACATTATACTATGTGACTAGGGGTAAAGTTGATACTAAGCTTTTTTGGGAGAGAGTAGATAAGTACTATAAAATGACCAAATCAAATTAGATGGGTTAATTAATTTGGAACACAGTGAGTAAGAATATTTACATGATATAGCTCCTCAGCAGACCAAAAAGAAATCTATTTGTAGAAATGCAAAAATGGTTTAATTTGGAACTTTTATCTTTAAAGAAAAGTTGTAGAAGATTGGAAAGAGAATGGAAAAAAACAGGGCCAATTGCCGATAGAACTACATGGAGGCAAGCAGTAAATTTATACAAAAGGACTTTAACTCAAACTAAGAAAATGTACTTTTCAAAATTAATTGGTCATGACAACATAAGTACTAACAACTTTTTAAAATAGTTCATGCCTATTTGATGTTGAACAAGTGAATACTACACCTTCTGATCATGTTCCTTCGGTAGATCAATTGGCTCAGTTTTTAGGGAAAATATATTAAATGTCAGATCACAATTTACTAGTAGCAACTTAGTGGAGTTTCTGAATTTTAACTTTAATGCTGATGGGATCCTGGTGGATATGATTTGGAATGATTTTTTATTTAGTTGGAAAGATACAAACCAACTCATCTACAAACTTGCTAGATCTCATTGTCAGTTGGACTCTTGCCCTTCGGGTTATATGAAAACGGCTTCTTTACAATTTAAGCTTAAGATTTATGAGTGGCTTTCAACTTTGTTATCACAAGGTTCTTTTCCTTTTCCATCATTAAAAGAAATCAGAATCTCGAGCATTAATTAATAATTATAGACCAGTTGTTTGTATCTGGTTCTTTATTAAGCTTATGGAAAGTATAGTTACCATTCAGTTAACACTATCCTTGGGACAAATATTAATATATTACATTATTTATTTGTTACATTTGTATCCCACATTTTCCCACCTATTTGCAGGCTCAGTGTGGCTTACATAGTACCGTAGAGGCGTTCGCCAATTCTCTTATGAACAAATACAGTAATGTTGTGGTAGAATAAGGTTCATATGTAACAGACACATTAGGGAATCGTAGAGAGGAAGAGTTATTATGTATCCATTACGAGCTTTGGTTTTGTGTGTTGCAGGGTACAGGCATTAAGTTGGGTCGGTGGGGTATGCCTTTTTGAACAGGTTAGCTTTTAATGATTTCCGGAAGTTTAGGTGATCATAGGTTGTTTTCACGGCTTTTGGTAATGCATTCCATAGTTGGGTTTTCAATCTAATTTTAGTACAGACACACTACTATGCATATTAGTGTCTGATATTTATACCCTGTTGAGTGGGTAAAAAAGCACTTATAATGCAGCTTGATTTATCAAGTGCATTTGATCTTGTGGATCATACCTTATTAAATATTTTGAGTAACATAGGTATAATAGGGAATGTTTGGAAATTGTTCAGAGGATTTGTGGTAACAAGATCTTATGCAGTAAAACGGAGGGAGAATTATTGAAAGATGGAATGCAACTCGTGGGGGTCCCTTTGTCCCCGGTCTTGTTCAGTGTACTTATGGCATAATTTGGTTATCAACTACAAGCTGCGGGCTGTAGAGTCTATATATGCAGATGATATCACTATACTGATTTCAATAGATTCAGATGTTATAATGGTAATTCCACAAATTGAAAAATGCATGGTTACGATATCAACATGGATGTTTGAAAATCAGCTCAAACTTAATAGTGAGAAAACTAAGTTCAAGACATTTCATGAAAGCCATCTTCTTTAATATTGAATGGTCTAACCTATAAATTAGAAAACTCTTTGAAATCTTAAGAATTGATTAGACCATAATATGTGTTGGGAATCCCAGGTGAATAGTCTTGTTAAAAAATGCTGTTGGATGATGACTAATTTAAGAAAGATTCGAAAATATTTTACCTTAGAGTCTTTTCAATTGTTAGTACAAGCATTAATTCTTACAAAATTTGACTATTGTAATATTATATATCTCGGCAGTACAAAAATATTTAACGAGGCGGCTTAGAATAATTCAGAATACTGCAATTCATCTTATATGTGGTTTGAACAAATTTAATAGAGTTTCTATATGTTATGAAAGGTTCCATTGGCTACCGATATAGGCTAGAGTTTTTTCTATAAGCTTTGCTGTCTAGTTTATAAAATATTGGTAGGTATTGGTACCAAGTTACATGTTTTCCCTGATTAATATACATTCTTTAAAGTATGATATTCGCAATAACCTAATTATATCTGCTTCCTCTCTCAAAGGATTCCGTTTTAAGAAATATTTTAAAGCTTTATTCTCTTACCAGCCATCTCAAATTTGGAATTCTTTACCTATGTTGGTGAAATGCCAACCATATTACTTTTTTTTTCATGACATGTTGAAAACAAATGTATTTAGAAGGTACGTACTTTCTAATTAGATATTGTGCAGTTATTTTTCTTGATATTGTAAGCTCCCAGCCTTTTTGACTGGTTTTATCTTATATTGTAATCCACTCTGAGCCTATGTAAAGGTGTTGAGGGGAATATAACATAACACAACAATTAAGAGTTCATACAAGTCAGTAATTAAAATCAACAAGTTTCAGCTTCAAATAGATGAGTTTTCAAGGCCTTACTGAACAGAGAATATGAATCAATTTGCCTTATTTGAAGAGGGAACGGGAAATGGGACTTGATATACCGCCTTTCTGAGGTTTTTGCAACTACAGTCAAAGCGGTTTACATATATTCAGGTACTTATTTTGTACCAGGGGCAATGGAGGGTTAAGTGACTTGCCCAGAGTCACAAGGAGCTGCAGTGAGAATTGAACTCAGTTCCCCAGGATCAAAGTCCACTGCTCTAACCACTAGGCTACTCCTCCACAGAGGTAGCTGATTCCAAATTGACATACTCTGATAGACAAAAGTAAGCTCTAAGAGATGTTATGATGAACATTTCTCATCATGAATATACGATGAGTCAGCCGAGTAGATGTAAAGATCTTGGAATATTCAAACTATATACCAGTTTCTCAGAGGTCAGGCCATATTACGTCTTAACAATAAGGCATGCCACTTTAAATGTTTGTCTTGCTCTATTTGGGGAAGCTCCCTCAATCTTTCCAGATCAAAAATAAGTCTAGCAACAGTATTCTGCAATAATTGCAGCCTCCTTCATGATTTATCCGAAGGTCCACAGTATAGCGAGTTACAGTATATAGAAGCAGTATAGTCTGAGCAATTCTCCTGAAACCCAGAGGACTCAACACTAATTGAATTGCCCTCAACTCTTAGTCTAAAGAAGATTTTTTTTCACCAGAGCACTAATTTGAGGTTCAAAAGTTAGATTAGAATCAATTAAGACTCCAAGAATTGTAGATTTTTCATCAAATTTCAAATTCTCACTGGAAGCCAGTGTAAAATCCTTAACAGGAAGGAGTTCATATTCATCAAAGCAGACTGTCTTTGTCTTGAGCTTGTTTAACGTTAAGAAAATTTTCTGGGCTCACAAATCTGTTTTAGCAATAATTTGCTTTAAAGATGTTAATGTATCTTCAAATGTATCTAAAGCAGGACAAAGAAGAAAAATATCTAAGCATATGAGAAAATACAGGCACCCAACCCAAATAAGTCAGCTCCCAAAGTTCTTAAATAAATATTAAACAATAGAGGCGAAAGTGGCAAGCCTTGGTGGACACCTCAGTGGGACAGCATTATAATTCTGAAATACTGTTCTCTTTCCTAAAATTCCCCAAACCAGTTCAGGAATCTACCATAGACACCCAACTCACTCATTCTGTATAAAACTACTAGTACTACTATCAATTATTTCTATAGCGCTACTAGAACGTCCACAGCGCTGTACATATTATATGCAGGTAGTTTCTCTGCCCCAGGTACAACAAAAAAACCCCAAAACTTAGGGGTCCATTTTTGCAGGTGCGCCGAAAAGTGGGCTGCGCTAGTGTAGACACATATATTGGCATGCGCAGGTCCATTTTTCAGCGCACCTGCAAAAAAGAGCCTTTTTTTTTTTTTTAGCTGAAAATGGACGTGCAGCAAAATGAAAATTGGCATGTGTCCATTTTGGGCTGATACTTTACCGCCACCCATTGACTTAGCAGTAGGTCTCACATGTTAACCGGGCAATAATCGTCAGTGTGCGTACAGTGCCTATTATTGCCTCATTAGCGCAGTGTACTGGATGCATACTGGTCAAGCATACAAAATGAAATTACCACCAGGGTCACATGGTAGCCGGGTGGTAGTTCAAAATTCGCGGCTTAGTAAAAGGGCCCCTTAGATTGTGAGCCCTCTAGGGACAATGGATTTGCCCAAGGTCATAAGGAACTACAGTAGGAATCGAACCCAGGTTCCAGAATCAAAACCCACTGTACTAGCCATTAGGCCACTCCTTCACTCAAATGGGTCTGGGAGGTTGTTTTATGACCAGTGAAAGAAATGTTCAGCCTAATCTGCTGAGATATTTTAGTGTTAATCTCTGCAAAGGCTTCTGTGGCCTTATTTCCCCCCCTCTTATCCAGCTATATGTTAATAAAACTTAGAATGGTCCACTGCATCAAATGCAGTGGATATGTCAAATTCTAAAGTATAAGTTGTTCCCCTTATTAACAATGGCCTAATTTCTGGAGATCAATTCCAGTAACAAGGTTTCTGTACTATATTGTAACCTTAAACCAAGTGGGTTGAGTTGTAAAGCATTTGAATGTTTGTTTATATTTATTGGTAAATTTGATATACCGCTTTTTCTGGCATGTAGGCCTAAGCATTTTACAATAAAACAATGTAAATAGAGTTTCTCTAGAAAAGAAACAACATTTCAGTATAGAAAAGAAACAATCACACAGAGTAAGGAAATGGGGGAAGGTATTAAATACACTCACAGAACAGTGGCTGATGGCAAGGGATATACTTTCAGACATGGTTGAAGGAAAGCTTGAAAAGAGTTTTCAATCAAGTTTTAAATGTAGAAAATACAGTTCCGAGCGAAGCTAAAGAAAAGGTGCAAGAAAGAAAAAAGCTGAGTACCTTGTGGATTCCCAATGTGCAATGTGGGGGAAGGGATAATCAGGCAGTGGGAGTCAAGGGATCTGATAGGGAGGACGGATAAGGAGGAGAATCTGTATAGTAAGCTGAATATTAACCAGAAATTCAAGGAGTTTGGCTATCCATGAAGTACTGGCAACAGGCCTATAATTTTCAATTTTAGAAGAATTAGCCTCAATTAATTTAAGGATGGAGGTGTAAACAATATGCGACAAATCTTCTGGATAGATTACTTGCTCAAACACAGCATCTACAAAACAAGTTATCCAATAGATTAGACTTGATGGGCAAATAAGATAGACAAATGTCCAAAGAGTAAGATTTTTTTTGCATTTAATTTAATTCTGAAATTTTTAATCTGCTTAACCATCAAGTTCAAGGTGGAGGACAATCAAACATATAAATGGCAAGTGACCGACTCACCCTCAAATGCGCAGTAGAGGCTTCCCTCTCTGTCCCGCCCCCGCGTCAAGACGTGATGATGTCAGAGGACGGAACAGAGAGGGAAAGAAACGCTGCGCTGAGGAGTGGACCTGGAACACGGAAGGGGAGGGAGGGAACTGCCGAGGTCACTACCACTCCCCCCCCCCCGAGGTCGCCACCGCTCCCCCTCCACCCGGGCCAGGCCCTCTCCTCTCCATTGAACTTACAGTGCCGAAACCTCAGCAGGCAGATCGCCTCCCATCGGCCTTCCTTCCCTGCCTGTGTCCCGCCCTCGTCGACGTTATGTCACACGAGGGCGGGACACAGGCAGGGAAGGAAGGCCAATGGGAGGCGATCTGCCTGCTGCGGTTTCGGAGGTGAGGCGCTGTAAGCTCAATGCAGAGGAGAGGAGAGCACCTGGCACAGGTGGAGGGGGGCCAGCGGCGACCTCGGGAGGGGGCAGGAGAAATGCTGGACATGGATGCAGGTGAGGGAAGGAGAAATGCTGGGAATGGAGGTGAGGGAAGACAGGAAGATGCACATGGATGGAGGGGAGGGGACAGAGGAGAGGGAAGGGGATAGAGGAAAATAACTGGATGTGAATGACAGGGGAGGACAGGGGGTAAGAACGAGAGGGGAGGACATGGGGTAAAATAGAATCGCTGGCCATGGGTGGGGAGGACAGGGGAGAGAGGAGAGCTAATGGACATAGATGGATGGAGGGGAGGGCAGGTGAAATGCTGGACATGGATGGAGGAGAGGGAAGACAGGAAGGAGATGCACATGGATGGAGGGGAGGAGAGAGGGCAGGGACAGAGGAATTTTGCCAAACAAAAATCTTGCCCGTTTAAACGGGCTTAACAGCTAGTCACATGTAATAAGCAGGTACTTTCTCTGTCCCTAGAGGACTCACAATCTTGATTTTTGTACCTGAGGCAATAGGGGGTTAAGTTACTTGCCCAAGGTCACAAGGAGCTGCAGTGGGAATCAAACCCAAGATGCCAGGATCAAAGTGCACTGCACTAACCATTAGGCCACTCCTCCACACCACTGGTTCTGCTTTAACAGACCCAAATTGACTCGAAAGCCTATCTTCTGGAATATCAATACAATTGTTAAACAAATTTACATCTGGATTGGAAGAGATAGACATGGAGGTGAGAGAAAATCTAATATTATTAACTTTAGTATGAAAATAGTCTGCCAACTCATTCGCATTAGGTTGTAAAGTGGTTGAGGTGGACAGAATTGCTTCAATAAAGGTCAGTGTAATAAATATCTTAGAAACTTCTAAAAGAATTATCAGCATAATCTATCAATTGCTCTATGACTACGTAACAAGTGTTAGTTCTTAGTAAAGAATTAATCACAGACACTGTCGAGGTTAATATAGGGATCGAGCCAAATGCTGTTCCCGATATTCCTTCCAGTTGAAGAGGAGATGAACTATCAGTTAGATGATTAATTCTTTGATTGTCACAAAATGCCTAGCCACCCGCCTGGGGTTACCCCATGGCCACAGAGAGTCTATCCCCAGCACAGCTCAGTTCTGCCTGCACCTGCCGCTTGTGCTCTGCACTAGTATACTCCTCCCACCAACTGGGTCACAATCACCTTTGGGCGAGTCTCCTGCTCTCAAATTATCCCCAGTGATTTCTAAGTTACTGGGGCCACACTCCCAGTGGTCCCACAGTTCCCAGAGAGCACTTACAGACCCAACACACAAACCACCAGGATTCTTTATCAGTCCAGACAAACAGAGCGAAGAATTTTGTTTATTCTCATAAAAATTGATCACTGAACAAACATGTGCAGATAGCAAACAGTAGCAAGTAACTGAAAAATGGATCAATTAGAAAACGAAATAAAAACATCTATGTTAAGTAGTAGTAGTAGTATATACTCTCTAAAGAGTACCTGGGAAGATCAGGACATATAATTGTTCACAGAGCCTTAGCAAAGAGATCTGTCTCCCTCTTCTTCCAGGCTAAGACTGAAGGCAAAATCAGTACACTCTAAAGGAAATGAGCTCCTTGGACAACCAGAGCCCAGTAAACAAGATTTGAAAATATATTGCTGCTTGCTTGCTTCCTGCTTGTTCTAAAGAAAAAGAACATTCAGGTCCCTGTAATAGCTTTAAGCATAAACATGCACCATCTGCTGGTCAAATAGGAGAAATACAGTTCAGACATAATTAAAACAGGGAAATAGCCAATACATTTTAAAGGCTTAAAGGGAAGGGGAAATGGGACTTGATATACCGCCTTTCTGAGGTTTTTGCAAATACATTCAAAGCGGTTTACATATATTCAGGTACTTATTTTGTACCAGGGGCAATGGAGGGTTAAGTGACTTGCCCAGAGTCACAAGGAGCTGCAGTGGGAGTTGAACTCAGTTCCCCAGGATCAAAGTCCACTGCACTAACCACTAGGCTACTCCTTAAAACACACTAGGGCCTTTTTACTAAGGTGTGTAAGCACTTATGCATGTCCAACTTGCTCCAAATTGGAACTACCGCCTGGCTACTGCATGCCCTGAGTGGTAATTCCATTTGTGACGCATGTCCAAAACACGTGGTGGAAAATATTTTCTATTTTCTACCATATGGCGCTTTCCCAGCAGTAATTGTCAGTTTACGTGTGCTGGCTGCTTACCATCTGGTTAGCGCGTGAAACCTTACCGCCAATGGGTGGTGGTAAGGTCTCAGGCTGAAAATGGATGACCACTGGTTTTAATTTTGCCGCACATCCATTTTCTGCCACAAAAAAAAAGCCTTTTTTCCAGACGCGGTGAAAAAATGACCTGCATGCGTCCAAAACACACGCCTACACCAGCACAGGCCACTTTAAGACACGCCTAAGTAAAATGGCCCCACTATTTCTTTGCACGCCAGTTGACAGGGATCAAGAACCTAGATCATCCAACTTTATATGTTGATTTCCAGTATATTGATAGTGCTGGTTGGAAGTAGATCTTTAGTCAATCGTCTGTCATCTTTGCTAAGGCAGACAGGAAAATAGTCTTTTCATTTTTTGGTAGACTTGGTTTCTCCATTGGTGAGTTTTATCAAGCTGTCCCCCAATTCTAATAATTCCAGTTCATGGTTTTATCTCTGGAGAAATCTAAGCATTCCTTATCTCTCAGAAGCCATTTCTCACAGAAAACTTATAGTCATACTATTCAGGGATTTTTTAGTTCTTATTTTACTTCCTTCCTCCAAAGTACTTAGATAATCCTAGTCAAGGAGACCATGTTGCTTGGCTCCGTTTGGATCCTTAAAATCATAGACCCTAACTGACCATTTAGTGATCTTTCTCATTCAGTGATCAAAATCCCTCCCTGGAGCTGTGAGCACTGGTTTTGCATTATTCCAGCTCTGTTATATGTTCAGGTATAAACTCTGCAGTCTGCCCGTTTTCTGTTATCTTTCAAATTCTTTTCTTGATATACAGAAAACCATAAAAGTAAGTGTTAAGTGGTTTACAGTAAAAAAAAAAAAAAAAAAAAAAAAGGAAGGAGAAATACACAATACATGGCTAGTGTAGAGCAGATTGATGACAAGAGGAGAACACAAAAGGAACTGAAAAATTTACTTACAATGAATTTAACACAGAAGGGAGAAAGGGTATGGCAAAAACATAGGGTAATATTCTGCAGCTGACCAACACAGCACTGTCTCAGGATAAGGGACTGGACTGTACTTGGTGCAAAAGCACATTGATGGTTAGGTTGAAGTGGTCCGAGCCCCATCAAGACTGTTCTTCTGTCTCCCTAGAGCAGTGTTCTTTATTATTTTTGAAGTAGGGGCAACATTGGCAAGAAGACTTGAATATGAGAGCCAGGACCAGTGCTGGATAAAGTGGATGGTGCCTGGAGCCCTGAGTGATAAGGGGAGG
The DNA here is from genome assembly GCF_901765095.1 of Microcaecilia unicolor. NCBI lineage: Eukaryota > Metazoa > Chordata > Amphibia > Gymnophiona > Siphonopidae > Microcaecilia > Microcaecilia unicolor. The sequence continues at coordinate 65,985,362 of NC_044043.1, read as the reverse complement.
GGAGGTGTCCCTCTTCAATGATGTAAGCAGTCCAGCTGCTTGGGTGCACTCAGGGCAATATGAGTAAATAAAACAAAGTTTGATTCTCTGGACACTCACCATCAGCCCAGCTTTTTTTTTTTTTTTTGGTGACATTTGTACTCCGCGTTTTCCCACTCATGGCAGGCTCAATGCGGCTTACATGGGGTAATGGAGGGTTAAGTGACTTGCCCAGAGTCACAATGAGCTGCCTGTGCCTGAAGTGGGAATCGAACTCAGTTCCTCAGGACCAAAGTCCACCACCCTAACCACTAGGCCACTCCTCCACTTGTCTTTCTCAACCCAGATTTTCCCTAACGCTCTCTTCTCCAATATACACTCTCCCCCCCCCCCCCCCCAACTCTATCCCACCAGCCACTCCTCCCAGTCAGCTGCCATTGTCTTGTTCCCAGTCCCTCCAAGGGTTGTCTCCTCCATTTTTCTAATGCCTCTGATCTTTCACAGAGTGTTACCATAAGCACTGCCTCTGGGATAGCTGTTCTCTTTTTTTCCAACATCATGTGCCTCTTGTTAATCTTGGTCCGTTTGATATCAGAACTTCTTCACTGTTTGCACAGTCTTGCCAGAATAGTGTGGAAGTTTGTATGCTGTATAATTTGGACTCACTGAGAGCTCCACAGTCCTGAAGCAGAGAACTGAGCAGTTCTTCAGGAGATTGCTAGCAGAAAGCCTGGGGAGAGGGGAGGGAACCACAGTTAGTGTCAATGAGGGTACACTGCCTTGAAGGTGCTCTCAACATGATGGTCCATGGAACGGTGAAACACACTATGTGATTGTAGCCAGTTTTGCAGAGTTGGGAAAGAAAATCCTTGCCCACCCCAACCATAGTATTTTATCTCTGGAGGGATAGATTAGCATTCTTCCTTCCTGTGTAGCTGTGTTACTTGACCACCAATATTTTTCCTTAAACAACATGTCCAGTTCACTTTTCATTTAGTGTTTCTCAACGTCATCTGTTGTTAGACTTGATGAGGTGTGCCGTGAAAGTCACCATAGCCTGATGCTTGATACTAGACCAATACAGAAACAGAGATATATCAATGAAAACTATATCTGTGTTTTTGTATATCCACAGAGGTAGTACCTCTGAAGAAACTAAGGAGCCCTTTAATTAAAGGGTTGCTGTGCGGCAACCTGGAACTACCGCTTGTCCAACACAGGTGCCAGCAGTAGTTCTGCCCCAGCATGTGCCATTTCCGGTGCTAGTGGAAACACTAAAAAAATATTTCCACAGGGGATTACCCGGCGGTAATCGGGCAGCATTGCGCCCTGCCCGGTTACTGCCAGGTTAGCGTGGGAGCCCTTACTTCCACCTTAGTGGGTGGCAATAAGTGCTCCCACCTGAAAAGGGCAATGAAAATGATAAAGGGGATGGGACAACTTCCCTATGAAGAAAAGCTTTAATGGCTTGGGCTCTTCAGCTTGGAGAAAAGACGGCTGAGGGGAGATAGGATAGAGGTATATAAAATGCTGAGTATAGTGGAACGGGTAGATGTGAATCACTTGTTTACTTTTCCAGAAATACTAGGGCTAGGGGGCATGCAATGAAGCCAGTAGTAAATTTAAAACAATTCAAAGAAATATTTCTTCATTCAACGTGTAATTAAACTCTGGAATTCATTGCCAGAGAATGTAATAAAAGCAGTTAGCTTAGCAGGGTTTAAAAAAAGTTTGGACAGCTTCCTAAAAGAAAAGTCCATAAGCCATTATTAAAATGGATTTAGGAAAATCCACTGCTTATTTCTGGGATAAGCAGCATAAAATGTATTGTACTGTTTTGGGATCTTGCCAGGTACTTGTGACCTGGATTGGCCATTGTTAGTAACAGGATACTGGGCTTGATAGACCTTCAGTCTGTCCCAATATGTCAACACTGTACTTATGTAACTTACTGCACGGCTATTTAATTTTTGGCTATTTTTACCTGTTGCAGCGAAAATGTCTGCCACCACTAGCGCAGGGCCCTATTTACCGCAACTTAGTAAATGGGCTCCTTTGTGATGAGTGAGGCAAAGGCTTTTGACAGGGGTTAACCCACGCTTCAGTTAACTAAAATAGACAGTGGTCTTCACATTAATTTACACAGAAAGTAACAGATATACAAATGACATATTTAGTAAAGAATAGAAACTAGGGAATTAAGGAGTTATTTTTTAAATGATCCTTGATGCCTGTACATACTACCAGTGTGCTTAAAGGCTTGATAAGCTCTGAGGTCTTCTCCCCCCCCCCCCCCCCTTAAGCTACATAAGCAGATTATTAATACACATATAGCTTTGTGTTGACTAATTTGGTCAACAGAGGTTTTTGTTCCATTGTGATAGACAAGATTTGGTTTTGTTCATTAGCCACATGTGGTAGCCAAGGTAAGTAAACAAGTCTGTTGTCCACACCGCATCAACTTCTCTGTTTTTTGCACTTGTATACAAAGGGATCTGGTTAATTGTGATGGGTTTGTGATGTTTATGCTCTTTCTTTCTTTTTGTTTTTAAATTTGGAAGAGAAGCTGGTGGGGCTTTCATTGCTTTCTTAGCTGCTGTTTCAGCTGGATGTGTCCTTTCCATGTTCATGTTGCCTGTTCTGTGGAGACTCCAAACAGCACAAACTACAGTGGCCGGATTTATTTATAGAGTCTCACGCTTTGAAAGAGTCTTGCCTTTATTAATTAAGTTGCATTTGCTCCCCATCAAATCTAGGGTCACCTTCAAGCTCTATGTTTTCATTTTCCAAATTTTACATGGCTTGGCCTCAGATTACATGCACCATCTTGTTGAATTTCCTCTGCATAACACTTTCCTTGGAGCCAGGGATTACCTAAAACTCTGCTTTCCAAATTATAAAAATGTTGTTTACAAATCAGTTCTTTCAGCATATTTCACTTATCAGGGCACTAAATGTGTGGAGCTCTCTCCTGAAATCTACTAGACATCATATAATTACTCGCAGTTTTGTAAGATGTTAAAAACATTTCTTTTCACAGTTTCTTATCAATGATTTAAGAATTCCAGGATTAATTAACTTGTATGTTATATTGCATGTCACTTATGAATGCTGTATCTTCTCTTATTTGTCTATACTTCAAATATTGACTGTATTGTAAGATGATTGTTGTACACTTATTATTGCCTACTTAATCTCAGTTGTTAGCCACATTGACATGAGTATAACTTGGGATAATGTGGGGTATAAATGTCTTAAAGAAATTAAATGGGGGCTAAGTGTATGCATATCCTTACATGTTACCGTCTTGGGCTGTACTTAAAAAAAATGTTTATTTTTAGGAACATGGATTTGGCCCTTTTAAACTTTGTTTTTTTTTTCAAAAATGACTACTGATAGGTGGCTGGAGCGTCTAGGTAGCAGGTTCATAAAACCAGTGGTGAGGAATGGATTTATGGGTAGGGGAAGTGGGGTACTGGGTGATCTCTGGGTTTTGTTGAAGTGTCCTTAGAACCTCATGTCTGTAAGATAGACTTGATTTGATTTTGGTAGTACTGGAAAGATTTTGCTCATCAGTGCAGTTGGCATTTGGATTAGTCCCTTGCAAAGCCCCCACTAACTGAGTTGGAGTGTGCTTTCATGAGTGAGCTACAGTGGCTATTCCAAATGCACTGGTTTAATCCTTGAGCTGTCTTCACTTATGCACTTATGTTTCAGAGCTGCTGATTTGGGGATTAGAATGGATTACAGTTGTTTAAAATCAGGATTCTTCCTGTTATATGATGGAAAGCTTGAAATTTAAAATCATTCTGTTAGTCTGTGGAAGGGTGTGTAGGCCTGGTGCTGCTTCCTCTCTTAGGGAACATTCCCCCACACTTTCTGTTCAGTTTCCTAAGAATAGACTGTGAACATGACAAGTGCTTGGAAAAATGATTCATGCTGGAGTACAGACAGAAGTGAGGTCATCTGTGGGCTTGACTTTCCCCTGCTGAAGTTTGGGTCATTGTACCACACTTTGCCTTCTCTACAGTCTGTCCTGGTAGTATCAAAATTAGAGTTCTGTGAATGAAGCAAATAGGTAGGATAAAGAGCTTGATCCTGCTTCCCATAGAACTCATTTGTAGCACTGCTCAGATTCCATGCTGCACTTACCGTGTTTCCCCGAAAATAAGACACTGTCTTATATTAATTTTTGCCCCCCAAAATGCGCTAGGTCTTATTTTCAGGGGCTGTCTTATTTTTCGGGGAAACATCAGGGTTGGATCGGGGTTGGCCCGCCCGCCCTCCGTCGCTCCCGGAACTAACCTTAAACGCCTCCTTTCACCTTCGCAGCAAGCAGCAGCAGGGCAGGCCACTCCTTCCTTCCGTGTCCCACCATCGCATGATGTAACGTCCGCGAGGGCGGGGCACAGAAGGAAGGAGGGGTCTGCCCTGCTGCTGCTTGCTGCGAAGGTTAAAGGAGGCGTTTAAGGTTAGTTCCGGGAGCGAGGGGGGTGGGGGGGGGGCGGCCTTGTCCGGCTCTCGGCGGCCCTGCTTCAAACAAAAATTTACTAGGTCTTACTTTCGGGGGAGGCCTTATATCTACAAATTCAGGAAAACCTCTACTAGGTCTTATTTTCGGGGATGTCTTACTTTCGTGGAAACAGAGTAGTAGCAATTTGGGATAAAAGGGGGTGGGGGACATTTTCCCATCACATGCCTTTTACAGATGTGCTGCCTGTTCTCTAATTCTGCAATATCTCTGACTTACAGCTGGTGGGGCTGTGAATTTTTATCCTGAGACCGTTTGCTTAGTGTTGAATGCAGACTGTAGGGTTCCTTTTGCACCTGCTTACCGAATGACGCTATATGCAGCTTTCAGAGATAAATGCGTTTATTGACTGCATTAAGTTTGTTTATATTAAGAGTGGATAATGATGATTGTAAAGTCTAGTAGCAGCAGTGACAGACTTCCATTAACAGTGGTCCATTTGATTCCATTTCTCTGGCTTGTACCATGTATCAGTGTTGGGGGAAGGGCTGCATGACATACTCATTGTTTGAAATAAGAGACTGTGTGTGTCCCTGAGCCGCAACTTGCAGAAGGCAGTGCCTGCTGTAGCTGAAAGCAGTCTCTGAACTTGCTGTACTTCTCCCCTCCCCCCTCCTAGAAATTTCACTTGTGTGAAATGATGGAGCACTGGTCTGGAGTATGCTGCCGCCTCTTCCTGCGCCTCCATTTTACACTTGTTTCATCCACTGGGGGAAAGCTGGGCGGAGAGGAGATGTGTAATGGAGTAGAGTACAAAATCTGCTATTTACAGTACATTGTGTAGACCAGAGTTGGGAGCAGTGTTGGGCCTGGAAGTGCAGCTCTGTATTGTCTTGTCGCCACTGTGCTGTGTACCGATTCATACCCTTTCTGACTGCATTTTATTGCACAGCCACAGACCTGTGATGTAGTGCTTGGGTTAGAGGCCCCAATTCTATTCTCTTATTTACCATACTCTGTGACTTTTAAGTCTCTTGATCTCCCTGTGCTGAAACTGCATGGATTATCTTGCATAATGTTTCAATTGCAGGAGAGAGACAAATAGAGAATGAGGGAGTAGATACTTACTGAGTGAAGTGAAGAGGTCCAGAGAGAGATCTCAGATAAGGCTTCTGATCTATTTCCTTTGTGGACGTGGCTTGGAATTGGACAGTCATTTTAGAGGTCGATTTATCAGTTATTGTAGCAACCAACAAAAATTGTGGGCAGGTGAGTGGCTGTGTTGAGTATGTGTGGTGCAGATAGGCAAAGGGAGCATGGGACAGGAGTCGTGCTGGAAAAGGAGGGAGCAAATATGAATATAATAGTGGGAAGGGTGGGAGTGCTAGGATTCTGATTCGTAGCAGTGGAGTTTGATATTTGACAGCTTGCTCAATTTATGCATTGGAAGATCTGACCAATAACTGACCTTAGGCTTTTGGTCTCCAGCAGGTTTATCTATTAGCTTGTATTCTCTTTTATACTGTCATACTCTAGCTTTTTTTGTGTGTTTGTTTATTTCAGGAACCCAGAAGTACACAATCCAGTTCCACCTCTATTTGTTTGTGGATTACACACCTGAGACTTGAGAATGTCGGGGGCCTCTGTCAAAGTGGCTGTTCGTGTGCGACCTTTCAACTCCAGGGAGACCAGTAAGGATTCAAAATGCATCATTCAGATGCAGGGTAATTCCACCAGTAAGTGTACATCATCTAATCTTATGCTATTTTAATTCTTCTTCAGCTCTTCTATGGCAGGAGAAATAAGCCCTCTCCAAGTAGCTAATGTCATGATATAATTTATTTCCTTTACTCGTGCAGAAATAAAATAACTATAGCAGTAAAAGATAAAAGAGTATTTTACTGAGTTGTGTACTTTATTTTACAGCTGAAATAATTCTTCCTAGCTGAAAGTTTCATTGTTTGAACCATATGAGTTGGAACCAAGTTGTAGGTAGCCATTGAGCTACTCTGAGTCACTGTGTAAGCAATGAAGAAGAATCCTCAGGACTGACATTGTTGGAATAGGCTTTCTGATTAGTAGAAGACTGACATCTGTTGTCTTGATTAAAATGTTCTAGTACATTCAGTTGTGAAAAGTGCTGCACCATAGGAGGCAGCCTTAGGCCACATTAATGGGTAAAATCATGGGCTTTTAGCTTAGGCAACTTCTACAGCACTTAAATTGAAGCCTTTCATTTATCAAATAAACAGGGGCAACATGTATAGTGGTAGTGGCAATGTCCTACTTTGTCCTGCCAATGTACCACAGCTCTCTTCTGGCAGGACAAGCTCTAGGGGTAAGGAAGTAATTCTCTTTTCCATAGCGTCCCACAGATCAATCCAGAGACTTGTGGGTTATGTCCCTCTACCAGCAGGTGGAGATAGAGAGAACTTCAGAGGTTTACTATATGTGGTCATGTGCAGTCACCTTAACTTCAGTATTCTCTCTATTTAGCAGTTGGAAGGTCATAACCGTGCAGCTCTGGATTGATTGGCTCCTGGCCTGGTCCCCTGAGTCTAGTTGAGCTTCTGGGGTCTGAGGTGTCCTGATCCTGGGACTTCGGTGCACACCTGGTGGTGCCAGGTCCCTCACTTTCTCTCCCATCGCCCCTTCCTCTCTCCCGACTGGGATTTGTGGTTCTCATTCGCCTGACTTTAAAAAGAGTCTGAGGTTTCTTTTGCCCCGGCGTCCTCTCCTGCCTTAAAAAAAAAAAAGCCATTTGAGCACTGTAAAAACAACTCCTTAGTCTGACTTCATCCAGCACGTCGGGTTCATGCTGGTTTGCAGTACCAGCTGAGGGGTGTGAGAACCAACTTGGCATGTGACAGCAATTCCTGAGGGGGTGAGTAGTCATTACCCTACCTGTGCTGTTGAGGGAGAGCAAAAGTAGCTCCTGGTGTGGGAGCTGCTGGGCTGCTGCTGTTTCCTGTGCCGGAGCTCCACTGTACACCCAACTTTGTGGAGCATTGTGCTCCTTCCCTGCTCGTTTTGGCGGGTGTCGGGCAGCTGTTTTCTTGGGCGTGCGTTCGTGCACACCTGAGGTTACCATCTTTCCTGCCGTGCCACATGGCAAGACTGAAGCGCTGGCACTCCCTTGGGGCCGATTTGCCTGCGATTCCAGCAGTTTTATGTGCAGGCCTTTTAGAAGATGTGACTGGGGAACTGGGGTGGATGGCTCCCAGTTTCTTCATAATTGTTATTTAAGGGCTTATGAGGAGGAGGCCTGGGGCGGTTTGCAGACTCCTGTGGGAGTCCTCAGGTCTCCCACAGCTTTGATTTTCCCTCAGCTTCCCAAGGGAGAGGTTGGAGGCCCAGTAGACCCGTGCAGCTGTTCTGTGGCAGCTAGAGCCATAAGCTGCAGCTTGGAATGTACTGACTATCTGAAAGTCTTCTGTTGGACATGCCTGTGCCTTGTTAGGTGATTTGCGGTTTGGGTGCACCCTCTTACAGTTGTACTAAGAATATTTCTGGACCCTCCTCAAGGAGGTTCAGGGTTTCTGCTTCCACTACGACAAACCACCTGGCTGCTGGTAGAATGAGCTCGGTTTCAACTCCAGGTCTACCTATGCCTGCTGCATCTCCCAGTGATGGAGTCTCAGTTCACTCCTTGGGCAGGACTTCTCTACAGGTTTCAGGAGGAGTGGACCAAAATTGCCTCAACTCAATGTGTCTTAGTTTTTCTATCGCATGGTTACAACCTGGACTTCACTACAGATGTTTCTTGGAGTCTACATGCAAGCTCAAACACTAATATCAGGCAGTTCTTGCCACGTTTCTGCTTTTAGGCAAATAAACAGTCAAATCTGTTCTCGGTTACAATTGAGGGAATAGAAAGTTGTTCCCTTTGCTTTGTAGTTTCAACCAGGGAGTTTCTTTCCAGCCGAGTTTGGATGTCATAAGAGTCTAGGGTGTTTACGGTTCAACTTTTCACAATGGGAACCTTGCAGTGTGTAATAGTTCAGTCTGGTGGGGAGAGTTTCTAGCCTCCCTGGACCTCAAGGAAACATACTTTCATATTTCTAGTGCTCCTTCTTGCAGAGGGACTTTAGTGATTTATGACCATGTCATTTAGCCTTTCCACGTTACCAAAGACATTTTTTCAAGGTCATGGTGGTAGTGGCAGCTTTCCTTCAGGAGGATGGATTGCAGGTTCATCCATACCTCGTGGCTGGCTGATTTGCGGCTCTCTCGATCAAGTGACTCTGCAAATTTCATCCAAGATACCTATTCTTTTTCAGTCCTTAGGATTGGTAATCAATGTCACCAAGAGTCAGTTGTTTCCAGCACATATCTTGGCTTATCGGGAGTGATGTTCCATATAGGCTTGGGAAGTCCTTTCTTCCTTTTGCTCCTTAGCAACAGGTGCCAACCGAAGTCCGGTTCTACTTTCCGTACCAGGTCCAGGGATATGGGAATAGGTTCAAGTTATGGGCAAAGGGTCTCTTTCTTGGACATTCCCCCATGGGCCTGATTCTGTATCAGACCACTTCAGGGGTTCCTTCTCTGCTTTGGTGCCCATCTCTGTGGTTCCCTTCAAGCCAACTTAGTCTCAGTGGGTGATTTCAACTTCTGCTGACATTTCAGAAGTTTTCTCTTTCTGTGGAGGTGGCTATCTGCAGCTTGTAGGCTGCTAGGGTGTGCTGTAGCTGGCAACAACAGATTTTGGATCCCTTCCAGAAGGCAGTTGACCGCTTCTTACTTGCCAGATGTGGAGTTGAGGCCAGCTTAGTAGCTTCTAATGGCGATTGGTCAGCTCCCTTTTTAGGGCAAGCTGCTGTTTGAGGACTCAGTGAAGTTGGTGGAAGATCTGGGTGACTGATAGACTTGGCGTCTTCCTGAGTGCATGTCTACACATTCTTTTCGGTCCTATCAGGCTCACCTTTATCTTTATGACACCAGGTCTATTGTCCGGGGCAGCCTAGTTTTCTTCAGCTATCCAGTCCAGGCAGGGTCTTAGAACTCCTGACTTAATCCGTTTGAGATCCTCCGGATTTCTACTGAAGGGGTGACAGGGCGCACAGTCCTGTCTTTTCTGCATACGGTGGTTTCTGCCTTCCATCCCATTCTACCTTTGTCTCTTCTCATTTCTTGGATGTTCATCATGTACTCCTATACTATTTGGAAGTGACCAGCAAGTTCCATTCATCAAATCTTTGCTTCATGCTTTGCTTGGGAACTTAGAAAGGTAATGCAGTTTTCAAAGCCACACTGGCTTACTATTTTTAGATTGGCAGATGCAGGCGTAGCGGTTTTGAGGTCAGGGGGAGCAGACCTTTTGTAAAATAAGCATTAGTGGGAAGCTGAAGGGCTGGTCTGCATAGGCACCATTTTATTCAAAATCCATTTAGAGGAGCAACTGCTTCCCTTGCACCCAACCTAGCTACGCCTCTGCATAGTGGGACAATGTCTGGGGTGACCCACTGAGCAGCAGTGACTTCCTATATAGCCTCATGCACTGCCAAAGACTGAAGCGGTCTTCTAGTGCTCACCATTTTAAGATTAGCAGATGCAGCGGTGGCAGGATCAGAAGCAGACATATTCAGAACCTGGAGAGCCTTAGATATATAGGAAGGCGACTCCTCCTTATGAAACACCCACACTGCGGTGAGATCATCAGATTCATGACCTGCTGAGCAGAAATGCCTCCCGGCATATCCTCATGCTGTCCTCTGGCTGGTCACTTGAAAGGGGATCTGGTTTTGAGAGCCATCGTGGCCATTGGCTGAGAGAGGCAATTTCTTTGACTGGCCTCTATATGGGACGGCCTCGCCTATTGTGGGTGGCAGTGCTTTCCTTAGCGCAGTTGCCTTCCTTTTCCGTGACTCTTCTGGCTGGCTTCCATGGCTGCCCTTTGCAGTTTGGCCACATGGTCCTCTGCCCTGCTGTGGATGGCTTTTGCAGATCGCCCACTTGATCTGATGTGTTTCCCTTCCTAGGCTTTGCAGGCTTGGCGTGGCAGTGGTAGGCATTCCAGACTTGACATGGCAGCGCATGTAGCCACAGCCTGTGGAGCATCGCTGCAGTCTACTGAGGTTGTAGTACCCTGCCCTACTTGAGGACTACTTTGGTACATCTCACAAGTCTGGATTGATCTTTGGGACGCTATGGAAGGTAAAATTAGTCTTTAACCTGATAATAGACCAAGAAAATTGTTTCACGTATGACACCCACGACCATGTCATTCCCTTTTACAACTGCTTTTGTTGTAAATATTTTCTTTTCAGGATTGTGCTAATTTTTATTTTGTTATTTTAAGGTATTAGGTATTTAAGCATCCTTGATAGTGCCAGGTTCACAGGGGAATAACTCTCGAGGAGGCTGATGAAAATTAAATTGCTGGTGGAGAACTGGCAGGATAGTGATAAAATAATCAAGCTCAACATTTATAGTTGCTTATTTGACGAGGGGTTCTCTAATAAGCCAATGATTTAGATGGAGGGTGCAAGTCCTGGGTTTTTAAATTCAGGTTAATAATGGTCATGTAAGTTGGAAAGATTCTATATAGTATAGATGGACCCCCTTGTCCTCAACTGTGACATCTACACAAAAGTCCCAGGTGGTCTAGTGCCTCCCCCACCCCACCGGTTACAGATTTTTTTTTTCAACTTTTTATTTATGCATTTTCCATAACCTTATACAAACAGAATTAAATCTTATTTCCAACACATGGTGAATGAACTTGTAAATGGCACATAATACAGACATAAACCCAGTGTCTGCTATTGAAACTTCCTCCCCCCCCCCCCCCCAAGCAACTCGCTTGGCATTATGTGTTCTTAGAGGATGCTGACCAAGTAGTATACAGATCCCATATCCTCTGGTGTTGGGCCAGACGCCCTTTGCTCAGTGCAGTGAGTTTGGACATCAGTTGAATGTAGTTCAATTTTTCCAGCACTACTGAAATGTCCGGCAGGTGGGGTTTTTTTCCATGATGCCGCTAATACCAGCTTACCCGCTACAAACACCTGGGTGGCAAACTGATGTATGTATCGTTGAACCTCCTATGGTCTAAAGTGTAGGAGACAATATTCCAATTTCATCTGATATTTCACAGCAGTCACTGAGCATACAAAGTCCCGGTTATAGATTTTAACAGAAAAAAAAATATCCTTGTTGTGTAGCGGTGCCCCCCCCCCCCCCCCCCACCACAGACCCTTACCTCAAAAGAGGCAAAAGTGATAAACTCGCTCCTGCTTTTGGCGGCGCCATCTTCAAAATGGTGGTGTCCTGCCCCATGCGGTGTATCCTGGGATGAGTTGGGTTGTGGTCAGTTTTCCATGTATGGGAGAAATTCCTTTATATGGTAGACTGGCTTAGGAATTGGACCTGGATTTCTTGTATGTTGGCGTACACTAACACTGGACCATCAAATAGCCCAACCTGGTTGATGAAGGGTTGCCTTTGTTTTGTTTTTCTCTGATAGGGTTTTAGTTGTTGGAGCCAGAGGTCACCATAGGAGGTTCTTGTACATAGCGATAGCTGTTAAAGAACTCCAGACTCTGTACTCTGCTTATAGAGCACACTTGCTTTACAGGTTGCAGTGCATAGCTAAGTGTTAGAAGTGGAGCCAAATCAAGACATGCAAGAATTATATTTTAACTCTGTCAAAGACTTTTTGTTTCTTTATTGTCTTTCCCTGGTGTGCAGCTGAGGTGGTACCTTCTATATTGGTTGTCCATGAACAACATTTTAAACTTTGGGGTATGTGACAGCCTCTGGTTGAGAAAGGAGTCTGTATAGATCATGAGGCGAGGGAATATGCTAGATATCTTGAGAATATGTGTGGGATGTATTGGAAGAAAAAATTGTTAAAGTAGCAGGACTCTGTAGGTTATACAATACATCTATTTATTTCTAATGTTATTGCCTCTCCCTTTTATTTTATTATTTTGTTTCTTTTTCCTTCTTATCTGAACATAATTATTTTTGATATGTAGATATGCACTTTCTCTGGCTACCATATTTATTTATTTATTAGGATTTATTTACCGCTTTTTTGAAGGAATTCACTCAAGACAGTGTACAATAAAAATAAATCCAACATGAGCAATAGACAATTACAGCAGTAAAAATATTCAGATAACAATACAAAGTATGGCATAGTATACTGCTTACAATGTCAACACAATATGTAGTACAACATTTTAATAGACAGTGTAGGGTATAAGCAAAGATGGAACATATAGATAGGTAAGAGAGCAAGAAAATAAGGTGACTAATTTAAAGAAAATTGCACATGAGGTCAGAGAGATGGTTAACATATACACCTGTGTATACAAAGGCACGCTATAGATGCGTTAGCATTTTTAACGTGCATTAAATGCTAATGTACATCAAACACTAACTTGCCTATAGGTGTGTATTGGCGCATTGGCGTTTAACTTTATAGGCTAACGTGCCTTAGTAAACATACCCTATAGATAGGTAAGAGAGTAAGGTGACTAATTTAAAGAAAGGTCAGAAAGATGGTTAAATATGATCTCAGCTAGGGTAGAAGTGGTTAAACATGTCGTGCTGCAGTTTGTGTAGCCCGTGTCACTCCTTGTGTTTGTGAGTGAGACTCACAAATTAGTTACTTCTTCCATTAAAGGCCTGGTTGAAGAGCCAAGCTTTCACCTGCATCCTGAAGTAGAGCTAGTCTTGTGTTAAGCGGAGCCTTTCAAGGAGTGCTTTCCAGAGTGTGGGGGCTACTCTGGAGAAGTCTCGCTTGCAGGTATCACATCGTGTAATGTCTTTTGGAGAAGGTGTGGTTAGTGATAGTCCTTGGAGGTTCGTAGAAGATAATCTTTCAGGTAGGGCCATTTCCTTTAAGGGCCTTGAAGGTCAGACAGAGTTTTTACCGTGTTTCCCCGAAAATAGGACCTACCCTGAAAATAAGACCTACCGGGGTTTTCCTGCAAATTTAAAATATAAGACATCCCCCCAAAAGTAAGACCTACCAAACTTTTTTTTTAAGCAGGGCTGCCAAGAGCCACCCGAGGTCGTGCCCCCTTCCCACTCGAGGTCGCTGGACCCCCCCCTCAGTCGCTCCCGGAAGTAACCTGAAGCTCCTTTCACCTTCGCAAGTTCGGATTGGAGCAGCAGCATGGCAGACCTCTCCTTCCTTCCGTGTCCTGCCCTCGCCTGACGTAACATAACGTCAGGCGAGGGCGGGGCACGGAAGGAAGGAGAGGTCTGCCCTGCTGTTGCTTGCTGCTTCGAATCCGAACTTGCGAAGGTGAAAGGAGCTTCAGGTTAGTTCCAGGAGCGACGGAGGGGGGGCCAGGCGACTTCGGGTGGGGGGGGGGCGACCGATGTTTCCCAGAAAATAAGACATCCCCCCGAAAATAAGACCTAGCACGTTTTGGGGAGGAAAAATAAATATAAGACAGTGTCTTATTTTCGGGGAAACACGGTATTATTATTATTATTTATTACATTTGTACCCTGCGCTTTCCCACACAAGGCAGGCTCAATGCGGCTTACATAGTAACAATATAAAGAATTACAAAGTCGTAAGAAGAATATACAGTTTGTGGTAAACGCAAAATTAATGGGGTTAACGGATAAGTAAGTTGAACATAGGAGGAATTGGGTTCAGAAGGAAATGAGCGTTGGGAGTTAGGCGTAGAAAGATGGAGATATATGGATATGGGGTAACAAAAAGAATAATAGGAAACATGTTCAATGTATAACTATTGTCAATAAGAATCATGTGGGCAAGTTTTGGTTAGGTTGAATTGTTAGGGTAGGCTATCTTGAAGAGATGGGTCTTCAGTGCTTTTCTGAAGGGCAAAAGGCCGTTAATGGTACGGATAGGTCTTGGTAGAGCATCCCAAAGCTGGCTACCTGAATAGGAAAAATTGGATGCGTAGAAGGATTTGTACTTAATACCTTTGCAGTTGGGGAGGTGTAGATTAAGGTAAGTACGGGAAGACGCCAAACTGTTCCTGGTTGGGAGGTCGATAAGGTGATTCATGTAAGTGGGGGCTTCTCCGTGTAATATCCTGTAAATCATTGTGTGGACTTTAAAGTTAATTCTTTCTCTGATGGGGAGCCAATGAAGTTTCTCCCGAAGAGGTATTGCGCTGTTGAATCTTGACTTACCAAAAATAACACTGGCTGCCGTGTTTTGGGAAGTCTGGAGCTTTATCAATATTAGGGACTTATAACCTAAAAAAACACTACTGCAGTAATCTACGTGTGTAAGTACAGTGGATTGTACTAGGTTCCGGAAGGTGTCTAGGGGAAGTTATGGTTTCACTCTTTTCAAAATCCACATTATGTTAAACATCTTTGTGTTGATGACTTTAGCATGGTTTTCAAATGATAAATGATTATCAATTGTTACTCCAAGGATTTTCAAGTTGTCTGATATGGGGAATTTAACCTCTGGGGTGCTAAGAGTAGTTGGGATGAGTGGAGAATGTTGAGAAGATAGGGCTAAACACTGTGTTTTCTCTTTATTTAATTTCATCCTGAAAGCTTCAGCCCAAGAAGTTAAAGTGGTCATACTTGTGTTAATTTTATCGGAGATTTCAGATAGGTCAGTTTTAAAAGGGATGAATATAGTGACGTCGTCAACGTAAATGAAGGGATTGAGGCCATATTTGGCTAGTGCTCTGGCCAGAGGAATCATCATTAGGTTAAAAAGTATTGGAGAAAGCGGAGATCACTGTGGCACTCCGCACTGCGATAGCCATGGAGATGACATGTTTGTAGGTCCTATGACTTGGTAGGATCTTGTAGTGATGAAGTTTTTTATCCAGTTAATGATGTTGCCACCTATCCCAAGTTTGTCCAAAAGTTTAGTTAGGGTGGTATGATCAACCATGTCAAAGGCACTGGATAGGTCGAATTGCAGAAGAAGGATATGGTTCTCAATTGCTATTTCTTGTTTGAATTTGGATATTAAGGTAATGAGGACCGTTTCTGTGCTGTGGGCCGAACGGAAACCTGAATTTTAAATTTAGCCCTATATTGTACTTGTTAACATCATTTAAAAACCCTTCTTCCCGAGAGAAACATTTTGTAAATTAATACAATCAATTGTATTAAGCCATGCAGATTACTGTAACGGAATCTATGCGGGATGCAAAGATCAACTCACAAAGAAACTCCAGACAGCCCAGAATACAGCAGCCAGGCTAATATTCGGTGAGACGCGATTTGAAAGTGCTACACCCCTTCGAGAAAAATTGCAGTGGCTCCCTATTAATGAACGCATTACCTTCAAAATCTGCACCCTGATCCACAAAATTATCTACGGCATAGTCCCAGGATACATGATTGACCTTATAGATCTGCCAAACAGGAACAGTTCCAGATTATCTCAAACATATTTAAACCTCCATTATCCACACTGCAAAGGTCTCAAATACAAAACAACCTATGCATCCAGCTTCTCCTATTTTGGAACGCACTGCCAAAAGGAGTGAAAACAACATACAATCATCTAAACTTCAGGAAATCACTAAAAACTTACCTGTTCACAAGGGCATACACTTCATAGATGTCAACACCCTGCAACGCAACATATCCAGCGATCGTATCGGACACTATTTAACCTTTCTCGCTCTAATCCCCCTTATGCCTGAAAGAAATGGACCCTTTATACGACCACAGTACCACTTTGTATTTGTTCCCCTACCGTTCTTGGCGAATGCCTACGGTAGGTACTATGTAAGCCACATTGAGCCTGCAAATAGGTGGGAAAATGTGGGATACAAATGTAACAAATAATAATAAATAAATAATAATAAATAATTTTGAATCACTCATCAGCTGTTCTGCTAGATTTGGTCTTTATGTCTAGGAGGCTCTGACTTTATTTATTTGATTTTTTTATTTCACCTTTTTAAAATGTTTTGTTCAAAATGTTTAACAATGAATTTGCACACTAGGGAATAGAGCATTTATCGCTAACAGTTACACAAATATCATTGAATAATTCACACAATTTACTGAAAAGGCCATAAGCTAAAAAAGTAGGTTAAGTAGAGGTTAGACAAGGGAAGACCTGAGAACTTTCAGCCCACTAGCCAAATAGCTGTAGGGCTGTTAGATAAGGTACAACATGAAAGACTTTTCTGGAAAATATCTTTATTGAGCCAAGGCATAATTAAGAACAAATACAAGGAGGCCTTTCCCACAACAAATGTAATAAATAATAACAAAACAATACAAATGAACATATGCACAAAACAAGCCTTTCATGAAGTGATAAAAAACACTTAAAAATAATGCAGATAAATAAAACCAACTCAACACACCCTCAACCCATTTTTTATAACATGAAAATTACCTCCCCTCCCAACCTTCCCCCCCTCCAACCCTCTGTCATCCGTCCAGAAATGCAAGTGTCCTCTGTGAGGTTGTCCGCCGGATACAGAGAAACATATCTGGTCCACAAATCAAGATAGCCACGAAGCCCCAAGGAGACTGAAAATGTAAGAGAAAGAAATAGCCAAATCGCCATTTCGTCCATTAGGTGATGCCATGCAATTATTGATGGAGGCGCAGGGTCAGAAGGAGAGCAGCCAGGAGGATAAATTTACATTGCACATCTCTCATTCCCTTTGCCCGTAGCAAAGCCATACTGCCCAGGAGCACCACAGAGTATGACCAGTCAAATGAACATTGTACAACAGCTTCAATAGCTTCCAGCGCCCTGGACCAAACTGCAGGATAGGGAGGGGCATTCCATAAAGGAATGAAGGAAAGTGCCTGGCACAGCCCTACATTTCACACAAGTGTCATCTTCCCATAAGCCCATAACTTTCCCCTTCTGCCTGGTGATGTGAACCCTATGTAAAATTCTAAATTGGATGTCCTGTAAAGCTGCATTGGAGTCACTGTGTGTAAATTCTCAAACATAGCCCCTAGCTGAGCCTCTGAAATGTCTTTCGCTATGTCCAGGCTCCACTGCCCGGCCAACTTCATCAAATAAGGAGCTTTCCTAGAATCCCGAATCACCTGGTACCATTGGGATAACTTATTTAATTTAGGGGGTAAATGTAAAAAAATCTGATCCAGCTGCAGGAAAGCCACCCACTCCTTCTGGTGTCGTTCAGTGACCAGAATATAGTCCCTTGCCTGAAGAAAGGCAAAAAATTGAGAGTTGGGAAGGTTCCACGCATGCTTGGCTTGATCAAAAGATGGGAAACCCGCTCCCCTTAAGAACCGGAAATGGCCCAGGTAACTGCACCCCCCCCTGTGCCCATTGCCAGAAGACCGTAGAATCCATACCAGCAGGGAAGTCCGGATTTCCCATCAGAGTGAAAAAAGAGCTCTGCTTCCCCAAGGCCCCTTCATGACTCCACCACCACCTCCAAGCCTTTAGCAGTGCACCCAAAAAAGGATTTCCCTGCAAGCCCCCCAGGGTCCGAGCTCAACAGGAATCTAAGACTACAAAGGGCTCATAAGGTGCACACCAGCTACTCCAGAAAGCAGTAGGGGTAAACAAAGTAGCCCCCGAATGGATCTCATGTATCCAATGGAGGAGCGCCGCAAAATTATACACCCTTAAATCTGGCAAGTGGACCCCCCTTCGCACCCTATTATGCGTTAATTTGAGAAAAGGTATTCGGGGACGTTTTATGTGCCATATAAAAGAACTAACAATGCTGCAAAACGGGCCGTATTCCTGTCTGTTCACCCAAAGTGGGAGCATTTGCAATGGATACAACAGTTTAGGTAGGACTACCATCTTAACCAATGCAACTCGGCCCAAAATGTTCACAGAAAGATCCCTCCAGTGAGAGCAAAGCTGCTTCAATGCCTCTAGCTTTTTAATAACATTTTTCTTTATAAACCTAAAACTGATTGGCGCTAAGATACACCCCAAGATATCTGATTCCCACACTCACCCAGGACAGAGGAAAGTTAGGCAGAGAAGTGCTAATACATGATCGCGATATGGGCAATGCTTCCGATTTCCACAAGTTCATACTGAGACCCGAGAATGCTCCAAAATCACGAATGATGGACATCACTTGTGGTACACTATGAAAGGCTTTTCTGGGTGTTAAAGTAGAGCGTTGTAGTGACATGGCAGGATAGTGATGGATCAAGTTTTGATTTTTTAAAAACTAAGGTCCAGATGCTCAAAAGTTGCCATTAAATACTGCGTGAACTTACAGATTTTGAAACATTGATCGATGGTCAAAGGAAATTGCATGAAAATGAAATGCGCAGAAATTCTGCAAGTTGCTCAGTAGGGAAAGTGCCTGGCATGTGTAGAACAGTCTTGCAGTAAACATTGATGTCCTAAGCATATCTAGGGAAAAAGGCGACAATTGCATCATAGGCGTGTGTCCACTATTGTGACACCACATGGAGTTTCTTTTTTTTTTATTCCACGACAACTTTTAACAGTGCTGTTAGGGGCAGGATACACGCACATGACATATTTCACACACGTGCAGATACTATCAACGAATGTTCCATGACAATTTTTTAACACTGTGGTTAAATGCGGAACACACAAATAATACATGCACATAGCACATTTAACACACACTTGTAGATACTATTAAAAAATGCAAGCAGGCTGCTCCACTGAGAAGTTGCCCTCATGCAACAACAGCTCTAGACCTGCCGGAACATGAATGTTAAAGGTGGTGCTCCTTTCTGTGCATCGCATGGAATGCTAATTTTAATACTAATGAGCAGATTGTAAACATTTGCATAGGATTATTGGTAGCTGCTACCGTGAAAGGTAAAAATGACGCAGAACGCCTTTGTGCATTAGACACTGAATAATGAAACACAATTGGACCATCACGAACATACTTAAATCTTCACTACCCTAGCTGCAAAGGACTAAAGTACAAATCAGTTTACAGATCCAGCTTCTCCTATATAAGCACGCAACTGTGGAATGCACTACCGAAAGCCATAAAAACAACGTACAACCACCTTAGCTTCTGGAAATCACTAAAGACCAACCTGTTCAAAAAGGCATACCCTACTGACCCAACTTAGGTGCCTGAACCCAGCAACACAACGAAACCAAAGCCATAATGAACACTTTATAACTCTCCTTCTCTACGATTCTCCTAATGTGTTTGTAACACATGAACCTCTTTGATAATAACATCACTTTGTATTTGTTTAATCACCGGAGGCGACTAACGCCTCATGGTACTATGTAAGCCACATTGAGCCTGCAAATAGGTGGGAAAATGTGGGGTACAAATGTAACAAATAAATAAATGTGCATGCGATTGGCTACAACCAGTCTAAATCAAACATTTCAAACATGGTAAGCTTTGAGAATTCCCCCCGAGTCAGCAGTAGGCAAAATGGGGTCTCCTTGTAGACTAAATTAAATGTTGAGATAAGTGCTGTGGTTTATTTAAAAGTTTTATGAAGTGAATGAAAGTTATAAATAGGAGTTTTCACGACTAGTGATTGTAACTTAAGCCCTATAAGCTATTTGGCTGATGGGCTGAAAAGGTTTGAAGTCTTCTCTTATCTCTAGTTAACCTATTTTATAGCTTATGGCCTTTGTAGTAAATTGGAAAAATTATTTAATTATACTCCTGCTGTGTTTCCTGTGCCCTCTTGTTAGTATTTTTTTGTAAACTGCTTAGATATGTTTTTATGATTTTGCAGTAAATCAAAGTAAAGTGAACAGTGAATTCTACAGCCATGTTTGTGATAGAGCCACCCCTCTGCTTGCAGTGTGGCCTGTCGTTAAGTTGCAAGTCATTTTTAAAAACTATGCTTAGTTTTCCATGCATTCAGGAGAGGAAGACCAGGCTGTTTGAGGGACAACTGTGATTGTATCAGGATCCATACCTACTGACCCCTCTACTGAAGGAATTGATGTCAGTCTGGATCAGGATAAGAAGCTTTATAAATCTGAGACCAGAGGAGTTGAGATTAGAGATTAACTATCTGTGCTTTCAGAGTGACCTGGTTTTTCTGCTAGCCTGGGATCAGCTAAGAGCTGGGGAGCCACATAATAAAATATATGATCAATTGCATGAATAGTTTTTGTTTTGAAGGATTTTTTGGGGGGTGGGGCCTGGAGAACTTTGCATTTCATTTGAAAATTTGGCTTGAGCATCTGGGATGTGATTAGTATGGGATGTTTGGCATTTTATTGCTTTGTGTTTGTTTTGCCTGAAAAAAATGGAATCTAAGTGTTAAATTTATATACCTAAGATTTATTTATTTGTTACATTTATATCCAGGTAACAAACGCAAAAGGGGAAAATACCGCTTTAGATTTTATAAGACAACAATAAAGTAAGCGGATCTGATCAAAACAGATTTGCAGAAAAAAATTAATGGAGGGGGGGAAGAAAGACCTCAGACAGGTGATAATCAGCCAAATTACTGGAATTGCTCGTAAGAAATCACCATATATCAATCACTGGTCTTAACCCAACCTCCTCCCGTGGTGTGAACAAATTTTTATGTGATTTTTTTTATAATTTGCTAAATTCAAAAACATAAAATGCAAAGGAACACAAAAACTACTTAGCTTGAAGAAGCGTAGTGCTGGGGCATCCCCAACGGACCTGTTTCGCCACTGGGGCTTCTGCAGGGAAAGGACGCCCTGTCTGGATGCACTGCTCAAAATGACAAGTAGTGGTGTCCTGAAACAACAAAGCACACAGTGAGAGACCCACTTTCCCTGCAAACCTGTCCTAATTGAACTGAAGAACAAATACATACTGCTTGCCAGCCCTACTGGCGGATCAAAAATGAGGATCTCGCAAAAGATGCCGCGAGCCAAAGACGGCTTTTATATGCTTTGCGGCTATCAGTGTGGTAAAACGGCTATGTATAATTGGCCGGTTTGGCAGTCGGCTACGTGCTGTACGAAATAACCGACCAAAGCACTGTAGCCGCCCAACCTAGTACGCTGATAAAAAGATGATCAGACAGGGATCATCAAGGGCAGAACCCTTTGAACACTGAGTAAAAAACGAAAAACAAAAAACAACATAAACAAACAAAAATCTATGCCAAACGGGAAAAATGCCTGCATGGTACTCCTATAGAGCTGCGCTGTGTGTGTAGGTCCGGTGGTGCAAAACACCCGGCCGGGGCACGCACACCAAACAAGGGAAATGTTCCTGTAATATGCACAAGTCCAAAAAGGTCCATTCCAAAAAACACAGTCCAGTCAATTTTTGAATTCAAGCCTCCGGGTTCCACAGACTGCACACATTTTCCCACCTATTTGTAGGCTCAATGTGGCTTACATAGTACCGGAGAGGCATTACAGACTTCGGTGTAAACAAATACAAAGTGATGTTGTGGTAAGATAAAGTTCATGTGGCACAGCCACACTAGGGAATCGTACAACGGAAGAGTTGTGTTATGTCCATTACGTTCTTTAATTTAGTTGTGTTGCAGAGATCAGGCATTTATGTTGGATCAGTAGGGTATGCCTTTTTAAACAGGTTAATTTTTTGTGTTTTCCGGAAGTTTAGGTGGTCGTTCGTAGTTTTCAAGGCTTTTTCTGAAGTAGATAATATCAGTTTTTTTCCAGTATACATTTGGTTTCCTTATTGTCTTTCTAAATCAGTCCAATTTAATGGGTTGAGACCCCCTACAAGGAGGTAGAGCTACTCAGTTATTCTAGTGACATCACTGGTATAAGGGCCAGCCTGGAATTCTCCAGTATTTCTCAGCCTCCAGCAGATAGTGTAGGTTGGTCTTTGCTGGTGCGGCAGGTCTTAGGCCTGACTCCTGGGATGCAGTCCATGGCTTGTGTCCTTTGCGGTTAGTCCCTGGGCCTTTTGCTCCCAGCAGGGTTTAAAAAAGGTTTGGATAACTTCCTAAAAGTCCACTGCTTATTTCTAGGATAAGCAGCATAAAATGTATTGTACTGTTTTGGGATCTTGCTAGGTACTTGTAACCTGGATTGGCCACTGTTGGAAACAGTCTATCCTAGTATGGCAACTCTTATGTTCTTATGAAGACTGAGTGGACCAAATGGGCAACCAGTGTCAAAATCCACTCCTTGTACAAAATGCTTTGTATTACTACTACTACTACTACTAATCATTTCTATAGTGCTACAAGGCATACACAGCGCTGTACACCATACACAAAAGACAGTCCCTGCTCAAAGAGCTTACAATCTAGGTAAACAGACAGAACAATTAAGGGTAAGGGAATAAAGAGGTGAGGATAAGGGATAGGGCAAGTGAGTTAGGAGTCAAAAGCAGTGGTAAAGAGGTCGGTTTTAGAGTTAAGATTTTCTCAGCTGGCAGTTTGAGATCTACCAGTTTCCAAAAAGATAGGATTACAAGGAAAAGTACAGGGAAAAATGGGCAATTTGCTTTTGGATGCTGGCAATGTGTTACTTTTCCTCTCTGCTACTGCATAGCTGCTATTACTAGGCTGGTTTCTGTCAGAGGCAATTTCTTGAAGCTGAAGGGATGTTGCTGCTGCTGATAACTTAATTACAGCTGCAACATAATGACTTTAGTATCTGTTTACAAACAGTGTATTTAATTACTAGATAGTGGCTTTAAAGTATCAGATACACAAAGGAGTCTATGAAATGAGTAACCCTTACTCACTTGTTCAGTACCCATGTTTTATCCATGGGTATAATTAAACACTGTTCCCTGCTGTTCACAATGGGGGACAGAATACTAGCAATTTTTGACCTCCTTTCTGACAGTGCCTCAGTACTGAGAGCATTTTTCACAAAAATAAGTTTCCTTGTCACAGTGGCGTAGGAAGGGGGGGGGGCGGAGGGGCAGTCCGCCCCGGGTGCACGCCGCTGGGGGGGGGGGGGGGTGTCGTCTCCGTTGGTTCCTTGCTCCCTCTGCCCCGGAACAGGTTACTTCCTGTTCCAGGGCAGAGAGAGCAAGGAACCAATGGAGCCGACGCAGCTCCCAGTGACGTAGACTCAGGGGCGGATCGGCCCTCCCGCCCGCCCCTTGCTTCTAAACTAGGTAAGATCGCGCTCCGGGGGAGGGGGCGCACCGGAGGGGGGGGGCGCCGTGCTGCACCCGGGGGGGGGGGTGCGCAGCGACGACCCGCCCCGGGTGTCAGCCGCCCTCGCTACGGCACTGCCTTGTCATCTGTAGGAGACCAGTCCAGACTAATGGGTTGTGTCCATCTACCAGCAGAAGGAGACAGAGAAAATAGTTCCAAGTAAACCGCCCCTTAAGGGTATCGTGCAGCCTGGAATGTTCATTTTCTCTGACTCCTAGTGGTTGGTGGACGGATCGTGCAGCTGCTCTGGATTGCTGGCTGGTAGCTCCTGTCCCTAGATATAGGCAGAATATAAATGAATAAACTAAATCAGATGGATATTTTAGAAACTTTATTTATTCTGTTGGAGAGACAGGCCAAATGCTTAAGACCAGACTCAATTTACATCAGCACCACATTAAACACTACAGTACTAACCAGGTTAACATCTCTGTAGGACAGCATTTTGCCAGACCAGAGCACTGCATGAATGACTTTATGGTAAGAATACTAAAAGGAAATGTTAAAACCGTTCAGGAACGTAAAAACTTTGAAGTTAAAATGGTAAAATATTTTGACATCCACCAGACAGGACTTAACAAAGATCTGGGTTTCCTATCACATTATAAACCATAAAATTATACTGCTTTGTCAGCCTTTGATCATCCAATTCATCTCTCCCTCCCACCCATTTCTACCTTTTCCCATGAGACTGTTGTTAGAATGCTTTTTTTATCTATATATCTGATCTGAAGAAGAAGGGTTACCTTCAAAAGCTAATCAAAAAATGTATTGTTAATCTAATAAAAAAAAAGGTATCACCTTACTTTCTTTGTTTTGTTTTATTTCTGCTTATTACCTTCATAAAGTCCAAATATCCAATGTGGCCATGTTTCAATATGTCTTCATTGGGGATGTAACAGTTATGAGATGGTGTTGTGCTTGGTAGGAGCAACAGATTAATGCAAACCAGCTCTCCACTGATAAGACTGTCAGTCAAATTAGCAGCTGCTTATATTTCTGCTCATAGACCTAATTTGACTAATACAGCGATTCCCAAAGTTTTTACTATGGTGGAACCCCTAAAAATTGTTTTCTTACACCGATGAGCCCTCAATTTATGTAAACCTGTTTATGTTCATACAAACAGATTCTATAATCTTTTTTCTTGAGGAACCGCTGAAAAGAGATTGAGGAACCCAGTTTGGCAATTACTGGATTAATACAAACCAGCACCCCCACCTATAAATCAATCTGTGGCTCCTACCAAGCATGACAGTATCTCATAACCGTTGTATCCCTGATGAAGATACTTTAAAGCATGGCCATGTTGGTTATTTGGATTTTATGAATAAAGTTTGTGAAATATCCATCTGTTTGATCCTTCGTGGTGGATCTGCTTCTTTGATGCTACTGTTTGGTGTGGAATTGGATCCCTTGCCCCTATCTGCTGCAGCAATCAAGGCAGCTCAAGACACTGCCTGAGGCATGGGATGCTACCCTTAGCAATATTCTCTTGTGTTTTGTATGTGTGAGAGGGCTCGGTATGAACATGGTCCTGGATCCTTTATTCATACTGGTGTGCACAACTGGGTGGCATTTTTATAGTTCTGTCTTGTTCAGTTGCCTTGTGACTCTTCTGCATATAGATTAGCACACACAAATTGGCTTTGAAAGTGCAGAGAGAAAGAAGTTCTTAGCTCTTCAGCTCAGGTTACCATTTTGTTGTTCTGTTACTATGTAGAGTGCATAACCATGCAGGAGTGTTCTGGCATCAGGCAGGAGGCTTTTTCTGCACACTCAGCACAGGCATGCATATGTGCCTGGCTCACAGTTTATGATCGCAGTGAGTGGCATCAAATAGGAGAGATTTGCTAGCAACTGTTGCTATTTGTGGCTGTGGTGAGATCCCCAGGACAGAATGAAGCATCTGTTAGAGGATTCAGGAAGGAGAATTCTGCAGCTGTCTCCCCTTCTAGAACTGCCTTTAGATTGGCATCAGTGTTATACCAAAGTGCGGAGCAGAAGCTTGGGAGTGGGGATTTGACAGCTAAATCTAAGTGTACTAGGGAAAACCAGGGTATTCATTCCTCTGATTTCTTTTTGGCTGCAATGGTAGAAACTCCTTGTGGATACCATAGGTGATGTTCAATACTGACTCCTCCCTTCCCCTTCTCATCACCGCTGTCTAGGGGAGAAAAAAAATGATGCAAGCAGAAATTTGGACAGAAACAGCTTTTTGAGATCTGGCTCTCGCTTTTTATATTTCGTTTAGTAATAACTGCACCAATTGTGTGTGCCAGAATTTGGGGTTCTTTGGCACAGGAGTTGCTGTGGTGCTTAGCACACACTATCTGCTGCAAGGCTCACAGGAATAAAATAGTCTGTGCAGCAGATAGCAGTGCACTCTGGCCGTCTTCAAATCTAACATAAAAGCCCACCTTTTGATGCTGCTTTTAACTCCTAACCGTTATTCACATGTTCAGAACCCTTTATTATTATTATTATTGTTATAGATTTTGCTCACATCTTTTTCAGTAGTAGCTCAAGGTGAGTTACATTCAGGTACTCTGGATATTTCTCTGTCCCAGGAGGGCTCACAATCTAAGTTTGTACCTGAGGCAATGGAGGGTTAAGTGACTTGCCCAAGATCACAAGGCGCAGCAGCGGGATTTGGACCGGCCACCTCTGGATTGCAAGACCAGTTATTTTATCATCCTCACTTTAATATTCCCTTATCTCTTGTTTGTCCTGTTTGTCTGTCCTAATTAGATTGTAAGCTCTGTCGAGCAGGGACTGTCTCTTCATGTTCAAGTGTACAGCGCTGTGTACGTCTAGTAGCGCTATAGAAATGATTAGTACTGTAGTAGTAGTAAATGACCCCTAAGTTAACAGGATACCATGACGTGTGATTTGTGATAAATACGGCCCGACAACTTCTCCTGGATGTGCTGCCTGGTATTAAAGCTCCTAACATTTAAAGTAGATGAAATTGCTTCTGTTTTTCTTCCTCTCTATGTCCCTGTTATTTCTTTCTTTGAAAGGTAGAGGAGGTATTTCTCTTCCCTTATGGTGCTCCTCAAATGTCTTCTCACTAGCTCACTTCATACATTTATTGTGTTGCTTGTACCTCTGCACCCATGAAATATCTCTCTCAGCTGTTAAGAATTTGACTTCTTATTTGTCCTAGGTATTATCAATCCGAAGAATCCAAAGGAACCACCTAAGTCCTTTAGCTTTGATTATTCTTACTGGTCACACACCTCGGTAAGGATTTCTGCTCCATATTTGCCTATTCCAAAGTAGTGAAGTACTTGGACTGCCCTGCTGTATGCATGAACTATATGTTTGTTTACTAGTTGGATAGGTGGAGAGTGGGTTACGTTGCCATATGTGTGCATAATAGGAGGTAGGCTTTGAGTGCTGACTGTGCTGGAATTTTATTTTAATGTAAAGGTTTTTATAAACATTATTTTACACCAGTTTTGATGTTTCTTGATGATTGTGATCTGAAGAGAATAAGTTGATTCACAGCTTTGATAAATAAAAGCAATATTTAGTTGATTCACAGCTGTCATGAATAAAAGCTGTAAGCATCCAATCACATGAGGCATACTTCTTACCACTAATGTAATAGGAGACCAATATTCACCCACTTACTTCTGCTTTAACATTACCTCAACATAGTAATGACCTCTTCCCAGGGAAGGAGAGCTTCTTCCAGGAGCTACCCTGCTCAGCCTGGGCATCCCCTTTGGGAATGAATGCTGAGTCTACCCAGACTGTGCATTTCCTGGTCCCAGCTGTCAAGTTGATTTTGCCGGGGTGGTAGGTTCAGTGCCATATATTTTATACTTATCTGAGCAAAGCTGGCATTGCATGAAAGCAAGAGTGTTGTTTGTGCTGTTGATGCGAAATAGAGCAAATGGAAAGTTAAATTTTAATGTGCTTATTAAAAATGACCATCAGATTTTTTTTTTTTTAGCAGTAATATAGTAAAGTATCAAAACAACATTTTGGCATTCAAGAAGATCTTACAGCAGACTACTGCAACATGTCTCATTTCATGTAAAAATTGCACATACAACACTTTTAGGTGATAATAAATTTGTGCACTAATGTATTTCTTGTCTACTCTCCAAAAACTGTGATTTTGTTTCATTTATATGCAAGACTACGCTGGTTAAGATTGTTACAAGCAAATGCATATAAATGTAGAACAATAAATACACTAATAAAATGTTACTCACTTTTTCAATGAACATTTATAGTACATAAGTACATAAACATCGCCATGCTGGGACAGACCAAGGGTCCCTCGAGCCCAGCACCCTGTCACCGACAGTGGCCAAAAGAACAAGCAATTTGTCCCGCCCATCCTAGAAATACTGTATTCCCTCGTCCATTCAATAACATTCTATGGCTTTTTCCTCCAGGAAGCCGTCCAACCCTTTTTTGAAGTCCGCTAAGTTAACCGCCTTAACCACCTTTTCCGGCAGCGAATTCCAGAGTTTAACTACGTGTTGAATGAAGAAAAATTTCCTTCGATTTGTTTTAAATTTACCACACTGCAGCTTCATTGCATGTCCCCTGGTCCTAGTATTTTTGGAAAGCGTAAACAGACTCTCCACATCGACCCGTTCCATTCCACTCATTATCTTATAGACCTCTATCATATCTCCCCTCAGCTGCCTTTTCTTTGTAAAGGACCTCATTTTACATGTATGCTTAAGAAAATTAGGTTGATAAGAACTTTATTTAATCTTATACTACTAATATAAATGATTCAGATCAATGTGTCAGTAATTTAATTTCCTCTTTTCCCCAAAAATATACTTAGAACCTACACATGAGGATACTGCCAAGGCTGACCTCCATGTACAGTATGTGAAAAGAAAAAAAAGCTTTCAGTTTTAGTTATCTATTATACCTTCAGTCTCTAGATGCCAGCTTTCTCTGTAGCATCACCACCTCTGTTTTGGCTGATGTTGACCCTCCATTGTCACCTGGGATTTTTTTTAATGTTTTAAGAAGAGCAGTTTTGGCAGCTGAAATACGATGAATTAGACCTAATTTGGAGTATTTAATTCTGGTTGCCATATCTCCAACTGAAAGTAGATCTGAGTAGAGTCAGTCAAAGAATGGCAAGTAAAATGATGCAGTCTAGATCATAAGCCTTTTAAAATGAGACTTCTGATATAATAATTTGCTCCTCCAACATTCCAATGTGTCTCACTGGGATCGTAACCACCTGCTGACATCACTCCTCCAACGTTCTCCTCCAAAGTTCCAATGTGTGTCACTGGGATTGTAACCACCTGCTGACGTCACTCCTCCAACGTTGGGACCCTGGAACTGGGAGGGAGGGACGGAGGGACAGAGGGAGGAGGGACCCTGGAAATGGGAGGGAGGGAGGGGGACACGAATTTGGAGAGGGGAGGGAGGGAGGGGGGCCTGGAACTCGGAGGGAGGTGGAGGGGGCAGGGGAGAGATGCTGCACATGGATGGAGGGGGCAGGGCACAGAGGACGTTGCCTGCATATGGATGAATGCAGGGGAGAGAGCATAATGCAGGGGAGGGAGGGGACCCTGAAACTCGGAGGGAGTGAGGGAGGGAACGACCCTGGAACTCGGAGGGAGGGGGTCAACAACCCTGGAACTCGGGGGAGGGGGGGACAACCCTGGAACTCGGAGGGCGGGAGGGAGGGGGGACCCTGGAACTGGGAGGGAGGGGGGCCCTGGCACACACTCTCATGCTCACACACACCACTCTCTTACAGACACACTCGCACACAGTCTCACTCTCTGTGACACACACTCGCACATTCACTCTCTGTCACACACTCTCTCTCTCTCTCACACATTCTCTCTCAAACATACACACACCAAGGAAAACCTTGCTAGCGCCCGTTTCATTTGTGTCAGAAACGGGCCTTTTTTACTAGTATGGACATAAATATGTATATGCTGTGAGGGTGGGGAGGGTGCATAGAGCAAGATAAAGACCTGTTGGCTCCTCCTAGTCTGTCCAGTTTTCTACCATCTTGGTAGGTAACCATATAAATCCCTACACTTGAACCAAAACCAGTTCAATCTTGCGCCTTTTACCCAGCCTTTTAACCTTTTTCCCACTGCCCTCTATATTTGTATGAATTGATATTAAGGCTATAACTCTGACAGCGCTGAACAGGTTACCACAGACCTCTTGAAATCATAGCACTGCCATGCCACTGCTATTAGTAACCATGACTTTGTTATGCAGGTTGCCAGCAGAACCTACCCAGTCTGAGGCTTAACCGCCAAGGATCTGGATAGGCATTGCTGCGTTGCATCAGGAATGGGCAGACTGATCGGCATTGCGGTCTTTATCTGATGTGATGTTCTTTGTTTCTATAAGGTTACACTGATTTTTCAACAGTGGACCATGTCACCAAAGTAAAATAAAAATGTAACCAGCTTCTAGGTATAATTGGACATTTTATCAGTTATCTTTGGGTTTTTACCTAAACCTTTAGGGCCTCTGGACACTTCTACAGTAGCTAAGGTGTAAAATCCCCCAAGGGTATGAGATCATGGTGCACTGCAATTTCAAAAATGCTAATTTTATGGCAGGGGGTCAAGAGGGAGAGGAAAGGTTAAAGGTATTGCAGAAAAGATTAGACTGACTGTGAATAAACATCTGGCTAAAGGTGAGCCAGTTGATGTAGTGTATCTAGATTTTCAGAAAGCGTTTGACAGAGTCCTTCATGATAGACTCTTGAGATATTTAAAAATCTATGGGATAGGAAGGCAGTATTCTATTGTGGTTTAGGAATTGGTTGATGGATAGAAAACAGAGGGTAGGGTTAAATGGCCAGTTCTCTCAGTGGAGGAGGGTGAATAATGGAATGCCCCACTGTACTGGGACTGGTGCTATATAACATATTTATTAATAATCTGGAAATGGAAAAGACGAATGAGGTGATTCAATTTGTAGATGACACAAAACTATTCAAAATTGTTAAAATGCATTCAGATTGTGAAAAATTGCAGGAAGACATTAGGAAGTTCGAAGACTGGACATCCAAATTGCAGATGAGATTTAATGTGGACAAGTACAAAGTGATTCACATTGGGAAGAATAATCCAAGTCATAGTTATTTAATGCTAGGTTCCACCCTAGGAGTTAGCACCCAAGAAAAAGATCTAGGTGTCATCGTGGACAATAGGCTGAAATCTTCTGCTCAGTGAGTAGCGGCAGCCAAAAAAGCAAACAATGCTAGAAATTATTAGGAAAGGGATAGAAAATAATACAAAGAATATTATAATGCCTCTGTATCATTCCGTGATGCCACCATACCTTGAATATTTTGTGCAGTTCTGATCATCGTATCTTTTAAAAGATATAGCAGAATTAGAAAAAGTTCAAAGAAGAATGACAAAAATGATTGAGGGATGGAACTGTCATATGAGGAAAGGCTTAAGAGGTTACCACTCTTCAGCTTGGAAAGAGACTGCTGAAGGGAGATATGATAGAGGTCTAAAAAAGTCAGAGTGGTTAGAATGGGTAAACGTAAACCAATTTTTTTTTTTACTCTTTTAAAATGTACAAAGATTAGGGGACATTCAAGGACGTTACATGGTACTATTTTTAAGACGATCAGGAGGACATATTTTTTCACTCAGTGAATAGTTAAGCTCTGAAACTTGTTGCCAGAGGATGTGGTATCAGTGGTTAGTGTATCTGGGTTTAAAAAAGGTTTGGACAATTTCCTGGAGGAAAAGCCAATAGTCTGCTATTGAGATAGACACAGGGAAAACCACTGCTTCCTTGTCATCAAGCAGATGAAGCCATTACGTATGGGTTATGTCCATCAACCAGCAGGGGAGATAGAGAGCACTCAAACTTTCACAGTGCCCTCTTGGCCAGCTAGCTCCACTGCCTCTTCAGTATTCTCTATCTCCCTTAGCAGGGTGGCTGCAGCTTGTTCGAGCTCCAGAAAAATCTGCCGGGAGGTGGTTCCTGGCTTGCCAGTTGTTAACCGGGGTGTTGGAGGCTATAGCAGCTTCACTTTAAAGGCACATAGGTTAGCCCTTTCCCTGCCTTACCCATACCTCTGTGGATGTGGACATATTGCCTTGCTTTCCCTGTCCTTACCCACCAACAGTGGATGCAGGCATATAGGTTCGCCCTTTCCCTGCCTTTCCCACTCATCTGAGCCTCCGGAGTCTTCAATACCTCTGCTTTCCTCACAGCTTAAAAAAAAAAAAAAAGTTGCGTCGCGTTTTTAAACGCAGAGACGCTGGAACAGAGGTTTTTGACCTGATTTTCTGCAGGATCGTAGTTGTACACTAGATCCTTTGAGGTAAGAGTGTTTTCCAACTCCTCCGGGGTGGGCCCGCGATCGGGGCGATTTTGGCGTGAAACCGCCATTTTGGATTTTACCGCCGTTTTTCGGCGATGGCTGCGGACAATGTAAAGCGCTGTTCCACTTGTGGCAAGCGCAAATCAGCAGCAGGGCTCTGTAAATCGTGCTGTACTGGCGTAGGAGCCGGCCCGAGCATGGCGAGCGATGTTTCTTCCCGCTCTGAGCTGGCAGCGGGCGCCATTTTGCTTACACTGCATGGCGCGGCCTCCGTGGACACGGAGAGACCTGAGCCGGGTGGGGCACCTCGATATGAGGTTATTTCAGGAGTGGCTAGCACCGGACAGGATTTGGGTGCCCAGGGTGAGATTTTCTCCCCGGATTTTGTGCTTTTGCTGCATAAAGCATACATGATGAAAAGAGCCCTTCCTCAAGGGTCGCCTGAGGCTCCTCTGATTGCCCCCCTGATGGATTCTGGCCTGGGACTGCCCAGTGAGGCTTTTTTCCCGGATGCTTGGCCTAAAGATAAGCGCAGAAGGGTTAATTCCCCTTCAGATTGTGGTGCACCTTTTTCCCCCCCGTGGTCGGGGTGTGAGGATTCGGAGAACTCTGACAGACGTTCTTGGTCTGAGGAACCAGAGTCAGGTGCGGATTTACCACAGGATCTGGATGATCCCTCCGCGGTGAGGATTTTCCACCGTGATGAGCTGCCAGCGCTTATTTCAGATACCCTGCAGGCCCTCTCGATTGAAGATCCTGACAGTGGCATGGCCTCCTCGGGTAATCCCAGGATGGCTAGTACCAAGAAAGCTGCTCGGGCCTTCCCTTTGCATGACTCCATCCTAGAGCTTGTTTCAGCTCAGTGGGCTGACCCCGAGGGACCTTTGAGAGTTTCCAGGGCTATGGGGCAGTTATACCCTCTGCGTGAGGGACATATGGCTCGTTTTCAAATGCCTACAGTGGATGCCCTAGTCACTGCGGTGACAAAGAGAACTACCCTCCCTGTTGAAGGAGGTGTTGCCCTGAAGGATGTTCAAGACCGTAGGCTGGAAACAGCATTGCAACGGCCCTTTGAAATTGCAGGTCTCACTGTTCGGGCGTCTGCATGCAGCTGTTATGCTGTTAGAGCCTGCCTAGCTTGGCTGCAACAGGCAGTGGCTCAGCCCGGAGATGGAGCGGAGCCCTTCTTGGATGTGGCTCCGCGGATGGAGGTGGCCTTGTCCTTTCTGGCTGATGCCCTTTATGACCTTGTCAGAGCTTCGGCTAAACAAATGGCAGTAGCAGTGGCGGCTTGCCGTCGTCTGTGGCTACGACACTGGGCAGCGGACATGGCCTCTAAGCAAAAGTTGGTGAAGTTGCCTTTTCAAGGACTTCTCCTATTTGGTGAGGAGTTGGAGAAAATTGTGAAAGGCCTGGGTGATCCAAAACCCCAGCGCTTGCCCGAAGATAGGCAGAGGCCTTCCTCTAAGGGCCAGGCGGTCCACTCCTCGTACAGACCTCGCTTCCGTGAAGCTAGAAGGTACCGCCCGGGGCGTTCTGCTGGGTTCACTTCACGTGCCCGTGGTCAGCAGAGGAACTCCTTTCGCTCGGACAAGCGTTCCGCAGCCGGTGGCTCAAGACCAGGAGTTCAGGGGCGACCCTCTCAATGATGGTGCTGGCCCTCTCCTCGATGCCTGTCATCGGAGGACGGCTTTCCCTCTTTGTCGAGGAGTGGGCCAAGATTTCCTCAGATCAGTGGGTTCTGGACCTGATCAGAGATGGATACAGAATACAATTCTACGCCCCAGTAAGAGACGTGTTTGTGGAGTCCCGATGCGGTTCTGCCGTCAAACGGGCGGCGGTGGAGGAGACTTTACAAGGTCTGATTCAGTTAGGGGCAGTGACCCCGGTGCCTCCCGCCAAGCAAGGCTGCGGCCGATACTCCATCTACTTTGTGGTGCCGCGAAAAGGTGGGTCCTTTCGCCCTATTCTGGACTTAAAAGAAGTGAACAAGTCCCTGAGAGTGCGGCATTTCCACATGGAATCCCTGCGCTCCGTCATTGCGGCGGTACAGCCAGGAGAGTTTCTCACGTCTCTAGACCTGAAAGAAGCTTACTTGCACATACCGATTTGGCCCCCGCACCAGAAGTTTCTGAGGTTTGCGGTGTTGGGAAAACATTTCCAGTTCAGGGCCTTGCCTTTTGGCCTCGCCACAGCTCCCCGAACCTTTTTGAAGGTAATGGTGGTAGTAGCTGCTTTTCTCAGGCGAGAAGGTATCAGGGTTCACCCGTACGTAGACGACTGGCTCATCAGAGCAGACTCTGCAACAGAGAGCTTACAAGCTACAGCCAGAGTGGTCTCAGTACTGCAATCTCTAGGCTGGGTCGTCAATATGGCCAAAAGTCACCTGACCCCTTCACAATCTCTAGAGTTTTTGGGGGCCAGGTTCGACACAGTCTCGGGCTATGTGTTCCTACCCGAGCTAAGGCGGTGCAAGCTTCAGAATCAGGTCCGTCTGCTCCTGAGGATGCCCCGCCCGCGAGCTTGGGACATTGTCCAGCTGCTGGGATCGATGACAGCCACGATGGAAGTGGTACCCTGGGCGAGAGCGCACCTGAGACCTCTACAGTATTCCCTACTCCGGAGATGGTCTCCTATTTTTCAGGATTACCAATGCAGACTTCCTTGGCTCCCTGCGGCCCATCTCAGCATGGAGTGTTGGCTCTCGGACAGCATGCTGCGGCGAGGAATGCCGCTGACGCTCCCCGTTTGGTGCCTAGTGGTAACAGATGCCAGCCTGAAGGGCTGGGGCGCACATTGCAAGGGGAAGCATGCCCAGGGTCTATGGACACCCGAGGAGTCGGAGTGGTCCATCAACCGCCTAGAGTTGAAAGCGGTGTTTCAGGCGCTTCTGGCCTTTCAAGTGACCCTGGAAGGATTGGCTGTCAGAGTGATGTCGGACAACAGGACAACGGTGGCCTATATAAATCGACAAGGCGAAACAAGGTGCAGAGCACTAGCCGTGCAGGCCGAACTGATTTGCCACTGGGCCGAGCTGCATCTTCAGTGTCTGTCGGCAGCTCATATTGCAGGTCAGAGCAATGTGCAGGCCGATTCTCTGAGCAGGCATCAGATCGATCCAGCAGAATGGAATCTGGCAGACGAAGTATTCCTGCAGATCTGTGCCAAATGGGGCAAGCCCGTGATGGATCTAATGGCGACAAGTGCCAATACCAAAGTCCCGTGCTTCTTCAGCAGACGGAGAGATCCTCGCTCGGCGGGGTTGGATGCCTTGGCTCAACCCTGGCCTCCGGGTCTACTTTATGTGTTTCCCCCATGGCCCTTGATAGGGCGCCTGCTCTTGCGGATTCGGCTGCACCCAGGAGAAGTGGTCCTCATCGCCCCGGATTGGCCAAGGAGACCTTGGTATGCAGACCTCCGACAGATGCTCCTGGAGGCTCCTCTGCCGTTACCTCTGGTACCGAACCTGTTGACTCAGGGACCGGTAGCCATGGAGGACGCCGGCCGCTTTGGTCTTACGGCATGGCTATTGAGAGGGCGCAATTGAGGGATAAAGGTTATTCCAATAAAGTTATTTCCACTCTCCTGCAAGCCCGCAAGCGGTCCACTTCCGTGGCTTATGCCAGGATTTGGTGCCTGTTTGAGTCTTGGTGTGTTTCCAGAGCCATTGCTCCAATGCGGGCTCCTGTCTCGCAGATTCTGGACTTTTTGCAGGAAGGTGTACAAAAAGGCTTGGCCTATAATTCCCTGCGGGTGCAGGTGGCAGCGTTGGCCTCCCTTCATGGTAAGGTGGAAGGCGTGTCTTTGGCTGCTCACCCAGATGTGGCACGGTTTCTTAGAGGGGTGCTTCAGCTCCGACCTCCAGTGCGAGCACCCTGTCCAGCTTGGAACCTGGGGCTAGTTTTGAAAACCCTGCAGGCATCTCCTTTTGAGCCGCTTCGGCGAGCATCGGAGAAAGATTTGACACTGAAGGCCGTTTTTCTGGTGGCCATTACCTCGGCGAGACGGGTGTCAGAGCTCCAGGCGCTGTCCTGTAGAGACCCATTTCTGCAATTTTCAGAGTCCGGAGTCACGGTTCGGACCGTGCCTTCCTTTATGCCTAAGGTGGTTTCAGCCTTTCACCTAAACCAGCCTATTTTCTTGCCCTCTTTTTCAGAGGAAGAGTTTCCAGAATCTTTTGGGCAGCTGCACCTTTTGGATGTGCGCAGGACTCTGCTGCAGTATCTGCGAGTTACTAACTCTTTCAGGACTTCTGATCATCTGTTTGTTTTGCTATCCGGTTCTCGCAGAGGGTCTCCAGCGTCTAAAGCCACTATTGCCCGCTGGCTCAAAGAAACTATCTTTTCAGCTTATCTGCTGGCCGGCAGGGTTCCGCCTGTAGCCTTTAAGGCGCATTCTACTAGAGCGATTTCTTCCTCTTGGGCTGAAACTGGAGCACTCTCTCTTCAAGAGATATGCAGTGCAGCAACATGGGCTTCTAAGCTGTCCTTTGCCCGACATTACAGGCTGGATGTGGCTGCCAGGAGGGATGCGCGTTTTGGTGCACAAGTGCTAGCGCGTGGTGTGACTTGTTCCCACCCTATCTAGGGATTGCTTTGTTACATCCCATACGTAATGGCTTCATCTGCTTGATGACAAGGAAGGGAAAATTAGGTTTTTACCTTGGTAATTTTCTTTCCTTTAGTCATAGCAGATGAAGCCATGAGCCCTCCCTGTATGATTGTCTGTATGCTGTGAATCTGTTTTTCAGGTTCTGTTCTAATTTCCTTAAGTTCCTTCCTTGGGAGAAAGTTGGAAAACAATCTTCAGGATTCATGTTCAGTTTAAATTTAGGAGGATGTGTTCATTCCCTCCAGCATGTTTTTTTGGAGGATGTGTTGATTCTCTCCAGGAGGCGCGTGTGTTCCCCTCCAGTTCTATAAATAGGAGGATGAGTTCATTCCCTCCAGTGTGTTGGGAGGATGTGTGATTCCCTCCAGGAGGCGCGTGTGTTCCCCTCCACTTATACAATAAGGAGGATGAGTTTATTCCCTCCAGGAGGATGTGCATTCCCTCCTTTATGAGTTCATGCCCTTGTGATGGGCCATCGTTCACTGTGAGGAAAGCTCTTGTGATTCCCATTGCGGTTTGCCATACTGCTTTGGAAGCTTCAAATACTGAAGAGGCAGTGGAGCTAGCTGGCCAAGAGGGCACTGTGAAAGTTTGAGTGCTCTCTATCTCCCCTGCTGGTTGATGGACATAACCCATACGTAATGGCTCCATCTGCTATGACTAAAGGAAAGAAAATTACCAAGGTAAGAACCTAATTTTCCCTTGTCCCTGGGATCAGTTGCGTGAATCTTGCTACTATTTGGGATTCTGTCAGGTACTTGCGACCTGAATTGGCCACTGTTGGAGGCAGATTACTGGGCTATATGGGCCATTGGTCTGACCCATTATGGCTATTCTTATGTTCTTATAAAACTGTGGTTCTTGGTTTCAACCAAAATGGAATGAGTAACTGAAATTTGCTGATAGGTTTCGGCTGAAACCGAAAATAGCAGCTCCTCTTCCCCCCTCCCCCCAGCAGAGCGGGTCCTTTTGGGCTGCTAGCACTACTCCCCCCCCTTAAAACTGGGTCTCGCTGGACTGCTGCTGCCACTAACACCCCCCCACACAGAAATTGGGTCTCACAAGGCCAAAACTACCCCCCCTCCCGTGGGAACTCTTGGCAGCCATTTTTTATGGAGGAACTGGTGAGTGCAGGAGTGACTGGAATACCTCCTTCCCTGAAGAGGCCACTAGACTACCAGGGCAGTAAAAGGTAATCCCGGGGAGGTCCTTGGGATGGGGGTGGCTCAGTGGCACCTCCTCTCTTCAGATGAGACCTGGTCTTTATTTGGGGGGGTGGGGGGTGAGTTTGAGTTTCAGCTTCAGCTGAAAATGTACTTGCATTTTTGGCCGAGGGATTTCGGACCAGTTTCGGTGCTGAAACTGAAATTTGGTTGGCTTCTACAGAAGAAAAAGGTTTGACCCTATTCTAGGAAATAGCTTGCATATTTGATCTGTAGTATCCTGCTTCCGATATCACTTCTAAATCCTGTTAAGAGAAATGTTATCTAGTTCTGTTTTATTTCTCTTTACAAAATTGTAACATGGTCAGAAAAACATTTATTGTGGGTTGATCAGCTGTTTCCTTCCATCTTGATAACCATCATGTTAGCAGGCGTGTTGCTGTGGGTCTGATGTGCTGCGTTGTGTCTTGTATGTGAAAGCAGCATGAGGTCATAATCATTTGAAGCAGATCTTTGTGTACGAGAAGAGCGTAACAGCTTCCTTGATCAGGTCTGTGTGTGAGAACATTGTGATTCCCTTCCCTAAAAGCCACTGATATCAGGTCTATATGAGTGTGTGAGGTCTGTGTATCAATGATGGGTAGTCATGAGTGAGACTGTATATCTGTTACCAGCAGTGGGTACTGCAGTGATAGGCATTTTATTGGTTATGATGGACCTAAAATCTCTGCTTTTTTTTTGTTGCATGAAGTCCTTTTGCCTACAGATCTGAGATCTCTTACGTTGGCAAATTTGGTTTGTTTTTGTGCCAATTCCATTTTTATGTCTTTGCAGCAAGAAGATCCATGCTTTGCTTCCCAGAATCGTGTATACAATGATATTGGAAAGGAGATGCTCCAGCATGCATTTGAGGGCTACAATGTCTGCATTTTTGCTTATGGGCAGACTGGTGCCGGCAAGTCATACACCATGATGGGCAAACAGGAGGAGACACAAGCTGGCATTATCCCTCAGGTGATAAACCCTGGGACCTGGGCTAAAATTGCTCATTTCTCCATCTTATATCCTCTTCTCTCTGGCAGTGGGATAAAGAAGAGATGAGCATTGAGCCACTCCTCAGCCAAAGGAATGGGGGGGTCAATAATCAGTTCTTCTGGGTGTGGAGTAAAGACCCTTTACTGCTTTTGCCTAGAACCTGATTGAGCTATAGCATATCTCCTGCCAGTCCAGTTCAGTGCACAGGGAGTATAGTGTGTGATAATCCTAGAAATCCATGGATTGGGAGATTTTTCTTTCTAGATTTTGAAGACTGATGAAGGATATGGTAACATTTCAGTCCATTCCCTGCAACTCTTCCTTCATCAGTTACGTGGGATGCTGATTGAAAGGAAAGGACCCTTGAACATGAAGTGATGCAGCCTTGTTCAAAACCCTTTGGTCATTGGTGTAATCATACACATCTCGCCCCCATCCAAATAACATGTGACATTCAAAAAGTGACATTAAGCATCACTTTTGAATGTCACATGTTATTTGGATGGAGGGTTTTTTTTTTTTGTCAATGATTACACCAATCACTGAAGGGTTTTGAACAAGGCTTCTTAAAATTGAACAAGAGGGATGTTGCCTCAGTGAATTATGAGACTTTTCCCCCCATTTTCCTTCCACATGTTTATTTTATTTTGCACGGTAAAACCAAGGGTCCCCTATCAGAGACACATCACAAAGCCATGCCTTCAATATGTGACCCACTAGTGTTTTTTTCTTTTCTTTCTCCCTTTTAGCTTTGTGAAGATCTATTTGAGAAAATCAATGACAACAATAATGATGAAGTTTCTTACTCTGTGGAGGTGAGTGTTGCACAGCTCCCAGGATCCTAACCCCCATACATCGTTACTAAAGTATTTTATAAAGTGTCAACAGTGCCCAGAGTTGATCATAGCCTTGATAAGAGACTGACAACTCATCATTGGAAATGTGGATTAGCTTATCATGCACAGTATTTGATTTTCTTCAGACAGAACCTTTGAGTTCTGTGAGAATACTTGAGAGTATCACAGCTTTTCTAATTCTTCCTATCATATATGCTTACTGTTGTAATCATTTGTTTGAGGGAAGAGTAACAATGCATGAGCCAGGAACTCACCTTCCTTGCAACTGGTACATCGTACTCCTTCCTGCTGTCTTACCACCACTGGCCTGATTGTTCATCTTGCTCTGCAGCTGCCTGCTGCTGGTACAGCTGTCTCCCTTTTATACAGTGATTTGCTCCATACCTTTTCCCCAACCTATTCTGTTGCTTGGAACAATCCTCTTCTCAAATTGCCCTGGTGTGAATGTCTTCATAGGTCAGTTACATGGAGATCTATTGTGAACGTGTCAGAGATTTGCTGAACCCAAAAAACAAGGGGAACCTACGTGTGCGTGAGCACCCCCTCCTTGGGCCCTATGTGGAAGACCTGTCCAAACTAGCGGTAACATCCTACTCAGATATTGCTGACTTGATGGATGCAGGCAACAAAGCCAGGTGGGTTTCAAATGCTTTTCTAAGGTAGAGCAACTGGGAAAGCAAATTAATGGGTATCAATACTATAAGCTCTTTGTGTAGATGTGTGGGAACTCAATTAAGTATCCTAGAAGTATAAGTAATACACAAGAGGTAAGAATTTTGTTGCGGGAAGGGAAGCTGTAAAAAAAAAAAAAAGTTCATGGTATAAGTCTGGGTGGGAGAGGAAGTTGTAGTCTTAGGAACAACATGAAGAAAGACTTTCTTTTTACAGAAGGATGACAATTTTATTGAATAGCTTCTCTGTAAACGTAATAAGAGCAAATACAAAAACAGAATTCAAGAAAGCCCGGGATAAGCACCGAAAAACCAAGCTTGAAGAAATCAGAAACAAAGTAGATTTTTATCTTATGGCAGAAGGAAGGAAAAACGGGCAGAAGAGAGGTCTTGCTAATACTCCTGCTGTCAAAAGGGTTCCTACTTCCTTTCACTTCCAGTTTATCTTATATGTATATCCTGCATTTGTGCATGGCCAGTTGCCAAAGTTCACAGCTCAGCACTGTCTATGTAATGATGATAAAGCATTGATTTCTAACTGAAAGTAAGGATTTTCTGTCTTGTTGAAGAAGAGCTTTCCATTGGTTACTTTTAATGATTTGGTGGTGGGGCAGAATCCTTTATGTAACCTTACCATACTGTGACGTGAGTTGGTGTTAATTGTGCCTTTTCCCTGTAGGACGGTGGCTGCAACAAACATGAATGAGACAAGTAGCCGCTCTCATGCAGTCTTCACCATTGTCTTCACACAGAAGAGACATGACATGGAAACTGATCTCTCCACTGAGAAGGTGTATAGTTTGAAGGGATTGATAGGGCATTGCTGGGGATTTGGTGCTTTGAATGCTGTAGGAGCACTGGCCTGTTTGGCTAGAGATAAAGAAGAACCTCTCTTAGATCTATTCTTGCTTATGTGAGTGTTATGTACGTTCCCATCAATACCTCTGGAGTTCCTTTTTCCATTTTTCTTAATCCGTTTAGTCTGTTCTCTGCCTTGACCTGTTTGATGGATAAAGTAGGCTAGTAGGTGTTAAAGAAATTGATAACAATATACCATTCACCAATGCTGTTTGTTCTATCTGTCACTTCCAGGTGAGTAAGATCAGCCTTGTAGACCTGGCTGGGAGTGAGAGAGCAGATTCAACAGGAGCTAAGGGCACACGATTAAAGGTAAACTTCTTGATGGGAGAGTTGAGGGACCATGGCATATCTTGGCAAGGAGAGAATGGTTGGGTTATGGTGATGATGTTTGAGTATTGTAGCTTCTGACTTTTCTAGGAAAGTAGCCTAGCAGTGGACTGAGAACCAGGGAAGCCAGGTTTCAAAATCCTTCTTGTCCCAATGACAGTTTTTGGTGATCCTGGGTATGCCACTCACTCTTTTACCTGAAGTAGACATTTAGGGCTTGATTTATTAATGTGCATTAACCTGAGTTATGCACATAGTTAGTAAATAGGCCCCATTGACAATAAGGGGGCTTGCATTTAATAACATGTGTTAACATGTTAATGTGCTTTAATTTGATTTAATGCACATTAGTGTATCTGGTCCTTAAGATTGTACTGTAATCCTGCTGGGGACATGGAAATATCTGCTGTATCTGAATGTAATTTCAAGTAAACTAAATGCAGGTAAAATAAAAATGCAAGGTAGTAGGAAGCAGTAAACTACAACACTAGTCTTGTATAGCTTCACACTTGTGAGTGGTGTACAGTTTCAGATTCTAATTACAGACATTTATGCTGTTACAGGAAGGTGCAAACATCAACAAATCGCTCACAACATTGGGCAAAGTCATCTCAGCGCTGGCAGAGGTTGTAAGTACAGTGCTTGGAAGTCAGGCACAGCTAATCTTGTTTGTCTGTACACTATGCACTTTCTTTGCTGTATTGCATTTACCAAAGCCTTCAGAATTCAAGTTAAAACTGCTCTTAAAGAAGTTGTCTAGCGCACTCAGTTTTGATGTCTATAAATAATAAATCTGCAAAATTGGAGCAAGGATGAGAGGACACCTGGCCCTTTGTTATGCCAAGGGAAGAGAGTACACATGGAAAAAAAAGGCATTATGATTTGCAGCACTGCTGACATGGGCTGTGGAACCAAGATGGGGCTATGTGTCTTTGTTCTGTACCATACCATCTATTTCAAGTTCCACCTGAAGAAACATTTTACTTTCCTCTTAAATGGTACTTGTGTAATTGCATCCCTTATTTGAAGCCCAGAGGAATTGTATCTTCTTATACAGAAACCAGGCCTTGTATGGTACAGTCATTGTGTCCCCACCTTGAACTGCCTGTTCGACATGGCTTTAATGTGTTTGTACCTAAAATGTTACCCTGCCAGATATGCTGTGGCATGACAGAAGGGCAGCTCATTTGATTACAGTAAGTAACTATACAAAGCAAGTCTTTTTCAGATAAATAGAGTAGATCTAGAACTGTAAGCCTCAGGGAAGCCTTGCAAAGCAAACAAGGATCTGTATGTCTCAGTTGATAACACCCTCATCCTCCCCGTCTCATCTGCCCACAACCTCGGAGTCATCTTTGACTCCTCCCTCTCCTTCTCTGCGCATATCCAGCAGATAGCCAAGACCTGTCACTTCTTCCTCTTTAACATCAGCAAAATTCGCCCTTTCCTCTCTGAGCATACCACCCGTACTCTCGTCCACACTCTCATTACCTCTTGCCTTGACTACTGCAACCTACTCCTTACTGGCCTCCCACTTAGCCATCCATCCCCCCTTCAATCTGTTCAGTACTCTGCTGCACGTCTTATATTCCGCCAGAACTGATATACTCATATCACCCCTCTCCTCAGGTCACTTCACTGGCTTCCAATCAGATACCGCATTCAGTTCAAGCTTTTCCTTCTTATCTACAAATGCACTCAGTCTGCTGCCCCTCACTAGCTCTCTACCCTCATCTCCCCTTACATTCCCGCCCGAATCCTCCGTTCACAGGACAAATCCCTCCTCTCATTACCCTTCTCCACCACTGCCAACTCCAGGCTCCGCTCATTCTGCCTCGCCTCACCCTATGCTTGGAACAACCTTCCCGAGCCCATACGCCAAGCCCCCTCCCTGCCCGTCTTCAAGTCTTTGCTTAAAGCCCACCTCTTCAATGCTGCGTTCGGCACCTAACTCTTTCAGGAAATCCAGACTGTCCCAATTTGACTGCCCCTATCAGACTCACTGTTCATGTGTCCTTTAGATTGTAAGCTGTTTGAGCAGGGACTGTCCTTCTATGTTAAATTGTACAGCGCTGCGTAACCATTGTAGCGCTTTAGAAATGTTAAGTAGTAGTAGTATGTCTGTTGTTTTGATTCTCTTCTTGTATTCTCTTTATCTCTTGCTGTTCATGCTGCTTTACTAGGATAACTGCACCAGCAAGGTATCGTTGGAATTGGGAGAAGGGGCTTCTCTCTATCCTCTTTTAACCTTTTTGCTTAGACTCATTGGGATAATTTTATAAGAGAGTTGAACATGTAGATAATGTTTTATGTGTTCAAGTGGGTACTTAAATTTCCCAGGAGTAAGTTTGCATACAGAATAGACACAAAGTGCCTGTGAAAAAAAATTCCTATTTTATGAAATCTCCAAACCAAAAGCTATCTGTCCAAAATAACACTGTCTATTTTTCAGAAAAATTCATTTTTATTCAGCTTTAAAAAAAACACAAGAATTTTTAAATAAGCAGAACCATCAAATATATAAGGAGACTTCAGAGCTGTTAGATACAGCTTATTCATAAATTCTCCATCAGTATCACTGGGTCCAGCTTTTTTCATATATGTATTCCAGTATATCAATTGATTTCAAAAGAAAATTTTTTTTCAAAACGTTTTTACTTCACACAGTGAATACTTAATTTAGACATGATCATGTTTCAAGTATAGTCCACTCTGCTTCAGGGGGAATTCTTTCTTTCTTTCTTTCTTTCTTTCTTTCTTTCTTTCTTTCTTTCTTTCTTTCTTTCTTTCTTTCTTTCTTTCTTTCTTTCTTTCTTTCTTTCTTTCTTTCTTTCTTTCTTCCTTCCTATATTGCTGTGAAGTTGTTTACTATTCCATTGCAAAAATTACAA
The DNA here is from genome assembly GCF_901765095.1 of Microcaecilia unicolor. Taxonomy (NCBI): domain Eukaryota; kingdom Metazoa; phylum Chordata; class Amphibia; order Gymnophiona; family Siphonopidae; genus Microcaecilia; species Microcaecilia unicolor. The sequence continues at coordinate 65,941,177 of NC_044043.1, read as the reverse complement.
TAAATTAAAAAAATAAAACCATTAAGGAATCAGGACGACTAGTCACAACATACCTGGACTAAACTTAAGGCGATGTTACTTCACACCACTCATGATGGTATTATTTAATTTTCCTATCTAATAAAATTCTTTCCACCCGGTCCTGGTTAAAAGAAAACATATTTAACATCCGATAAAGTAATCAAACATTTGGAGGAAAACTTCAAAAAAAGGTAGCCCCTAATGCTAAGACCCTAGCTTTTACCTGAAGAAATTGCGTTGCCTTAGAGACATCTGGAAATGTCTATTTTCTCTCCATAGTACAGGAAATCTTTCTTTCTAAAGTAATTTTGCATAATTGTATCCTTGTCTAGTTCTGAAGAAAAAGACACCAGGAAAGTGGAGCACAATGATACATCATCCTGGGAAATTTCAAACCACCAGGGAAATAGACATTAGACGTCTATGGGCCTTTACAAAATAGGCACCCAAACGAGCTCCTGGAGCTTATAGCTCGACTAGTACAAATTGTACGTTCATATTTTATAAATACCCAAGGACCAAGACCTGAATTAATAGACAATTTATAACAATCCTAACATGTATAGTAATTTTGGGACCTCAGCTGTGTCATGCGGTAGTACAGTATCTCAAGCCACCTTTTTTTTACACACTCACTTCGTCATCAGTCCTTTTTGTTTGTGTGAACATTCATGTCATTCAGTTTATAGTGAAATTTAAAAATGCTCAAATTGCATATCTTCTCAATTTGTCATCTCAAGGGGGATCTCTTATCTGACATGACACATGTTTCTCTGAATGCTTTTCAGAGAATGCCCTGAGCCAACATATTGGGAAGATATGCAATTATAAGATGAGTATTAAAAAAAAAAAATTCACAAGTGTGGGACCGCTCTGTGACGAGCTGCCCATAGATGACTGGTTTGATGAGACCTTTGATTAGCGCCGACGAAGGAGCGTCGATGCTCTTGGACCTGGAAACAACTTCATCGCTCAAAAATCATTTAACCACCATGCCCAAAGGAGTGGAGGAGTGAGTTAGGAGTGTATGCTGAAACGGAAGTCGTTTACAGCTGAACCGTGTCGGCGGTGCTACTCCTAAACCCTTAAGAGTTATCAGCTTGGAGTTTTTGGCTCCCGTGGAGGTTGCATTGAATGTCATCTGGAGGGTGCTCCAGGACCTGACGGTGGTAGAGAATGACTTTGCTTCAGATATAGTCTTGTTAATGAGCCACATGGATAATCGAATCCTTTGAGAATATACAGCAAATGAAGTTCTACTGAAGTAGGAAACAGTTAAGATTTGAAAATGATAAAAGACCAGAAAAATTTGAACAAAATGAATATTGTTACAGATGATTAATATCGAGATTGTTGTTTTCCCAGAGTTCTGGGTATGACTCCTAATGTTTTTTTTCCTCTGAAATGATTCCTCTTAGTATATTAATTCAAAAGGAGTGAAGCCTGTGAAACTGGGATTACTTTAATCAGTGGGAATTGGATTGGAGATTCAAGGGTTTGTATTGTTAAACAATTTCTTGTTTTAAAAGGGAAAAAAAATGAAATCAGGTGTATTACTTTCACTAATATTGGACAATAAGTATGTTTCCAATGAAATTGACGGACTATGCACCGTTATGGTCTTGAAGAAACCAACCAGATGATCAATGTGGAATAATGATTTAGATAAATAATAACTGGGGATAATCGGGTTAATACCACGTTTTCTTTGTTTGCTGTTGTTTAAATTGATCTCCTTGTCTTGTTTCACTCTCCCTATTTATTTTGTGGTCTAAGAAAGAGAAAGATTGTATAAAATCCATTTATCTTGTTGAGATTGTTTTCTTCTAATATTGTTTTAATGTACAATCATCTCTGTTTTACTGTTTTGCAAGTGATCCTTGTAAAATGAAAAAATTGTAAATAAATGATTAAAAAAAAATTCACAATAAATTTAATGAAATGAATGTTTCTACAAAAAAAAGGACAGATGACAAAGTGAGCGTGTAAATCATGGTGGCTTGAGATAGTTGTACCACCACATGATGTGGCCAAGGTCCCAAAAATACTATACATTGTTAGGATTGCTATTCATTCGGGTCTTGGACTTTGGGTATTTGCTTGTTGACCTGACAGGAGTTATTGAAAGCCACAGTTGTAACCAAACTGTGTCCCTGGAAACACCTGTAGGTTACTTTCAACCTGCATACTTTTAAAATGCATTTTATACTTGTATTCAGTTTTATAAGAGACCATTTTCATATGTAAAACTGGCTTCACACATGGAAAAGCTTTATAAAATGATCCCCGTGTTTTCTTGTTTGTGAAATTCCCCAGCATATAAGTGGAGTGGGATGGGATTTTTCATTTGTGTGCATATTTTAAAAAGCATGCACTTATATGCACCTGTTCTCACCAGTACCTTCATGCACTATAGCGGTCTCAGAGAAGGTGCAAAGATGTGCCTCTATAATCCCTTAGCTAATTGTACGAAAGCATATGGATTCATATGTTGTACCTATGCATGCGTTTATGTGATTGATAACCTATGCACTCAGTTATGCAAAAATGGAAATGTTGAGAGTAATTTTGTAACATTGTTTTCAGTCATGTTTTTTCTTCCTATTATAGAGTAAGAAAAAAAAGAAGACTGATTTTATTCCATATCGTGATTCTGTGCTCACTTGGCTGCTTCGTGAAAACCTAGGTAAGGTGGGACACTTAGATTTAAACCTTCTGGCACTTATGAACAATTTGTTGTATAATCATTTTTCAGTCCTCAGAAGTTCACAGGAACATAAACATAATGTCAGAAAAAAAGAGTATACGACTATGTAGTCTGCACATGCAGTCCAACAGCCCAGTATTTACTGTTCCTTCTCCCTCAGAGATCCTCTATGCTTGTCCAGTGTTGTCTTGACCTCTGATACTGTCCTTGTCTCCATCACCTTCACTGGGAGGCTGTTCAATGCATCTGTTCTCCTTTTTATTAAGAAATATCTCCTTAGATTACTCCTGATTCAACCTTCTTTCAAGCAAGCCAAACCACCACAAGGGTGGAGGTACACAAATTCCTACGAAAAGTAGAATCTGAGGAAAGGGGGAGTAGGAGGAGTAGGCTCTTGAACAACACTAGTAGGCGACGTAGATTAGGAACAATCTCTTTATTTAAATATACACTCGACTCAACACAGCCGTGTTTCGGCGCTACAGACGCCTTCTTCAGGAGTCTATGAAATCAAACCAAACAATGGTAATATAACAAACATGCAGAACAAAAGTAAAATAAATGTAGAACGTTAAATGTGTATAAACATAAATTCCATGTAGAATTAAAAAATTAATAAAAACATTTTTTATAAAAAAAACTTTTTGTAAAAAACTTATTAGTATTGCAGAAATGCTATAATATATATACACATATACATATATATACATACACATATACATATACATACACATACATATAAAATCCATACATGTAAAAATACATATACTCAAACATACATGCATATATAGTTTTCAAATATATAATAAATACTTAAATTATTAAATTATTAAAAAAATATTAGATTATATATAACATACGATAAAGGTGTTGTATATTACCAATCAAAGAAGGATGACATCTAAAAATTAGCAGAAAAAAACATCAAAATGAAGTATAACGAAAAAACTCAAAATACAGTGAAATAAATAAATAAAACACACTTACAACCAATTAGTAAATAATATATGATATATATGATGTAACCATATAAGTTAAGTATCATAGATAAACTGACCTTGTGATATATAAATATACGAATATTAAGCTCAAAGAGAATGAAAGCAAGGCTTCTGCTACAATTGTAATCCTATAGATAAAGCAGAAAACGCTCAGTTATTTATGGCAACATGGCAGGCTTAAAGAATATGTTTTAAATATATATGTATAAAAAGGGTGTATATGCATATATCATAAAATCAATGCATAAAGTTTAGTATCAAACAATATCTGCACACATCCTATCCACAAATACACCAATATTTCAAAAAAGTCTCAAAAAAATATATATAATATGGCACAAATGTTGAAAAACACTAATTTATAAAAATTAATGCATAATTTAGTGAGCACACAGGACCTCCGTTATTCTGTGCTCAGAAAGGATATAAATATGATAAAAATAAATAAATGAGTCTGTGATGCGAATACCCAAAATAGATGGTGCAGATTTTATCCTGTGCTGTTTAAAACTAACCATCATAATAGATGCAGCACCTGATGTTAAAAAATAGAAATACAAAGACAAAGAATCCACTCTTTAGATGTATAGTCGCAGGATAAGTAAACTGTAATAAAGGACTTACCACTGCCGATGCTTTTTTCCTTTATGCATCTATTTTGGGTATTCGCATCAGACTCATTTATTTATTTTTATCATATTTATATCCTTTCTGAGCACAGAATAACGGAGGTCCTGTGTGCTCACTAAATTATGCATTAATTTTTATAAATTAGTGTTTTTCAACATTTGTGCCATATTATATATTTTTTTTGAGACTTTTTTGAAATATTGGTGTATTTGTGGATGAGGATCCACCAGAGCATACACTAAAAGTGTCTCACCACCAGCTGAATCTAAACATGGCCAAGCTGCTTATCTTTCCCCTTAAACTCACCTCTCCTTTTCCCTCATTCTCTCTATCTGTGGATAACACTCTTATCCCCACTGTCTCATCAACTCTTAGCCTTGGGTCATCTTTGACTCCTCTCTCTTTCTCTGCACGTATCCAAGAGACTGCTAAAACCTGTCGTTTCTTTGTCTATAACATCTCCAACATTCATCCCTTCCTTTCTGAGCACACTACCACTCTTATCACCTCTAGCTTAGACTACTGCAACTTGCTTCTCACAGGTCTCCCACTAAGCCATCTCTCTCCCCTTCAATCTATTCAAAATTCTGCTGTACGACTTATATTCCACCAGTGTCGCTATGTTCATATTATCCCTCTCCTCAAGTCATTTCATTGGCTCCCTATCTGTTTCCACATACAGTTCAAACTCCTCTTGACTTACAAGTGCATTCACTCTGCAGCCCCTCAGTACTTCTCCACTCTTATTTCTCCCTACACTCCTCCCCAGGAACTCCTTTCATCAGGTAAATCTCTTATCTTTACCCTTCTCCTACACTGCCAACTCCAGACTCTGTTCCTTTTATCTTGCTGCACCGTATACCTGGAGTAGACTTCCTGAGTTAAGCTCTGTCTTGCTGTATTCAAATTTAGCTAAAAGTCCACCTTTTTGAGGCTGCTTTTAACTCCTAACTCCTATTCACTTGTTCAGTACCCATGTCTGTTTCAACATTCCCACCATAAGTAATTCCCTAATCCCTTGTTTGTCACATTTGCCTATCTTGATTGATTAGATTGTAAGCTCTGGCGGGCAGGGACTGTCTCTTACATGTTTAGTGAACAGTACTGCATAAGTCTAGTAGCACTATAGAAATTATAAGTAGTAGTAGTAATTTATACCTTAGAAGTATTTAAATATGTCCATCATGTTACCTGTCCTCCAGAATATATATATTTAGATATTTAAACCTGACTCCATATGCTTTATGACAAAGGTTGTTGACCATTGCTACCCTCTGGATAGGCTCCATCTGGTTTATATACTTTGGAAGACACAGTTTCCAGAACTGCATACAGTACTCCAAATGAGGTCTCACGAGAGGTTGACTTATTTAAAATACTTATAGTCAGCTGATCACAACTGTTTCTCAGCGGATTCCATCATAACATGAGAGGGGCATATTCACTTTTTACCTGCTTGACATTCCTCTCCCAGGCATCCTTATGGTTTTTGCTGTCCTTATCTACTTGTTTGGCCACCTGAGGATCATCAGATGTAATAACCCCCAGCTTTCACTCTTCTTTTGTGCATAGGAGAATTTAACCCCCTATACTGTACAACTCCTTTTTGTCTTTTGCATATCTGATGTGTGACCTTGAATATTTTGTCATTAAATCTTAGCTGCCACATTCCCTTCTCATTTCTGTACTTTCCAGAGTGTTTACCCTGTTGCAGATTTTGATATCATCTGTAAAAAGGCAAACCTTGACTACAAATCCAACTCTTTAATTTACTGTTTATCAGGTCAAACTAAATGGCCTATAATTTCCCAGCTGCTGCCTTCTTCCAGCACTCATTTTAATGGTATTTAGTTTTTGGCATTCAGGCTTAGAATCTTTGGCCTGGGAGGTTTGATTGAACACTGGTTAACCAGATATGTCTTTATAGAATATTACATATCTAACTTGAGTGGGTAAGAAATCTCCTCTAAAGTTCAGTAGATTTAAGGGAATGTTACCAGGGGCACCCAGCAAGTTTAGCTCACACTGTTTTGTCATATCTTATGGCAGTCCAAACAAAACAAAAGTCTGAAAAGCACTGGGATGTATGCAGTGGAGTGTGAGATTGTATAGATTAGAGATTTGAAGATGTGTATTTCACAGGGAAAGAGATCTGTGCCAGTCCATGCAGGACAGATAGAGGAACAGTAAAGTGATGTGACCTGATGAACACAGAGTGACTGTCATTTGATCTCTGTTTAGGTGGGAATTCCAGGACTGCGATGGTGGCTGCTCTGAGTCCAGCTGACATTAATTATGATGAGACCTTAAGCACTTTGAGGTATTTTCCCAGAGATCTGAACTTAGGTTGGGATTATTACTGCTCAGATCTTCATATGGCCCTGTTGCTCAGACTGGCACTTCTCTAGCAGTACTGGTGATCAATGAAAGCCCTGGGAGAATCTTGTTCTTTCTCTATTGTGACTTAACAGACCTGAAATTGGGTCTTGGAGCAGTGTCTTCTGCTTATTTATATAAACACTTGTGTTGCTATTTGTGCTTCTGTATTGTGCAAAGTCCTAGTTATAATCTCCAAGAACGATAGCAAGTCATCACTTCATAGGTGATGTCACCGACTGAGCCTATGGGAAAGTTTCTTTATCTTAGAATACAATTGAAATTTTTGAGTTGCTGCACTGTGCATGTGTGCCACCCCCTCAGTCTTTGTCTTTCTATGGAGCCAGTTGGATGCATGTCACAGGAGATTGCCTTAAGATAACATTTTCTCCTAAAATTTGCACTTTTTGTAATTGTTTTTTTTATTGTGTCCTGTTGCTATTTTCCGTTAGCATCTTAGTTTTTTTTTTGGTTGTTTTCAAGTTTCCTTTATTTTGGCACTTCACCCAAAATAGTCCTTGCTGAGGAACTTGGACTCCTGGTCGGGGTATTTATTAAAATTAAGGAGTTTGATTTCATAGCTGCTATTTTTCTAGACAGAATACCCCAGAAACTCGCCTTCAGTGGCTTTAAGAAGTGAACCTTGTGTTAACAGGACCTTCCCTTATGTAGCTTCCCACTATTCCAGAACATGTGGGATCATTGTGTCCATAAACCAGCAGGTGGAGATAGAGAACTAAAAACTGAGCTGAGACATATCTCTCGGCATTCAGTCTAGCTCCTCAGTATTTTCTATCTGTAGCAGGTGGATGGACACATTTTTCATCCTCTAGTTCTACGTTATTTGCTCATGGTCCAGTTGGTCAACTGGTCCTCAGTTGAGCTTTGCATATGACTTGAATCTGGAGGTCTTCAGATTCCCGTCTCTGGTGCCCCACGAATTTACTTCTTCTCTTCTTTCACCTCTCCCCCGTCTCCTGTGGAGCTCTCTTTTTCCAGTACAACAACCTTAAAAAAAAAACAGAAATGAGAAGGAGAGCATGGGACAGAGTATCTGTTCTGAGCCTTTCTGAACTGTGGTAAGACTTATTGGAACTGTGAGCTTGGGGAGCAGCTGGCAATGGTAAGTCTGACTAAAGTTTGACTCAGAACTGCTTGGAAGGCTGCAAGTTCTTCTTGGTGCAGGGGAGGGATCCAGACTCACTGCTTGGGACATGTGCTGCTCTGGCGACAGTTGGGGTGAATGGCGCATCCCATGGAGGCAGTTAAGTGGTTGTCTCACTATGGGACCCAGTGGCTAGCTCGGGGCGTTGCATTTTGTAAAAGCTAGGAATCCTGTGGGACGTAGAGGAAACGGTAGGCAGCAGCACATCTTTGAATTCGGTGTAGCATCCCAATATGCTGGGGGCTGGTGTGGGAATGGGCACCATTTTGTCAGGCCAACTGGCAGTGAGGATCAGCTTCTGGCTGATTGTGCATAGAGCACAGCCACCATTTTATAACCTCAGGGTCATTCAGCTGTATGAAGCTCTTTGTTTTCTCGAGAGTTTATATTGCTCTTACACCAGGCCTATTTACAGAAGCAGGGACAGAGTTGCTGTAGGGTGCTTCAGTTTCTCATCCCTCTACCCCTCTGGTTCCTAAGAGATGTTTAGACCTCCAGGAGTGGGCAGTTGAGGCTATCTCTGTTTCTCCTTTCTTATCTGATGTGGCCTCGGTCTGTTCAGAGGAGCCATCTTTGAAGGGGTAGTTAGAGGAGGGAGAGCTCCCTCCTGAGGGGGGGAAGATCTGAAAGTACTGAGGCTCAGTACTCTTATTTCTGAGGCACTGGCAGTGCTTTCCATTGAGGAGCCTTCTGCTTTGGCATCAGGAGTTCCATATTTGTCATGGAGGGGCTTAGATGTCTTTCTAAGTCCTTCCTGATGCATCCAGACATTCAGGACCTGATTACAGCAGCATGTGTCTCACCAGATGTGGGGCTGAGAGTGGGAAGAGCGATGGCTTACCTCTACCTGTTGGTTCTAAAGGAGAAAGTTAAATTTAGCTTCCCAGGGTGGACTCCCTTATTATGTTGGTGACTAAGAAGACCACCTTACCAGTGGAAGGGGTCATTGCCTTAAAAGACCTACAGGATAGGAAGCTAGAAGACTTGCTGAAACAAGCCTTTGAAAAGGCCTCTTTGTGCCTTCAAACGACAGTGTGCAGCTCATTCGTTTCAAGAGCATACCTGAAGTGGCATCAGCAGTTGGCAACACAAGTTGGGTGCCAAAATGCCACCTGGAAGCAGGGTTGGCCTACTTGACAGATGCTATTTATGACGTTACAGCCTGCAGTATATCTTTGGCTGTCACGGCACGTCGGCAACTCTGGTTGTGGTATTGGCCAGCAGATGCAGTGTCAAGTCACGTCTAGTTAAGCTGCCTTTTCGGGGCAAGTGGCTGTTTGGAGAAGATCTCAGTAACTTGGTGAAAGAACTGGGGGAAACTAAGTATGGCAGTTGCTGGAGGACAAGCCAAAAGCCTCTGGTCATCCATCTTCAGGGGCTCTCAATCTCGATTTTGAACAACAAACTGTACCGGCCTGGTCATCGGCAATATGGTCAGAAGCCTCTTTTTCAGGCATGCCAATCTTCCTTTCATGTGGACAGAAAGACTTCCTCTCAGTCAGCTAGATTGCCCAGTGCCTCCAGAGCTTTGCAATGATGTGAGGGTGGTCTACTCTTGTCTTCCTCTGGTGGGAAGACGTCTTCAGGAGTTTTGGGAGGAGTGGTCCAAAATTACATCAGACCAGCGAGTTCTGTATATTCTTACAGAATGTTTCAAGCTGGAGTTCTGCTCGGTTGCCCCGCTCTTCCTGCAGTCTCTTGTCAAAAGGGCACCAAGGCGGTTGAGGTACAGGCCACTGTAGATATCTTTGCTGGTGCTCCGGGCTATTATTCCAGTTCCACAGGCCAAACAGGAACAAGGTAGAAACTCCATCTGCTTTATTGTCCCAAAGAAGCAAGGCACCTTTCATCTGGTCTTTTATTTTTTATTTGTTGTTTTTGTATCCCACATTTTCCCACCAGTTTGCAGGCTCAATGTGGCTTACATTATGCTGTAATGGCGATCGTCATTTCCGGATAGAGAATTACAAGTATTGCATTAAGGCAGATAAATGGTACAATAGAATACAAAGAGTTATTGCATTGAAGTTCCTGAATGATAAAGTGAGTTATAAAATAAATTAGATAATCAAGTATAGAAAGTTAATTTCCAGCATGAGAAATACAGTGCATTTCGGCAAGAGAGATAAAGTGGTAGTGTGAGTTGGTAACTTTATTAGTGCCAACGAAGGCTATCAATCTGATGTAAAGAGTTAGTTTTCGTCTAGTTCATGTAGCGTCTAGTTATCTTTTGTTTAGGATTGGTCGTTGTGGTATGCCTTCTTGAACAGATTGGTTTTCAATAGTTTTCGGAAGATTGTTAGGTTGTGCCTTGTTTTTATGGCCTGTGATAGCACATTCCATATTTGCACGCCTATGTAGGAGAAGCTGGCTGCATATGTGGACTTATATTTAAGTCCTTTGCAGCTGGGGTAGGGAAGATTCAAGAATGAGCGTGCTGATCTTTTAGTGTTTTTAGTTGGCAGGTCTATGAGGTCCAACATATAGGTCGGGGCTTCACCATGCACGATTTTGTGGACCAGGGTGCAAACTTTGAACGCAATTCGTTCTTTTAGTGGGAGCCAGTGTAGTTTTTCTCTTAGGGGTTTGACGCTTTCGTATTTCGTTTTTCCAAATATAAGTCTGGGTGCTGTGTTTTGGGCAGTTTGGAGTTTCTTGATGATTTGTTCTTTGCATCCGGCATAGATGGCATTGCAGTAATCTCGGTGACTTAGCACCATTGATTGTACCAGGCTGTGGAATATATCCCTTGGGAAGAAAGGTTTTATTCTTTTGAGTTTCCACATTGAGTGGAACATTTTCTTTGCTGTATTTTTCGCATAGCTTTCAAATGTGAGATTTCGATCAATTGTAACTCCAAGAATTTTCAGACTGTCTGATACAGGAAGGGTGTAGTCTGGAGTGTTTATGGTGGTGGATTTGTTCGTGTTACATTGTGAGGAGAGAATGAGACATTGTGTCTTTTCAGCGTTGAGCTTTAGTTGGAATGCATCCGTCCATGAATTCATTATTTGGAGACTTTGTTTGATTTCATTTGTGATTTCAGTTAGATCGTGTTTAAACGGGATGTAGATCGTGACATCGTTCGTAGATGTACGGGTTAAGTCCTTGGTTGGGTAGTGATTTGGCTAGAGGTGTCATCATTAGGTTGAAAAGGATCAGTGAGAGCGGTGATCCTTGGGGGTACTCCACATTCAGGTTTCCATGGTAATGATGTTTTTGAATTTGATATCACTTCATATGTTCTTGCAGTTAGGAAGCCATTAATCCATCTAAGTACGTTTCCTCTGATCCCGAAGTAATCTAGGATGTTCGATAGTATTTGGTGGCTGACCATGTCAAATGCACTGGACATGTCGAATTGTAGGAGAAGTACACTATTGCCAGTTGCAATTTGTTTGAATTTGGTTAGGAGGGTGATTAATATTGTTTCGGTGCAGTGGTTGGATCGAAATCCTGATTGTGAGTCATGTAATATTGAAAATTTGTTTAAGTAGTCAGTAAGTTGTTTGGTTACCATACTTTCCATTAGTTTGACTATCAGAGGGATGGATGCTACTGGGCGTTAGTTGGATGTGTCACTTGTTTTTTTCTTTAAGTCTTTGGGTATAGGGGTTAGTAGTATGTTTCCTTTGTCCTTGGGGAAGAGTCCATGTTGTAGCATGTAGTTCAGATGTGATGTAAGATCTGTTATGAAGCATTTCGGGGCAAATTTTATTAGGTTGTTGGGACATATATCCAGTTTGCAGTGGGATTTGGCGCATTTGTTGATTGCTTGAGTGACGGTTTCTTCGGTTAGAAGAGCGAAGTTTGTCCAAGTTCAGTCTGCTGGGTATTCATCGGGAATTGAGTCTAGGCAATCAATGAATTTTTCGTGATCGGTGGTATTGAGTGGTAGCGTGGATTGTAGCTTTATAATTTTCTCATTGAAGTATTCAGCAAGTTATCTGCTGAAGGGGTGTCTGTGCTGGTTGTGGTGACCGGTGTGGTGTCTAGTAGTTTGTTCACGAGTTGATATAGTTTATGTGTGTCTTTGTAGACTGGCCCTATTTTGGTTTTGTAGTATGTTCTTTTTGTTTGTCTTGTTGTATATTTATATTTTCTTTGCATTTCTTTCCATGAGTTGTGTGTGCTCATCTTTCACTTTTCTCCATATTCGTTCGAGTCTCCTAACTTGTGTTTTTAGTTTTTTCAGTTCTTCGTTGAACCAAGGTATCGAGATGTGTCTTCGTGTGGTTCTTGTTTGTAATGGTGCAATTTTGTCTAATATGCTCCTGCATCTGTCGTCCCAATTTAGGAGATAATGTTTGGAGTCTGTGCTATCCATTCATTTTTGTAGATCTGTTGCCAGAATGTTACAGGGTCAATTTGGCCTCTCGTGGTGTATGTTAAGCGTTCTTGCCTTTTTTTCACCACTGTAGAGTTTAATTTGTGGTGGTCTGATCATGGTATGTCTGTCCATTTTGTATCTGTTAATATAAGGTTTAAGTCTGAGGATAGTTTGTATGTGATGAGGCCAATTGTGTGCCTTTTGTCATGAGTAGCTTGCATGTTAGGCCAGCTGAGGTTCCTTAGTTGGAGGAAGTCCTTGCATTCACGTACATTGGTTGCGTTAGGGTCTTCTAGGTGTAGGTTTATGTCAGGTAGTAGGCTATTCACTGTGTGCAGGGTTATTATTACACTGTGTGGGTGAAGATGGAACAGGTATCACTAATATGTTTGGCTTAGAGGAACGCACGACTAGTGGGTCATGTGTAGGTTGTCTTTATCAGTCATTTCTTTATGTGCGTAAGAAAAATTTTTACTTTAGGAGGTCCACCACTTTGGACCCTGGCACATGGCTAGATACAACTCCATGAGGTTGAACCAACATAGTAACAGATTTAGCAAAGAGAAGTCTTGCCTTACTAGATTTCTTGAACATATACAGTGGGGGAAATAAGTATTTGATCCCTTGCTGATTTTGTAAGTTTGCCCACTGACAAAGACATGAGCAGCCCATAATTGAAGGGTAGGTTATTGGTAACAGTGAGAGATAGCACATCACAAATTAAATCCGGAAAATCACATTGTGGAAAGTATATGAATTTATTTGCATTCTGCAGAGGGAAATAAGTATTTGATCCCTCTGGCAAACAAGACCTAATACTTGGTGGCAAAACCCTTGTTGGCAAGCACAGCGGTCAGACGTCTTCTGTAGTTGATGATGAGGTTTGCACACATGTCAGGAGGAATTTTGGTCCACTCCTCTTTGCAGATCATCTCTAAATCATTAAAAGTTCTGGGCTGTCGCTTGGCAACTCGCAGCTTCAGCTCCCTCCATAAGTTTTCAATGGGATTAAGGTCTGGTGACTGGCTAGGCCACTCCATGACCCTAATGTGCTTCTTCCTGAGCCACTCCTTTGTTGCCTTGGCTGTATGTTTTGGGTCATTGTCGTGCTGGAAGACCCAGCCACGACCCATTTTTAAGGCCCTGGCGGAGGGAAGGAGGTTGTCACTCAGAATTGTACGGTACATGGCCCCATCCATTCTCCCATTGATGCGGGTGAAGTAGTCCTGTGCCCTTAGCAGAGAAACACCCCCAAAACATAACATTTCCACCTCCATGCTTGACAGTGGGGACGGTGTTCTTTGGGTCATAGGCAGCATTTCTCTTCCTCCAAACACGGCGAGTTGAGTTCATGCCAAAGAGCTCAATTTTTGTCTCATCTGACCACAGCACCTTCTCCCAATCACTCTCGGCATCATCCAGGTGTTCACTGGCAAACTTCAGACGGGCCGTCACATGTGCCTTCCGGAGCAGGGGGACCTTGCGGGCACTGCAGGATTGCAATCCGTTATGTCGTAATGTGTTACCAATGGTTTTCGTGGTGACAGTGGTCCCAGCTGCCTTGAGATCATTGACAAGTTCCCCCCTTGTAGTTGTAGGCTGATTTCTAACCTTCCTCATGATCAAGGATACCCCACGAGGAGAGATTTTGCGTGGAGCCCCAGATCTTTGTCGATTGACAGTCATTTTGTACTTCTTCCATTTTCTTACTATGGCACCAACAGTTGTCTCCTTCTCGCCCAGCGTCTTACTGATGGTTTTGTAGCCCATTCCAGCCTTGTGCAGGTGTATGATCTTGTCCCTGACATCCTTAGACAGCTCCTTGCTCTTGGCCATTTTGTAGAGGTTAGAGTCTGACTGATTCACTGAGTCTGTGGACAGGTGTCTTTCATACAGGTGACCATTGCCGACAGCTGTCTGTCATGCAGGTAACGAGTTGATTTTGAGCATCTACCTGGTCTGTAGGGGCCAGATCTCTTACTGGTTGGTGGGGGATCAAATACTTATTTCCCTCTGCAGAATGCAAATAAATTCATATACTTTCCACAATGTGATTTTCCGGATTTAATTTGTGATGTGCTATCTCTCACTGTTACCAATAACCTACCCTTCAATTATGGGCTGCTCATGTCTTTGTCAGTGGGCAAACTTACAAAATCAGCAAGGGATCAAATACTTATTTCCCCCACTGTAGGTAAACATAAGGGTGAGAGATTTGATAGCGCTGTATCTGGATTTTCAGACAATGTTTAGCAAAGTACCTTGCATTTGGGTTTCCAGAAAATGTTTAGCAAAGTCCCTTCACTGCTTTCTGGGTGCTGTCTGTTAGGCCCGGGCCATGCCTTGCTGCACTTTCTTCTAGTCGTTCGTTGCAAGACTGTACAGCTTGGCCACATTCTCCGGACTTGGTGCTTGGTAGCGCATGTATTTGTGATTCCATCCGGTCGGGGGTCGGCTGTTTCTCCTTCCTTGGTGCTTTCGGCTCGGAGCTCCCGTGGGCAGCCGCATTGTGTGCTGGTCTGGGCCAGCCGCCGACCACCCATTATACCCTGGCTGTGATCTCCCAGTAGGTTGTTACCACGGTGTTGTGGCGGCTCCGGCAGGGTGAGTTCACGGTTAGCCCTCGGCGTTCAGCAGCTGCCTCCTGATTCAGCAGCGTCCAAGGTGGCAATGGTCACCCTTGGCTCTTGGCAACTGCCTGCCTCGGCAGGACGTCCACGTGGGGTACTGGTCTGCCCTCGTTACCGTTCGGCGGCAGCTGCTCGCATCAGCAGTAGATGAGGCAAGTACTCGGCAAGGCGTCTGTGGAGGGTGCCGGTCTGCCCTTGTACTCGCTCTACCCTCGGGATGAGTACTCCTATGAGGGCTCCGTGGGGCTCTTATCACTTTCGGTGAGTCGCTCGCGGAGGCTCCGGTTCACCCTTGAATTCTTCTCTCTTACAAAGTAAAAAATCCCCACGTGAAGCCGATTGACCCTCACTTTAGGTCGATTTCCAACATGGGTCGTCTGAGCTGGTGGTTATGAGCCCTCTAGGCAGCGGCCATCTTCTGCACATCTTGTCTTAGATCTCAAAGGTCTAAACCGCTGCCTCCAAGTGTCTCGATTTGACATGGAGACACTAAGAGCAACCTTGGTTCAAGCGGGGAGACGTATACCCATGTGGCTGCCACATCAGAGGTTTCTACATTTACAGTGCTGGGCTGTCACTTCTAGTTCAGGGCTTTGCCCTCCCGTCTCACCACGGTTCCAAGAATGTGTACCAAGGTTATGGTGGTGGTGGTGTCCTTCCTTCTGTGCCAGGGAATCAGAGATCACCTTATCTCAATGACTGGCTCATTCATGTGTAAATAGGCTCAAAGTGGCTTACATAGTTTCGGAGAGGTGGTTACAGACTCCGGTGTGAACAAATACAGTATAGGGGTACTATTACAGTGACAAGTACAGTAAAGAAATATCAGTAAATAGTTTGGAGTGATTCAGACAAAATGTTAGGGTGTGATCATGCGTCGGGGTTGAAAACTGTTTCCTGATTAAAATGCCATATTTCATTATTCGGTGTTTATGTCAGATACTGTGGGGTATGCCTTCTTGAACAGGTGAGTTTTTAGGTTTTTTTTTCGGAATTCCAGATGATTATTTGTAGATTTCAGGTGTCTTGGTAGAGAATTCCAGAGCTGTGTGCATATGTAAGAGGAACTTCTGCAGTCATTGGGTTGGGTGATCAATTTTAAGAATAGCAGACTAACTTCATCGCACAAGTTCTATTTGACACAGCACAGGAGAGGATCTTCCTCATGGAACGCAAGAAGTCAAAGCTGGTTCAACAGATTCGTCTTCTCCTCAGTCAAGGCAGGCCCAAGATCTGGGACTACATCCAGGTTCTGGGGTCAATAACAGCGGCAATGGAAGTGGTGCCATTGGCAATGGCTCATATGTGGCCATTAAAGGAATCTTCTTTCAGCTGCTAGTGTTCGGTTTCACAGAAGTATGACCTTCATCTTCCTTGGATGCTAATTGCCTGATGGATTATTTAGTGTTGGTTGTTGTCCAGGAATTTGACCGTCTGAGCTCCCTTTCCCAATAACACAATGGGAGGTGGCGACAATGGATGCTAGCAAATCGGGTAAGGGACAAGTTCCTTCTGCCACAGGGCACCTGGATGGAACAGGATCTTTGTGGTTGATAATCATTTGGAGCTCAGGGAAGTGCAAAATGCCTTAGGTGACTTTGCTCCCTTTCTGGCAGGTCTACGTTTTTTTTTTTCGACATTGCAACAGTGGTGGCTTATATCAGCAAGCAAGATGGGAACCACAGCTGTCCGATGGCGGTGGAGATGGCCTTCCTCTTGTGTTGGATGGAGAAAAATCTTCTCTGCTTGCCAGTAACTCACATCACGGGGTCCTTGAATGTGGAGGCACACTTTCTCAGCAGGCACTCCTTGGACCTGGGAGAATGAGAACTATCCATCCAGGGGTTTCAGCTGATAGTGGACCGATGGGGTTCTCCACTTCTGGACTTGATGATGACGAAAGGGAACGCCAAATGCCCAAGTTTTTCAGCAGTTGTTGGAAAAAAAAACTTAGAGGGGCAACTGAGAGGGTAAAAACTGTACAACAGGCGTGGATGCTGTTCAAAAGTACCATCCTAGAGGCCCAGGCAAAACATATTCCGCGAATTACAAAAGAAAGATGGAAGTCCAAAAGACAGCCAGCGTGGTTGAAAAGTGAAGTGAAGGAAGCTATTAGGGCTAAAAGAAACGCCTTCAGAAAATGGAAGAAGGAACCATCTGAAAATAACAAGAAGCAACATAAGGAGTGTCAAAGCAAATGCAAGGCGCAGATAAAGAAGGCCAAGAGGGATTATGAAAAAAAGATAGCATTAGAGGCAAAAAAAACATAGTAAAATTTTTTTTCGCTATATTAAAAGCAGGAAGCCAGCAAGAGAATCGGTTGGGCCGCCGGACGACCGAGGGGTAAAAGGGGCAATCAAGGAAAATAAAGACGTAGCTGAGAGATTGAATGAATTCTTTGCTTCAGTCTTACCCGAGGAAGATTTGGGTGGGATACCGGTGTTGGAAATGGTATTTCAAGCGGACGAGTCAGAGAAACTTACTGAATTCACAGTAAACCTGGAGGACGTAATGGGGCAGTTCAGCAAACTGAAGAGTTGCAAATCTCCTGGACTGGATGGTATACATCCTAGAGTACTGATAGAACTGAAAAATGAGCTTGCAGAGCTTCTATTAGTGATATGCAATTTATCCTTAAAATCGGGCATGGTACCGGAAGATTGGAGGGTGGCCAATGTAACGCCGATTTTTTTAAAAGGTTCCAGGGGAGATCCGGGAAATGATAGACGGGTGAGTCTGACGTCGGTGCCGGGGAAAATGGTAGAGGCAATTATTAAAAACAAAATTACAGAGCACATCCAAGGACATGGATTACTGAGACCAAGTCGGCACGGCTTTAGTGTGGGGAAATCTTGCCTGGCCAATTTACTTCAATTCTTTGAAGGAGTAAACAAACATGTGGACAAAGGAGAGCCGGTTGATATTGTGTATCTGGATTTTCAAAAGGCGTTTGATAAGGTACCTCATGAAAGGCTACACAGGAAATTGGAGGGTCATGGGATAGGAGGAAATGTCCTATTGTGGATTAAAAACTGGTTGAAGGATAGACAACAGAGAGTGGGGTTAAATGGGCAGTATTCACAATGGAGAAGGGTAGTTAGTGGGTTCCGGACTCGATGGGGATTGATGCTCTACTGCAGTCCTGGCCAGAGACACATCTACTTTATATCTTCCCTCCTTGGCCGATGGTAAGCTGCGTTTTAAAAAGGATCACATTGCACTGGAGTCGAATAATTCTCATAGCCCTGGATTGGCCATCAAGGCCATGGTATGCGGACCTGAGTCAACTTCTGGACTTTGATACGCTTTGTCTACCGCAGGTGCGTTACCAGCTGAAGCAAGGTCCAGTGATCATGGAGGATCTGTTCCCCTGTGGTCTTATAGCTTGGCCATTGAAAAGGTTGAGATGAAAAGGTTATTCTGATCCAGTCATTGCTACCTTGCTTTAGGCTTGGAAACACTCTATATCCATGGTGTATACTAGGGTTGGAGTATGTTGGAGGGCTGGTGTTCTGAGTGTGGGCTGTCTCCCTTCTCTGCTCAAATGGCGCACATCCTAACGTTTCTCCAAGCAGGTCTTCAGAAAGGATTGGCATTGGGTTCTTTAAATGTTCAGGTTGCCACTTTGGCCTATTTCAGGGGCCGACTACTGAAGATGTCTCTGTTAGCTCATCTGGATATTGTTTAATTCTAGTGGGGAGTGGGCTGCTTGTGGCCTCTCTTTTGTATTCTGTGTCCTGAGTAGAACCTTAATTTAGTCCTTCGGGCTCTTCAGAAGCTTCCTTTTGAGCCACTCTGGAAGACCTCCTTGAAAGATCTTACACAAGACAGCATTCTTGGTTGCTGTTGTGTCAGCATGTAGGATTCTGGAACTTCAGGCTTTCTTGTCAGATCCCTTTCCTTTTCAGACGTGGGGGTGTCCCTGTGCTCTGTTCTTCCTTTTTTTCAGAAAGTGGTATCAGCATTTCATCTCAACCAATCTGTGGAGCTTCAGTCTTTTTGCAGAGAGGATGAAGAGGCCCAGTATTCTTCCTTGAAGCTTATCAATGATCATGGAGTCCTCATTAGATGTCTGGAAGTCACAAGTGAATTTCACAAATCAAACAGACTGTTTGTGCTTTTTGGTAAACAGAGGCTTGGCCTCATGGCTTCCAATCCACAGTTTCTAGATGGCTGAAGGGAGGCTATTGCGTCAGTTTATTTGTTTTCGAGGAAGCAGGCTCTTCAGGCCTTGCAAGCTCATTCTACGAGGCATACAGTGACATCCTGGGTATAGACTACCTTACTGTCTCTAGTGGATATTTGCAAGGTAGCGACATTGTCGATTCTACATAGCTTTGCCAAGCACTACAGGGTGGAAGTTATGGCATGCTCGGAAGCCAGTTTTGGGACTTTGGTCCTCAGTGGGGCAGCACCAGGATCCCACCCACTGTAGGGATTGCTTTTGAACATCTCACAGATTCTGGATTAGTGGGAAGGTTTGTAATGGAAGGAAAAATTAGGTTTTAATTTTCCATTAGTCCTTCCCATTATTCCAGAGGCCTGCCCAAGGTTTCTGAGATGTTTAGTAGGTGCAAAGTAATGGGTCAAATAACGACTTTGTTTTGTAATCTGCTTAGACTTTTAGATAAAATGGTTATAAATTTGTAAAATAAATTATTAAAGACAGGCGAAGGTTGATGCCTTGGTTACCGCTGTTACTATAAAGACTACTATTCCAGTCGAGGGGGGTTTTGCATTTGGAATGTGAAGGCGTACAAGCTAGAGACCTTGCTAAAACAGGCCTTTTTTTTTTCTAGGTGGCTGTATGCAGTATCTGTGTTTCTATGGCTTCCCTTAGGTGTATTCAACAAGGCCAAGAGCTACATCAAGGAGATGAGGAGAAGGAGGAGGATTCCTCAGATGTAATTCATTTTGAGAGAAGTCTGGCTTAGGTGGTGGATTCCTTGTACGGTCTAATTAGGGTGTCTGCAAGGAGTATGGCAGTTTGTCTTGTGTTGGAGGCTTTTGTTTTTCTGCAACTTATTCACAGATACTGCTTCTAAAACATGTCTCACAGACTTCCCTTTAGGGGAAAACCTTCTTGTCAGTTAGGATTTGGAAAATTTGGTATAAAACTTGGGGAGAGACTAAGCCAAAAAGATTACCTGAGGACAAACCTAAGTCATCTCAGCATGCTGCTTCTAGTGCTAGGTTCCACGATGCTAAAAGGTACAGAATGGGAACATCATGGTTCTTTCAGAATTGATCATCTGGGTCCTATCAGAATTGCCAGCCTTCCTTTCAAGGGGATAGAAAAAGAGTTTCTCAACAACTTGATGCTTCTGGTTCTTCCTGCACATCCCAGTGATTTCTGACAATAGGCTAATTGGGATGGAAACATTACAGTGCCTTAGGAAGAAACTTGAGATGAGTGCATGCAGAAGCATCCTGCTGTTAAAGATTTTAGTGTAAGGTGGATCAGTTATTAGAGCCTGGAGTTGACTCACTCTGCTCACAGAAGTCACCACTACCAAAAATAAGATCTTCCAGGTCAGACACTTCAATTCACAGGTATCGAGTGGCTCAAGGGGAGCTTTCCTCAGCTCGGCTAATATCATATTGAGGTCCTATGACACTGTGGGAAACTTGATGGGAGGCAGGTTTGGCTCTGAGGATCATATCAGAGCTGTGGTGGCATTGGTAACCCACTTGAGATCAGCCTCCATGGAGAAAATTTACAGAGCTGCAACATGAACACCCTTTCATACATTCACAGCCACTATTCAGAAATATATTTCTGATGTGATGGGTGACCAGTTTGTCTTCTAGAATCTTTGGTGATTAGAATCCAACTCCATTCACCAAGGCTCATTTTCTTTTCTACTCCATGCTGCCTAAAAAATATATATATTTACAAAAATGGTGGGTTGGTCCAAATAATATATTGGTGTCTGTCAGTGGCAGCACCTTTGACATTGATTTTCTTGTTTTCTGTTGAAGGCAACCTGTAGCTAGGGAATCCAACCATGTGATGACTTGCTATCCTATTTGTCCTTGGAGAAAACCAAGTTACTTATTGTGGCGAAACAGGGGACTTTCTTGCCGGTGACCTGAAATATTGTTTTATTTTTCCCCTTTCAATGCATTTCCATTGTTTAGCCAGCAGGTGGTGTCTGTCCTCTGCTTTATAGCTGTAGCAGAGGTCTGTTTTCTTTTTAGCTTACCTCCCCTCCACACACACACACACAAGAAAACAAGAAAACTCCTGGGGGAGAGTAACCTGCAGTTCAATTAGCCAGAAACCCCTTAGCATTAGTTCTCTGGGCCCTGATTGGCCCTGAAGCCTAAAGATCTAGCCAGAATGCTGGAATTTCTCCAGTCTCAGCTGAGAGCATGGAAAGAGAGCATCCTCGTCACTGAGACCCTGTTCAGTTTCTGTGATCAGTTATTTTCCTGACCTCCCCAGGTACTATATAAGTATTAAGAAAGTGTTTAGTTAGCTTTTATACTGAATCCTTGTTATTTTACTTGTTACTGTTTGCTGTTTACCACGGTTCACTGTTCTACCTTTTTTATGATAATAAACCTAATAGTTTGTTAGCTCTGTTGTCCTGGACTGACAAAGAATCCTGATGGTTTGTGTTCTCGGTCTCTGGTGTTTTCTAGGAACTGTGGGACTCCTGGGATTGTGGCCCCAGTGTCCTTAGAAACCACTGGGGGAATAATTTGCGGGTGGGAGACTCGCCCAAAGGCAAGTGGGACCCAGCAGTCAGGTGAAGGGTATGTTAGTGTAGGAGCACATGCGCAGGTATGAGTGAGCCTGGGCAACGCTAGGACAGACCCTCTAGGTGGCCACAGGGTTAACCCCTGGTGGGTACTAGGGGTATTGCTTAGGCGTTACTTGACACCTGTGACAGGTGTGGAACGCAGGATACAAATTCTCACATAGCTGCCCATCTCCCCAAGGAGTTGTATTCTATTCAAGTTAGTCATACAGACTGAGGTGGTCCTGCACAACAGTGGCAGGTAAGAAACGGTGCACTTGAGTGATGGAACAAATCAAAACCTTCAAGTGTATTCCAAGGTGGAGAAACTTCTCAGATGGGCTCCTCCAGTGATGTCACCCATAATATGAGCACTTGTATCCTGCTGTCCATGGAGACCAGCAGCTTTACAGGTAAATAACTTGGTTTATTCATTACAGATAAAAGTGAACATCAAAATTAAGTATTATGCTACTATGCAACAAATTTCTTAATCTTTCAATAGAACTTCAGCAAGCTCCTCTCCCTCCACACTGTGTTTTACTTTACTCGCAGCTCCCCTATAGTATTTTGTAATCTTGGGAATGATGATGATCTCCTTTTCTGTATGGCAATATCCAGGCTTTACTTCCCCTGGCAGTAATGCTACGAGGTGCTCATCCATCATTGTTAGCTGCACTTTTTAAAGAGGAATGTTATATTCTCTTATTTTTAACTCCTTACAGGTATGCTGACCGTGCAAAGCAGATCAAGTGTAATGCCATCATCAATGAGGACCCCAATGCCAAACTGGTGCGAGAGTTAAAAGAGGAAGTGTCCCGTCTGAAGGAGCTATTGCGTGCCCAAGGGCTGGGTGACATTATAGACAGTGAGTATGAGGGATGGGGTATGGAAGAAAGAGAGATGGATGATATATCTTTGACCCTGCATATTGGCATGGGGCATGCTGTTTGATTTCACTATTCCCTCTTTTAAGTCTTTCTTGAGATTTATTAATTTCCTTCATAGTAACATAACAGATGATGGTAGACAAGGACCCACAAACCCGCTCAGTTCTCCATTCTGGTTCTCTATTAGTTTGGGTAGAGGAATATGTAAAGTCCCATTCTTGAATCAACAGTTCCTTCCTCTGTCCACCTCACATGTCTCATACCTAGCCTGTCAACTATGTTTGCACCATTGCTTTCTTCATCTGTTCCAGGCAGTGCAAAGGGAACACGCTTTGGGTTGGGATGGCCAAATAAACCAATTTCCATTCTGATGCCATATGGAGAAAAAAAATGGTTGGGCCATGGCCCTACTAGCAATACCCTATTTTGCTGCCTGTGGTCCCAAGCAAGTTTAAATTGCACTACAGTCCTGGCCTCCACCACTTCTGGTAGGCTATTTCAGGCCTTATCTTTCTTTTTTTGTTCTTACAGTTTCTATACAAAATCAAGGACCCAGACACCCTTCCAAGATTTACTACTAAGTTTTGTAATAATCCAGCCATCAAATCTGGTAAAGCTCTAGACCCTGCACTCATTGTTAAGATTGTAATCATGGTCACTGTGTACAGGGTGCTCTGGCTGTCTTAGAAGCCTGATACTGCTGTGCTCACTGTTAGGGTTGTAATCAGGATCGTTCTGTGTAATTTACACTTTGTATGTTTTCTGCTTTTTCCTGTTTCAGTGTGTATTATTTTGTTCTGTCTTGATGTAATCCTTGAATCTTATTTGGTAGAAGAGGGCTATACATGCCCTCTTCTGCCAAATCATCTGAATAAGAACTAAGAAAATCTTCTGAATGATGAGAAATGTCAGTATTGCAGGGTAGGAGAGGAGGTTTTTAGAGAATACTATTTTTCTATAATGGTTACCCAACAATTTTACGATTATTCATCTGTAAGATTTCGTAGAGTCTGGGACTGTGCTGATATATGTTGTCCTTTTCTTCATTTAGCTGAAATTTCTCCTTGTTTTATTTGCAATCATAGTTCCCTGGTTACAAATGCACCAGTTTTGGAGTGATCTCCTTTGCAGAGGCAGTCACTGTCTAGTCCCTAGTGATATTAGTGAGCGTGGTAGTTTTGGTTTCATTATCTGCTGATAAACATATGCTGCATGTAACACTGGGGTGTATAGGGATCTCCAATTTAGAGGGTACAAGTGCATACAGAAATATTCAACCTGAGAGAAGGCATAGGCTATTTTAAGATGGAATTATACCTCTAGCAAAAACATTTTAGGGTGCTCATGCCTAGTGTTTGTCAGTTGCACTTTATGAAATTCTTTCTTGTAGCCTGCAGCAAACTTCCTCCCCTGTAGGAACGTAGACTAATGTTTGCAACTGGTATCTGCTGGCAGTAATTACTTTTCTGAGCAAAATATGAAATTCAGGGTCATATTATTCTTCCTTTGTCTCCTGTGTCACTGTCTCACCTGTGACCCTTATCGTGTTTCCCCCATCCCTGCACTCCTTCAGATGATCCATTGGGAGATGATTATTCTGGAAATGGAATCAAATGTGTGTATAACAATTGGCAGCACTTTTCTTGCTTCTCACTATCCGCCTGTGTCTGTAGGCTTTTAGCAGTGCTCTGCATGCGTCTAATGCCTAATGGGAAATCTGGGACGTGCATGTGTATGTGTGCATGACAGATGCGTGTGTCACAGAATTTTAGCAGCTCTTTTTTTGGGAGGTTATGGTAACTATCTCAAGCCCCCATACCTCTGTCATCCTTGGTGGGAAGTCAGTACCTGTGTTAAAGAGCTGCCTGTTTCCAACTTTCTTCAGCTTGGTCTTTCACAGAGCCCTTCCAGTCTGTCCAGTCATTTCTCTTCACAATGCCAAGAGTATGTTCCAGGTGCCTGCCGTAGAGCTTGTAGGGTATCACTTCTCATCTTGTTCTCATCCTCTATACCCAATCTTGTTGAGTAGGTAATATAGTAATACAGAACATAACAAGAGGATGAGAACCTCAAGATCCATCTACTCTGCCCATCTCCTTTCCTGCTTTTGTACATTAAACCACTTGATCTTTGGCCTTTCCCTCCCTCCATAGACAGGAATTATCTATTTAGATCCCTTATATCTATGCTTGCCAACATACCCCTGGAGGCACACCTAGCCATTCGGGTTTTCAGGATTACCATAATATATATGCATGGGATAGATCATCATATAGTGAGTCTCCAGTACATGTAAACCTGTCTCATTCATATGTATTGTGGTAATCCTGAAAACCCAAATGGCTAGGTGTGCCTCCAGGAGAGGATTGGGAAGCAGTGCCTTATATAATTTACATCCAGCACCCCACCTATCCCATTTTTAACCATGGGACTTGCAATAATCCAAAATACTTGAAGAGCTAGGAGGCTGTTTAGATGTTATAGGCCTTGAAAGGGAAGACATAGTTCATGTTAATGCTTTCAGTTTGGATGAAAAACACTGAATAAATAAGGCTCCTTATTTATTTATTTAGTCTTCATTCTTTAAACTTGAAGTTTATATGAGAATCAGGGTGAATAAAGGATGCATAATACAGACTTCCTTCTGATAGTGATGTTGGGTGTTTGTTCAGTATGTAATAATGCTGGAACCTTTCCATGTACTTGTTTTCATTTTCAAGTGAAAATTAATAAAACCAACTGTCCAGTCCTCAAAAACTAAAAATGAAGGGCTCTTTTACTGTAGTCATTTTTGCTGCCATATTAATAAAAGCTTTTCAGAGTAGCCCTGCTAATGTACTTCATGGAGGTAGAATGTGGGCCCATAGTTCAGCCTTCTGAAGTACTGGATGTAAAGACCCCACCTTGCTGCTTTTTCATGTGTAGACTGGCTTTTTACATCCTTTGAGATATTGTCTGGTATGGATATGTCTTAGAGTTCCTAATTTGGCTGGCCCTAATGTTGGTAAGACTGCCCTTATTGTGACTTTGGTGCTCTGGGTACTGCTGCCGGCTTGCTTATCGGTGCATGCCATCCATTGAGAGTGATTACAGCAGCTCTGGAAGAGGCTTGTACGTGGCTTACAGTGGTTTGTGGGGATAGGGAGGGGCAGAACAAGGCAAAGAGTTTTGTATAGACAGTGTCTCCCTCTTGCCTGCTCTTTCCCTGTATTCTATACCCTGCCAGCCTCTCCCTGACTGCATGCATTGGTTCACTTTGGTTTTTATCTCCCCTGCTCTCTGCTGCCCAGTCATTCGCCTGGTTCTGAGTTGTTGCTTGCTCAATGGATCCAGTGGACAAATGTTCATTGGTATGCTCCGTGGTCACGCTCTTGCCCAGTCTGTTCTTTTGTTCTTCAATTCCTCCTTTTGGATTTACGGATGGTTGTTTTAAAACTCTTATGCCAGAAGCAATGCAGAATGTCCTGTCTCTATCAGATTGAGAAGTCATTAAACACTTTTGGCTCAGGCATACAGAGCTTTCAGAAGTACCATCTAAAACTTGTCAATGTATTCTTTGCTTGTATTGGCACTTTAATACTATCCTGTCTTTCCATTCTCTCACTACTTTCTTTCCTGTTTGTCTTTTCTTTTCCTTGTCTCCCCTTTTTTGTCTCTTGACTTCCTTTGTGTCCCTCCCTTCTTCCTCTCAGATCTGAAAGATATTCAGAACAATAAGAATAGATACTTGCTAGCTTCAGAGAATCAACGTCCTGGCCATTTCTCCACAGCATCCTTGGGGTCCCTCACTGCTTCTCCATCTTCCTGCTCTCTCAGTAGTCAGGTGGGCTTAACTTCTGTGACCAGCATCCAGGAGAGGATAATGTCAACACCAGGAGGAGAAGAGGCTATTGAACGTCTCAAGGTTTGTACAGTTCTGGTGAGAGATTGTTGAATTTCTCAGAAGTTGCTGTAAGGATAAAAATGTCAACACACAAGCTGTAGGTGAAACCTTTATTTTGAACTAACAATTAATTTGCCATTAGTTTTGGAGAGCCATTACAGAATAAACTATGGGTGATAATACTTGCACATGTAAGTTGTAGGTTGGATTACAATGTTGGCATAGTTTTTTTTTTTTTGCTTCTTCCCCCCCCCCCCCCCCCAATTGTAAAGAATGGAAGGAAACTTGAGGAAGCAAACAGCAATATTTACAGCCAGAGGAACACTATGAGGCTCATTTTCAAAGCACTTAGCCTCCCAAAGTTCCATAGAAACCTATGGAACTTAGCCTCCCAAAGTGCTTTGAAAATATGCCTCTATATGATAATGGATAAGGAAAACAGTGCCCCTATTCAGTTGTGGACCTACCTACTATACCTCAGTTGAAACTCACCTTGAGTGTGGTTTTTGAGAGACAAATAATACAATCTAAAATGCATATTAAATATTTCTGTGTAGGCTGAATTTGATGTAGGCAGCCCTGGTCTGTCTTTGCTCTGGGGTTGAGAGATCTGTACGGATTGTGACTTGATGCTGATGGCTGTCTCTCTTTCATAGGAATCTGAGAAGATTATTGCAGAACTGAATGAGACATGGGAGGAAAAGCTGAGGAAGACTGAAGCAATACGAATGGAAAGGTCAGCAACACAAATCCCACACTGCAGAATGAGATCAGAGAAAGGGGATCAAACCTTACAGTGCATGTTGGGAACTCAAGTGATTAGTAATACAGTGAGCCTTGGGCATAAAAGGAGAAGGAACAATAACCACCTATATCTGCTATAATGCCCAACTCCCCATCCCTGTGACCAGCAGTTTTTTCCTTAGTCCTACTATAGTCCCACTGTAATGCATGGCTGTCTCTTCCCTGGCTAGCCATTTCCTTCTTCAAATGTCTAGGTTGGTGTTTTTGCTATTCTAGGGAGGCTTTGCTTGCTGAGATGGGTGTTGCCATTCGGGAAGATGGTGGAACGCTTGGAGTATTCTCTCCTAAAAGGGTAAAACACATTTTAAAATGTTTTAAAAAGTTTTTAAAAATTCTTTTAGTTTTACTCTAGCCATTATGTAAGGTGTATAATCTGATACACCCTTAGGCCCTTCTTTGTGCAGTGTTTCGTGTAAGTGACTGGTCATGACTGCAGTAATATCTGATGCATTGTCCTATGCTTTCAGTGGAGCTAGGACATGTTATTGGTATTCCTGTCTCTGATGTTGATGTATTTCACATTATAATTGTATGTAGAAACAGTGGTACCTACTGGGCCATTTCCTGCTTATACCAGATGGCTCTGAATCTTTCTTGAATTGTATTCTGGGTTATGCTAGTATTCTATAAAAGCATCTGGGTAAAGTAGGTTCTCATCAGGCGGTATTGGGGCACATAAAAGGAAGTGCCCACTTACACAATTACCTCCATAATGCTTCACAGTGATAGGAAGAGCTGACGTCAAAGGATCAAAAAGCAACGTCGCTATGAGTGCTTGGTTGCCACAAGCCAGTTATCCCTGTGGTAACTTTTCTGACACCTCCTGCTTAAAACCCAAAAAGTCAGAAGGATCATGAGTCTCCGCTTTCACAGCCTGTATTCACGCTTCGGTGACAGTGGCAGGTGAAGAGTTTGACTGGGACGGTACACTTGTCAAACCACAATGTAGGTGTCCTA
This sequence comes from Microcaecilia unicolor, assembly GCF_901765095.1. Taxonomy (NCBI): domain Eukaryota; kingdom Metazoa; phylum Chordata; class Amphibia; order Gymnophiona; family Siphonopidae; genus Microcaecilia; species Microcaecilia unicolor. Next base: position 65,913,037 of record NC_044043.1, on the reverse strand, counting down.
AGGCGAGCTCAGGGAGGACAGAAACTTCCCAAGGACCAGAAGGGCTAAAGCTCGCTTGATCTTGATTTTCAGTATGAATGTAGACTGTGAAAGCGAGGCCTCACAATCCTTCTGACTTTTTGAGTTTTAAGCAGGAGGTGTCAGAAAAGTTACCACAAGGATAACTGGTTTGTGGCAGCCAAACGTTCACAGCGATGTCACTTTTTGATCCTTCGATGTCGGCTCTTCCTATCATTGTGAAACATGGAGGTAATTGTATAAGTGGACACCTCCTTTTAGGTGCCCCCAATGCCGCCTGATGAGAACCTATTTTATCCAGATGCTGTTAAAGGTACAAGCGTAACCCAGCATTGGTTTACCTTGCATTTAGGCACCCACAGTTAACACCAGCCATGGACCTGGTGTAACTGTGGACATATAAATGCAGCAAATGCATGTGTAACTTACAGTATTCTGAAAGTTTAGGCATGTAACTGGGAGCCCTACCCATGTCTCACTCATGCTCTGCCCATATGTATGCCCCCTTTGCAGTTGTGTACTATAGCACTTATGCAGATCCTTATAGAATAGTACTTAGGCACTTACATGCGGAAGTTCTACTTTCCCCTGAATTTACATGCACAAAGGGGCACGTAACCATTAGTGTCTAGCTTTTCTTGTGTGGGATCTCCCTCTGAGATTCTCTTAAGGTTTGGTAAGTCTTTTGAAGTATTATGCCACAAGCAAGTTGGTTTAGAGCTGTGGATTTATGACCTGGTCTTTTGTCTGTTTTTTTTTTTTTATTTCTGTCAGACTTTGGATGTAGCTCACATCCTCTCCTTTCATTCTTAGAATCCCCTCCCCCCTTTTTTTTATTACATTATTATACTACTTCCTTTGTGAATTTTAGAATCCAATTTTCTCTGTAGACAGTGAGAATTTCTACAGTCATGCTGATGGTGAAGTTAGTGGAGACTGAGCCAAGTCGAGATTAGCTTACCAGAGCTCAGAAAATCTTTGAAAAGTTTTCCAAGGCTGCATGGATATTCCCATGCTCCTAATTGTGATAGTTGCCATCAGTCATTTTTTATCTGTGGCCATGATTTGTCAGGAGTTAACTAATATCCATCGTTCTGCAATTACAAATTAAAACTGCTTCAAAAATTGAGTTCTGTATGCAAAGAAGATTTTAATGGTGGAGACAAAACTGGGATTCATGTGCTGTCCAGACTGTGACAGAAAGATGTCAATAACAGACTTGCACAAGTGGTATATGGGAGAATCTCACAAAGTCAGTAATTGCTCCAAATGTGACCATGTATCTCCAAGGGCTATGAAGGTAAGAGAGCTCAAATTAAAAGAACGTCTTGAAATGAAACATGTGCTCCCAATAGAGACAAAAAGATCAGAGAAAGGTTTGAGGAGGCTTAACAGGTGAAAGAGCACCACCATAAAGGCTCCCTTACAATGTCAAAAGTCAAGTTTGAGGGACATGGACTTGGTTAACAAATGACTCAAATGGAAAGCTGCCAGTAGTAAGAAAAGCAAGTCCTGGATGTCAGAAAGTCACTTTCCCTTGGCAACGGTGCAAATAACTGTGCTCCAAAGCCATCATCAAGTCCAAATAAGGCAAGGGATTGCCTGGCATTCAGTCATCACATGGAAAGCCCTCTTCCTCTGGTTCTGGGTGGAGCAGTACCTTGTGTCAATAGCTTCCAAGTGGAGGAGTAGCCTAGTGGTTAGTGCAATGGACTTTGATCCTGGGGAACTGAGTTCGATTCCCACTGCAGCTCCTTGTGACTCTGGGAAAGTCAAGCCTCCATTGCCCCTGGTACAAAATAAGTACCTGAATATATGTAAACCGCTTTGAATGTAGTTGCAAAAACCTCAGAAAGGCGGTATATCAAGTCCCATTTCCCATTCCCAGAATCCCCACTGAAGCATTGCTATGGGGAAAAAAATGACAGAGGGCAAGCAACAAAGTAAAGGACTTCATAGGAGCAGAGGCTTTAGCAGGCATTGTAGAAGCACTTGATCCTCTGATAATGGTATCAGAACTAAATTGGTGAGTCAGTAGATTGCCACTTCCACTTTTCAAGCCACTTCAGAGATAAATCTTCCAGATCTTCACAGTCGCATCCAGTCATAATAGAACTGTGTGAATTCCTTAAAGAATGCTATGGTTCAGATAAGTCCACACCTCATGTCACTTGTCTAAGGTCTTGGAAGGAAAGTAAAAGTGAGAGTGTTCCCCTGATGTTTTACCCAAAAATCTCAACTTCTTCACAATCTGGATCATCATCAGTAGAAGGAAGATTAACTGAGCTTAACCAGGACTTCAGCTGAGATAGTTGGATTTTTAAGTTGAAGTCAGTCAATTTCTCCATGTCTTAATTGTTCATGAGGGATCCCTTTAAACACTTCTCTACCACAACAGAGGAATGAATCTCAACCAGAGGACACATCTTATCCTAAAGTTTATTGAAAAAATAGTAAGCAGTTAACTTTAACTGCTCAAGATAAACCCAATTCTAGATCAGGAGTTTTTAGGGGTGCTCAAATATCCGGATATTGAAAAATGTGGTTTCACAGGCTGTGTACAGAATTCTGTTAGAGTAGCAAGTAAAGGCAAGACAGATGCCTTTCTCTATGGACTCTGTCTAAAAGATTTGGAAACTAAATACAGAGTACAACTAGTGATAGGACATGAAAAGCTCCAATGGCCTCATTATTCTGTATCTAAAAAGATACAAGAGTTCAAGGGCTCATTTTAATACTTCCCCTGGAAAAGATGCATAATCTTCGAAAACATAATGTTAAATGCAGCATCATTTCCAAATGATACAGTTTCTGTATAACATTATAGAAAAAAAATATGATTTGCCTTCTGCATCTACAGAAGTGTCCAGGTCAAACATCACCAATTCAAGAGTTAGAGTAATGTGCTTTAGACCAGTAAGGTATGTACAATACAGCTTCAAGAGAAGCAGCTTTAACGATAGCAATAAGAATAATGGCAAGGTTAAAAGTATATATGAAAACTTCTTTGGAGAAGAGGTAAAGGTGATAGTTTCCTTAATCAAGGATAATTGCTCAACTATCCATTCATTAGCAGCAAACAATATTGAGCAACAACATATTTCATCCCAAAGGCCACACTGTCACTCTTATGGAAGACTTTATGAATACCTGTGATGTGAGGAGAGACCAAACAGTAACACTGTGCATTGATACTGTCTTTTCAGGAATTCTGAAGCAAAAATACTGGTTGTGTTTTGGATTCAGGAAGTATTTGATGTAAAGCCCCCAATTTCATTTGCACTGCGATACCTTTTCTAAGGCATTCACCATAATGAATGCACTGATCTCTTCCTGAAGAATCTGACGTTTGCTCAGAGGAAGTGGATGAAAGGTTGGCCTTCTGTTTGGAGACAGTGACTTGAGGAATAATCTGCATTCTCTGTTAATGATATCCCTTACCTTTTGTTATGTGCTTCCAATTTTCTAGAAAATAAGACAGCCTCCCTTCCACAGGTATATCAGGGGAATTTGATGTAGTTCAAAATTGTAGTGATAATAATCACTATAAAGGTACCAACCATATCATTATTCTTACATGGAACCTAGGTTACAAAAATCTTCTTAACCATACTAGCAAGCAAAAAGATCAAGAGATGCAAAAACATAAAAGTCAACAAATTATCAATTGGCTAACCTGGGACCCAATTTTGGACTACGTCAAATTCCCCTGATATACCTGTGGAAGGGAGGCTGTCTTATTTTCTAGAAAATTGGAAGCACATAACAAAAGGTAAGGGATATCATTAACAGAGAATGCAGATTATTCCTCAAGTCATTGTCTCCAAACAGAAGGCCAACCTTTCATCCACTTCCTCTGAGCAAACGTCAGATTCTTCAGGAAGAGATCAGTGCATTCATTATGGTGAATGCCTTAGAAAGGTATCGCAGTGCAAATGAAATTGGGGGCTTTACATCAAATACTTCCTGTATCCAAAACACAACCAGTATTTTTGCTTCAGAATTCCTGAAAAGACAGTATCAATACACAGTGTTACTGTTTGGTCTCTCCTCACATCACAGGTATTCATAAAGTGCGTAGCACCCCAGATCCAATCGTGTGGAAACAGACCTGCTACCCTCCCAAGCCCAGTTATCTGCATATCTTCTCACTCTTCCTGATGCCACATACCTGTCTGTTCCCTCGGTGTTAGTCGTATGAGTGATGCACAGCGCTCTTAGTACAGACTGCACATGTGCCTAACTCCTGGTGGGAGGAAGGTGTTAATGTAGAGCACAAGCGGCAGGTGCAGGCGGACCTGAGCTGTGCTAGGGATAAACCGTCTAAATGGCCACAGGATTAGCCCCAGGTGGGTGCTGGGCGTTTCGTGACACCCAGATGTTTAAATTTTCTGTCCACTTTTTTAAGTGGAAACTCCCCAGTCCAATCTTCATATGAATAACCACTCAAGGGCATGGTGTGAAGAAACAGTGTGTTTTAAGCCTGTAAAAGGTATTGGATATTTTCCTGCCTTAATTATGTCCCAAAGTGTATTTCTCCTGTTTGGCCAGCAGGTGGTGTTTCTTTGCTGTAAAGCTGTTACAGAGAAATGAATGCTCTTTTCTTTAGTTAAACATAAACAGGAAGCAAGATGCAGTATATTTTTCAAATGTGTTCTGGGCTCTGATTGGCCTAGAGTTTGAAGCTAACTAGCAGTTACTGGTTTTGAGTTCATTCTTAGCCAGGGAGAAAAGAGAGACAGATCTCTTTGCTGAGGCTCAGTGAACAGTTAAATGTACTGATCTTCCCAGGTACGTTTTAGAAAGTAAACAAATGTTTAGTTAGTTTTCTAATTGATCCATTTTTCATTTACTTGTTACTGTTTGCTGATTGCACATTTTCTGTCCACTGTACAATAAGATTCTTAGTTAAAGTTAACTGTATGCTGTAAGTCCTTTAGAGACAGAGAAATCCCCAAAATACATGATAGAGGTCTATAAAAAAAATGAGTGGAGTGGAACGAGTAGATATGAATTGCTTGTTTACCCTTTCCAAAAACACTAGGACTAGGGGACACGCAGTGAAGCTACAAAATAGTAAATTTAAAACAAGTTGGAGAAAATATTTCTTTACTCGACATGTAATTAAACTCTGGTATTCATTGCCAGAGAATGTGGTAAAAGCAGTTAGCAGGGTTTAAAAAAAGTTTTGGATAACTTCCTAAAAGAAAAGTCCATAAGCTATTATTAAGATGGACTTGGAGAAAATCCACTACTTATTTCTAGGATAAGCAGAATAAAATATATACTGTTTTGGGATCTTGCCAGGTACTTGTCCTGGATTGGTCACTGTTGGAAACAGGATGCTGGGCTTGATGGACCTTCGGCAACGCTTATGTTCTTATGTATTTGAACATAAGTTGGTTTGAGCTGCTACTGAAAAGGTGTGAGCTGAATCTAAATAGAATGATGGTGGGGTATGTTTTGTTATTATTCTCAGACTTTGGAAGTTTTATCCTATTCAGTATTAAAGACATTCCTTGAAACAAACAAAAAAAGCCCAGTTCAAATGTGCCACCCTGCTGTGCTGACTAAATCTCATCCTTCTGACCCTACTCTTGTTTTGTAACTACCTACCACATTCTCATTTGGTGATGGCTTCAGGTTTGGTGAGTGGATTAGTATAACTGGTAAAGAAAAAAGGCACAAAACTGCTTGCACAAAAGCATAAACAAACAGAAAAGCAGAATAAGGTCAAAAAGGTTTATTGGAACAATACCCGACGTGGCCACGTTTCACCCTCTGGCTGTGTCAGGGGTAAAACTATCAAAGGTGTATATAAATATATTATACACACTTATGGTAAAATCAAAAATTGTTCAAAAACCAAGTAGATCAGTTTTGTTGGAGTAAGAAGAAGGTATTGATTGGAACTTGGTTTTTGAACAATTTTTGGTTTTACCATAAGTGTGTATAATATATTTATATACACCTTTGATAGTTTTACCCCTGACACAGCCTGAGGGCGAAACGTGGCCACGTCTGGTATTGTTCCAATAAATCTTTTTGACCTTATTCTGCTTTTCTGTTTGTTTAGTATAACTGGTATGCATCATAGAGTGAGGATATCTACTAGCTTTTCTGTCAAGGCTTGTGGGAGTGGTCCTTCTTCGAACCCACTGTGCCCCTCAGCTTCAGGGCATGAGAGAATGAGCCTTCCTTCAACACAATATGTTCCTTCCCCCACCACCTGCCTCTTAACAGCAGTGGGTGGAGAAGTGAGTCTGCCTCCAACACAGCAATCCTGCCCTTCTCCTTGGATGGTGAAACCCAGATGCTGTATACACTTTCCATTTCATTTGATTAGTTCTTGATCTATGTTCTTGTCTGATGTGTTTTCTATTTTTCTTTATAATCCATACTTACTGCTATCCTGTTGGCTAGATTTTTACCCCTGGACCATGTGACTTGCATGTGGACTCCAGTGGGGTGTTTTCTCCAAAGAAGGTTGGTTCTATTTTATTCTTGAAAGCTGTAGGCCTTGTGTTATCACCCTATAGAATGGATTAAAACAAATATGTGCAGTTCTCTGGTGATGAGAAATTGTTGTAGCTGCTTTAGACTCCGTGGTAAAGTAGATATCCTTTTTAGAAATAAAAGTTGTGGAAATTGTGTTAAATTGATAGATTTTTAAAACTCCTTTTTATGGGCCATGCCCTCCCCCAACACCTGCTCATCTCTGCATCATTAGGACATAATCCTGGACGTTCTCTCTACTGCCTAAATTGGATGTTGGGCTTCCACAGTGCTGGTGTTTCTTGTAACTTTGTAGCTTGTTTCTGTTGCAGACACCACATCTTGTTAATCTCAATGAAGATCCGTTAATGTCAGAATGCCTGCTGTACTATATCAAAGATGGCATCACCAGGTGAGTCCTGCCCAAATGGGCATTATACTGCATGATGCTTGTGTGTTAGGAGCCAGGAAGTCATTGTTGTTCATGTGTAATTTATATCCTTAGTAATCTTTTTTTTCCCCTACCCTTCTTTCTATGCAGGGTTGGCCAAGCTGATGCTGAGAGGCGACAGGATATTGTACTGAGTGGGGCACATATTAGAGAAGAACATTGCAATTTCAGGAGTGAGCGGAGTGCAACTGGTGAAGGTGAGATTACTGCACCCCTACGAGTAGCATTTGGGAACAACAAGGGGAAGGGGGAATAGTGCCTCCACAGAGGTTTGTATGCTGAATTGTCCTGCCCGGGCCCACAAAACGAAATAGTATAACATAAGCTAATGTGGAGAGGGTGTACTACTACTACTACTACTTGACATTTCTAAAGCGCTACTAGGGTTACGCAGCGCTGTACAATTTAACATAGAAGGACAGTCCCTGCTCAAAGGAGCTTACAATGTAAAGGACAAATGTACAGTCAGTCAAATAGGGGCAGTCTATGGGTGTACCCATAGATGCTTCAGCAAGTGAGGAATAGGCAGCAGGCTGGAGCTTCTGTGGTGTCTCCTTGCCATTGTAGTACAGGCTACAGGGGCTTGAAGCATACAGTGTTGTCCTGTGATGGTCCTCCCCTCTCTCTCGTGCACTTCCTATTGCAAAGGAAGCCACTGGTAGAAGGAGGAATAGGGCAAAAAGGAGGACATCAGTGTGCATGGTCCACGTCTCTACACTTACACTTCTGGCTATGGGAAAGGGAGAAATGAGAAGGAAGTGCAGGGGAGAAAGAGCAAATGAGGACAAGGAGGGAAGGGACTTTTTATATTCTTTTAACAATTATTTATTGATGACAAGTCCAACAATAGGAATATACAAAGAATCCAATCGCAGTACATACATAAAGAAAAACAGAGAGTATCTTACAAACCATCATCACCCTTTTTTTTTTACATTTTTATCCTCCTCCTCTACCCACTATTCCAGTTTAAAGCATTTATTAGTAATGGCAATCTGAACACTAAAGAAACAAGTGAATGCCAAATAGCTAAAGACGTATCATCAACAGAATAAGTAGGAAAATTATCATCCTCCCATCCCCCCCCCCCCCAGGAATCTCCCTCAATTGAGGCATAACAATTATAAAGGGGAAGCAAGAGTTCTATTTCTTCCGACTCTCACCATCCCACAGAAAGATAAGGAGCATTCCTGGCAGCCCCCCACCCATCAGGATCCGCCCAAACTTCTTCCCTATCCCAGATACATCCCACCCCCCTCCCCTATGACAATAAACTAAAGAGGGAGAGCAAAACTGGGGAAAATAGGAAAACCACTTCGCTTGTCACAGAGGTAGGGTATTACAGGCTTCATATTTGAGGAGATAGGTGCTGTACAAAAGGCTCCCAAACCAACCAAAACCATTTTCTACATTTCGCTGTGAGACAGGCAGAATGGGCCTCCCAGGTTAATAATAACTGGACATCGTTACGCCAGTGCCACAAATTGGGGGTATCTCTCGAGTACCAAGTTTGCAAGACACACTTCACACCCTCTATACAGGCCTTATAGAGAAAATGTTGGCGCCATTTCAAAAGGGAGCCTCTATATGTTCCCTATCCTAACAAAAATCTGGAGGGAACAAAATCTGGGGGGCAGAGGGAAGAGATTCTGTATGAAAGTGAGCAATATCCCTGAATGGTTGGGCATGTCCAAAGTGCATGGAATAAGGTATTCTCCAGCCCTCCACAGGCACTACAGTGAAGAGACGGGGATACACCTGACATGGAATGCCTGTCTCAGGGGAAAAATAAGCTCTTGCTAGAATCCGAAAAAGGCATTCCCTATACCGAGCATTATAAACTATTTGTGTTATAAGACGTATTTATTTATTTGTTGCATTTCTATCCCACATTTTCCCACCTATTTGCAGGCTCAATGTGGCTTACATAGTACCGTGAAGGCATTCGCCAGCTCCGGTATAGAAACAAATACAGGTTGATATTATAGTCTTATAAGGTTTATAGATCTAGACAACAGTTAGGAATAGTAGAGAAGGAAAGCTGTATAGTATACATTATAAGGTTTGTTTAAGTTGTGCTGCAGAGATTTAGGCCCTTAAGTTGGGTCTGTAGGGTATGCCTTTTTGAACAGGTGGGTCTTTAATGCTTTCCGGAAATTAAGGTGGTCATACGTTGTTTTCACAGCTTTTGGTAGTGCGTTCCACAATTGTGTACTTACGTAGGAGAAGCTGGATTTATAAAGTGATTTATATTTGAGTCCTTTGCAACTTGGGTAATGGAGATTTAAGTAAGTTCTTGTAGGTCTGACTGCATTTCTGGTTGGGAGATCTATGAGGTCAGTCATGTATCCTGGGGCTTCGCCGTAGATAATTTTATGGACCATGGTGCAGGTTTTGAAAGCTATGCGTTCTCTGATTGGGAGCCAGTGCAGCTTTTCCCGGAGGGGTTTGGCGCTTTCGAATCACGTTTTACCAAATATAAGTCTGGCTGCTGTGTTTTGAGCTGTCGGAAGTTTCTTTAAGAGTTGCTGTTTGCATCCCGCATAAATTCCATTACAATAGTCTATGTGGCTTAGTACCATTGATTGTGTCAGGTTGCGGAAAGTTTCCCTCGGGGAAAAATGGTTTCAGGCGTAAGTTTCCACATCGAGTGGAACATTTTCTTGGTTGTAGAGTTCACTTGGCTCTCAAGTGTCAGGTTACGGTCGATTATGACCCCGAGAATTTTCAGGCTATCAGCGATAGGGAGGGTGTAGTCTGGGTTATTTAAGGTTGTGGGTTTGTACGTGTTGTGTTGGGATGAGAAAATGAGGCAGTGTGTTTTTTCTGTGCTGAGTTTTAGTTGGAATTCATTTGCCCATGAGTTCGTAGTATTCAAGCTGAGCGTGATTTCTTTGGTGATTTCTGTCAGGTCATGTTTGAAAGGGATGTATATAGTGACGTCGTCTGCATAGATGAATGGTTTGAGGCCTTGGGTGGCTAAGGATTTTGCTAGTGGGGGTCATCATAAGGTTGAAGAGGATCGGCGATAGTGGTGATCCTTGCGGTACTCCGCAGTCTGCTTTCCACGGAGGTGATATGTTTGAGTTTGATTTCACTTGGTATGTTCTGGTGGTTAGGAAGCCTTCGATCCAGCTGCGTATGTTTCCAGCGATCCCAAAGTAGTCTAGGAGTCTTAATAGTATATTATGGCTTACCATGTCGAATGCGCTAGACATGTCGAATTAGAGGAGAAGTATGCTTTTACCTGTTGCTACGTTTCATTTTAGATAAAACCTCTTCCCTCAGATGATGGCCCAATTCCAAATTCCATCTTGCCGCAATGAGGACATAAGATTTTGGAGGCATCAGGACAGTGAGGGATTTATGAAAATAAGACACCGAAATAAGAAGCACCTGAGTGGATGTAAAAAAAAGATTGCAATTGGGCGACCATGTTCAGAACATACCTTGTTCGTAGAAGCTGTGACACACAGTGGGCGATTTATAAATATGCATAGAAATTTCCTGGGTGTGGGGATAACATACCAACAATGCTGTCATACAGTTTGAGGGTGCCAGTTTTGCTCAGCATATCTGTGATGCACAAATACTCCTGTCTACCCCATTCCTGGAAAACTGAAGAGGGAATTCCCGGGATGAAATCCAAATTCCCCTCTAATGGTAAAAAAATCAGTTTTGATGGGCATCTTGTGCCAATCTATGGGAACAGCGATGTCTTCGAACTTGCGAAATAATGTTCTATTAAATCTACGAGGGCAGCCTGGCACAAGATTCCAATACAAAGGCATCTTGTGCCAGGCTGCCCTCATAGATTTAATAGAACATTATTCTGCAAGTTTGAAGACATTGCTGTCTCCGGCACATGTAGAAGTTAGTGAAGGTGTAGTGGGCGAAAAAGCCCCTTTCCATAAGCCAGCGAGTATAATCCTCGTTCTCCAATATCCAATTTCTCAGGTACCAAAGGAGATACACCAAATTATACTGGTGGAGATTGGGGAGCCCCAGTCCACCTGCTGCCCAGGGCCCATAAAGCAAATCCATGTGCTCCTTTGGTTTCTACCCTCTCCAAATGAATCTACTGACCACCCAACTCAGGGCTTTAATATCCTGCTTCAGAACCCAAAGAGGAAGCTGTTGCAGCACATATAACCAACGCGGAAACATGAACATACAATATAAACAAATCCTCCCATGAAGAGATAGGGGTAAAGAGCTCCAGATTGTCAACTGTTGTTTATTAGAGCACATTAACTTCTTAATGTTTATTGAATATAGCTCCACAGGGTCAACCAGGAGCCGGATACCTAAATATGTAAATTGAGCTGTAGACCAAGACAAAGGAAAAGGACCCACCCAGTCTGTTCGTATTGTTGGAGTAGTTGGCAGTGCCTCTGATTTATCAATGTTCAACCAGAACCCTGAAAACTTTCTGGTAGTGTCAAGAGAGACGTGGAGGGGGAGGCCAGATGTACCGAAAGATCATTGGCAAAAGTCGAAATCTTAAAAACCTCTGTTGCCACCTGTACGCCTCTAATCTCAGGATTAGCCAAAATCTCCCAAACCAAAGGATCAGGGATCATGACAGACAACAATGGGGACAGCTCTGTCTCGTTCCTCTGCCAATAGGAAAGGAAGGGGAGACTGTGCCATTAACCAGTATGGAAGCCTTAGATGCATGGTCTAGTGCACATACCGCATCAAAGAACTCTCCCCGGATGTCATATCTCTCCAGTACTTTAAACATAAAAGGCCATGTTATTATATCAAAAGCTTTTTCCGCATCCAAACTAAAAAAGAAGCATCGGCTTGTGAGTGGCACGGACCACCTCTTTTAGAGGCCAAAATCTGTCTAATATTTTTCACTGCATGACGACCACGCACAAATCCACCTTGCGGAGAGGCAATAAGAGAGGGAAGCTCCCTAGCCAACCGGTTGGCCAGCACAGTGGCCAGCATCTTAGCCTCAAAACACAGAAGTGAAATAGGCCTATATGAAGCACGCAAGGTAGGATCCTTATGGAGTTTAGGGAGTACCATGATGAGAGCCGTTTTGATACAGTAAACTCATTGAACATGGCTGTAAGAGGTTGTACTATATCTGGAGCCAGGAGTTTGTAAAACTCTGCTCTTTAGCCATCCGGGCCTGGTGCTTTAAACTGGGAACTGTGGCCTGGAAGTAGACTTTCTCCACCGAAGAGTCTATCCTTTACCTCCTTTGTCCAGGAAATGGCTGCGTCTGTTCCCTTCCCTATGGAGGTTGAGGATGAGCCCAGGGCTGAGATGCTCGAGGTCCTGGATTATCCTTCTCCGCCTAGAGAGGCTGCAACGGCTCCTTTGCATAATGTACTGAAGGAAGTCCTTATTCGAAACTGGTCATTCCCTCTGTCTAATCCCGTGATCCCGAAAAGGACTGAATCCCAATATTGGATCCACAGGAAGCCTGGATTGATGAAGTCTCAGCTACCTCACAATTCCATGGTTGTGGACTCCACTCTCAAAAGAGCCAAGAGTACTAGGGGCTATGCCTTGGTGCCCCAGGCAGAGAATCTAGAACCTTGGACTCTTTTGAGAGGAAGGCGTATCAGGCCGCTATGCTCGCTGCCAAAATCCAGACATACCAGCTGTTCACGAGCATCCACTTGCGGAACTCGGTGACGCAGCTGTCTAGCTTGGTTGATGCACTCCCTCCGGAGCAGGCCGAGCCTTTTCGCTAGGTGGTCAGGCAGCAGAAGGCGTGTCAAACATCGTGACCAGGGGTATGTTCAACAATTTTGATGTAACATCCAGGATTGCTGCCCAAGTTATAGTGATGCGCAGACTCTCATGGCTGCGTGTCTCTGACCTGGATCATTCGGTCCAGCAGCGGATGGCAGATGTTCCTTGCCAGGGGGACAAACCTTTTGGTGAGAAAGTAGAGGATCTGGTTGACCAGCTCAAGAAGCACAATGATGCTATGGATTCTCTCTCCCGCCGGTTGTCTTCTGCTACTACTTCCTCATCTAGGAGGTTTTTTGGAGGGAAAAGAAGTGCTCCCTATTCCTATGCTAGGCATAGGTACACTCCTGCTTCTTGGGAACCTGTACAGGCTCAGTCCCAGCGCGCTCATTCTCGTAAACAGCGTGCGCCTATGGCCTCTGTGGCTCCCCAGCAAAAGCAAGGGACGGGCTTTTGACTGGCTGTAGTTCAGCATAGCCTCAGTAAAAGTGTCCGTGCCGGACGACTTGCCGGTCGGGGGGAGGTTGATATTTTTTCACCAAAGGTGGCCTCTCATAACCTCTGACCGGTGGGTTCTTCAAATAGTCCAGTCAGGATACACCCTCAATCTGGAATCCAAACCTCCAAATTGTCCACCGGGAGCTCATTCTTACAGTTCCCAGCACAAACAGGTACTTGCAGAGGAACTCTCCGCCCTTCTGAAGGCCCAAGCTGTCGAACCCGTTCCACCAGGGGAAAAATGACTAGGATTCTATTCCAGGTACTTCCTTGTGCAAAAAAAACAGGGGGGATGCGTCCCATCCTGGACCTAAGGGCCTTGAACAAATTTCTTGTCCAAGAAAAGTTCAGGATGGTTTCCCTAGGCACCCTTCTTCCCATGATTCAGGAAAACGATTGGCTATGCTCTCTGGACTTAAAGGATGCTTACACACACATCTCGATACTTCTAGCTCACAGGAAGTATCTTTGATTTTGACTGGGAACACAGCACTTTTAATACCATGTACTGCCTTTTGGCCTGGCGTCTGCGCCCAGAGTGTTTACCAAATACCTAGCTGTAGTTGCAGCGTCGCTACGCAGACTGGGAGTGCGTGTGTTTCCTTATCTTCACGATTGGCTGGTGAAGAGCACCTCGAGGGAGGGTGCTCTGGAGTCCATACGAATGACTGTTCGGGTGCTAGAGCTACTGGGGTTTGTCATAAATTATCCCAAGTCCCATCTCGCCCCAGTCCAAAAATTGGAATTCATTGGAGCCCTGTTGAACACTCAGACAGCTCGAGCTTATGTTCCTTAGGCAAGGGCGGACAACCTTCTGTCCCTAGTGTCCATGGTTCGAGCGTCTCAGCAGGTCACAGCTCGGCAGATGTTGAGACTTCTGGGGCACATGGCCTCCACAGTTCATGTAACACCCATGGCACGTCTACATATGAGATCAGCTTAATGGATCCTAGCTTCCCAGTGGTTTCAAGCTGCGGGGGATCTAGAGGATGTAGTCCAACTGTCCACCAGCTTTTGGAATGCTCTTCAGTGGTGGACGATTCGATCCAATGTGACCATGAGGTGACCATTCCAAGTTCCTCAGCCAGAGAAAGTGCTGATGACGGATGCATCTCTCCTGGGGTGGGGAGCTCATGTAGATGGACTCCACACTCAGGGAGCTGTTCGTTTCAGGAAAAAGGTCTGCATATCAACCTCCTGGAATTAAGAGCAATCTGGAATGCTCTAAAGGCTTTCAGAGATCGGTTGTCCAACCAAGTAATTGTAATTCAGACAGACAATCAGGTTGCCATGTACTACAAAAACAAGCAGGAGGGTACCAGATCTCGCCCTCTGTGTCAGGAAGCTGTCCAGATGTGTCTTTGGGCACGCTGTCACGGCATGTTTCTTCAAGCCACTTATCTGGCAGGCGTAAACAGCAGTCTGGCTGACAGGCTGAGCAGGATAATGCAACCTCATGAGTGGTCACTGAACATGGGTGTAGTTTGCAAGATCTTCCGAGCGTGGGGCACCCCCTCGGTGGATCTTTTTGCCACTCAGATCAATCACAAGGTCCCTTAGTTCTGTTCCAGGCTTCAGGCCCACGATAGACTAGCGTCAGATGTCTTTCTCCTACATTGGGGGACAGGCCTTCTGTATGCGTATCCTCCCATACCTCTAGTAGGGAAGACTTTGCTGAAACTCAAGCGAGACTGAGGAACCATGATCCTGATTGCACCCTTCTGGCCGCGTCAGATCTGGTTCCCTCTTCTTCTGGAGTTGTCCTCTGAAGAACCGTGGAGATTGGACTGTTTTCCAACACTCAGAACGAGGGGTCGCTTCTACATCCCAACCTCCAGTCTCTGGCTCTCACAGCCTGGATGTTGAGAGCTTAGAATTTGCCTCCTTGGGTCTTTCAGAGGGTGGCTCCCAAGTCTTGCTTGCTTCCAGAAAAGATTTCACGAAGAGGTGTTACTCTTTCAAATGGAGGAGGTTTGCTGTCTGGTGTTACAGCAAGGCCCTAGATCCTCTTTCTTGTCCTACACGAACCCTGCATGAATACCTTCTACACTTGTCAGTCTGGTCTCAAGACTAACTCCGTAAGGGTTAACCTTAGTGAGATTAGTGCTTATCACCGCCGTGTAGAGGGTAAGCCTATCTCTGGACAGCCTTTAGTTGTTCGCTTCATGAGAGGTTTGCTTTTGTCAAAGCCCCCTGTCAAACCTCCACCAGTGTCATTGGATCTCAACGTCGTTCTCACCCAGCTGATGAAAGCTCCTTTTGAGCCGCTAAATTCCTGCCATCTGAAGTATTTGGCCTGGAAAGTCGTTTTCTTGGTGGCTGTTACTTCAGCTCGTAGGGTCAGTGAGCTTCAGTCCTTGGTAGTGCATGCACCTTATATCAAGTTTCATCACAACAGAGTAGTCCTCCGCACGCACCCTAAGTTCCTGCCAAAGGTAGTGTCTGAGTTCCTTCTTAACCAGTCAGTTGTCTTGCCAACATTCTTTCCCCGTACTCATACCCGCCCTGGCGAAAGCAGTTTGCACACTTTGGACTGCAAGAGAGCATTGGCCTTTTACGTGGAGCGGACAAAGCCCTTTAGACAGTCCGCCCAGTTGTTTGTTTATTTCAATCCCAACAGGAGGGGAGTTGCCATCGGAAAACGCACAATCTCCAATTGGCTAGCAGATTGCATTTCCTTCACTTATGCCCAAGCTGGTCTGACTCTGGAGGGCCATGTCAAGGCTCACAATGTTAGAGCAATGGCTTCGTCAGTGGCTCACTTAAAGTCAGCCTCCATTGAGGAGGTTTGCAAGGCTGCAACGTGGTCGTCAGTCCACACATTCACATCTCACTACTGCCTTCAGCAGGATACCCGACGCAACAGTCGATTGGGCAGTTGGTACTGCAGAATCTGTTAGAGGTTTAAAATCCAGCTCCACCCCCTTAGACCCATTTTTGTTCTGTTCCAGGCTGCACTCTCAGTTAGTTGTTTATGGTTTCAGGTCAATCTATGTTATGTCCTTGCCGTTGCGAGGCCCAATTGACCAATGTTCATTGTTTTGAGTGAGCGTGGTTGCTAGGGATACTCCACATGTGAGAACAAGCAGCTTCTTGTCCTCGGAGAAAGTGAAGATACATACCTGTAGCAGGTATTCTCCGAGGACAGCAGGCTGATTGTTCTCACAAACCTCCCCTTTGGAGTTGTTCTTTGTGTATTATTTGCTTTTTGATTAAACTGAGCGGGAACGCGACGGGCGGGAAGTCATCCGCGCATGCGCGGTGCACGCGGTTCATGCGCCAGTAGGCTCTGGCAAAACTTTTTTATTTTTGCTCTGAAAAAATTTGTCGTTTCCTGGGCCGCCATGGCCGCCGACCCACATGCGAGAACAATCAGCCTGCTGTCCTCAGAGAATACCTGTTACAGGTATGTATTTTCGCTATACGTACACACATGCACAGATATACACACACCCAGTCACACACAGACATACAACCATACAATCATATGCATACACACCAATATATATACATATACAAACACACATGCATCCCAAGCCATCAGGGCTCCCTTTACCAGTTCCATAGAAAATGTTGGCCAAGTAAAATAGTAGTTATTAAAGTCATAGTAAAGGCTCACTTCTGTAGAGTGTTAACCAAAGCTGATACCAACTCCTACCACAGATACCGCAGAGGGACTGGAGTTACTCCAATCCTCCCAAGCCGATACCAGTTCCTCAAGGCCCCAAAGGTATACGAAAGAGTCCTGCAGCAAGCCTCAGGCCGTAGCCCCTGGAGAAGAAGACGTCTGCAGACCGGACAAAAAGTCCTGCGCGGCAGTCACAGTATCAGCAAACAGTTCCTTGTCCTCGTGGTTCACTCTTAAGCTAGCCGGATACAGAAGGGTGAATCTGATCTTGTAGTTAACCAATTGAGTACATAGTGAAGCAAAGAGCTACTTCACTGGATAGACACTTTAGCTGAGTAATCTTGAAAACACAGCACTTTGTGATTAATATATATTAAAGACTTCCCATTCTTGAGCGCTTGCAAAATAGCCACTTTATGGGCATAATTGAGGATCTGGGAAATAACCACTCTCAGCCAGGTGATAGTCATCTGGCGGTGTCCCAGTCTGTGTGCCCTCTTGACTCAGAAATGCCCATGGTGCATTGGCAGCTGGAGGTTCCGCGGGAACCAGGCCTCCAAGAACCCAAACAGCTCCCTCACCTCCACTGACTCCGGGAGACCGTCCAGACGGGGGTTATTCCACCTGAATTGTTTTTCAAGATCCTTCAGTTTGTCTTGATATGTCAAGACTGTCTTCTGCAGGTGAGCACATGAGTCCTCCTGCTTTCGCACGCAGTCCTCAGGGTCACTAGTGCGTTGTTGGTGTTGCACCAGATCCCTATTTATAGTGTCTAAATGCTCCTGTAACCACTCCAGCTTAGCAATAAATAGGCTGTAGCTGCTTGTCTAAAAGAGGTTCCGTAACTTCAGCCACCACTTCCGTGACCCATGCAGAGTTCTTTTACCTAGTAACATAGTAAATGACGGTCCATCCAGTCTGCCCAACAAGATAAACTCATTTTACATGGTGTGTGATACTTTATATGTATACCCGAGTTTGATTTTCCTTGCCTTTCTCAGGGCACAGACCGTAGAAGTCTGCCCAGTACTGTTCATGTACTAAGTTCTGAAGCTAACATCGAAGCCCCTTAAAATTTACACTGCAGCCCATCCCTATCTATTCAGTCACAATCAGGGCGTAGACCTTAGACGTCTGCCCAGCTTCCATTTTGTTCTCTTTCAGATTGATTTTTAGCCTGTACACTGCTCTGTTCTGCCTTATCAGCTAAAGTGGTCTAGCAAATTCCTATAAACTATAAGGGAAAGATGGAAAAGTGGGAGGTTGGGAGGGGAGTTGTGGCGGAACAGGATATTTTCCTGCTTGTAAATTGTGTAGCTGTTGTTTATGATGTGCATTTCCTTTGTTTGGCTAGCAGGTGGTGACTGTCATTTGTTTGTAAAGTTGTACCAGAACTGACAGTTTTCTCCCCCTCCCCCCCCCCCCACCCCCACCGAAAGCTGTTAGCTTAAGCTGTGAGGTAATTTTTTAGTTTCAGTCTGATAAGGGAGTGGAAAGAGAAGGTTCTCTTTTTCTAGACCCTGTGAACTGTTAGACTTCATAACCTGTGAGCAGCTATATCTTGTTCCTGAACTCCACAGGTACTACTTTGGTAGTAAACAAATGTTTATTTATATTTGATCCATATTCAGTTATCTGTTATTGCCTGTTCTTTTCCGTCTGTTTTATATAGTTCACTGTTCTACTCTTGACAGTAAACCTGATTAGTTTATTGATTCTGCTGTGCTGGACTGACAAAGAATCCTGGTGGTCTGTGGGTGCTTTCTGGGAACTCTGGGTCCCCTGAGAGTGTGACCCCAGAAACTTAGAAATCACCGAGGAATAACATGAGAGTGATAGACTTGCCCAGAGGCAAGTGAGACCCAGTCGGTGGGAGGAGGGTGCTAGTAGAGCACAAGCGGCAGGTGCAGGTGGACCTGAGCAGTGCTGGGTCAGACCCTCCAGGTGGGCCACAGGGTTAGCCCCAGGCGGTTGGCTAGGCGTTTTGTCAAAGGGAAAGGGAAATGGGACTTGATATACCGCCTTTCTGAGGTTTTTGCAACTACATTCAAAGCGGTTTACATATATTCAGGTACTTACCTTGTACCAGGGGCAATGGAGGGTTAAGTTACATGCCCAGAGTCACAAGGAGCTGCAGTGGGAATCGAACTCAGTTCCCCAGGATCAAAGTCCACTGCACTAACCACTAGGCTGCTCCTCCACTCCACATAGGAGTGAAGGAGAGCTTCAGAAGGGTCGTGTATAAGGAGGAAGACGGAAAGAAAAGGGCAGGCAAGAATAAGGTGAGAGGCAAGGTGGAAGGGGAAAAACAAGAAGTAAAGAGAAATGGGAGCAGGCAAAAGAACGAGGGAGGAGGAGAAAAATAAGTGATGAAATGAAGTGTGAGAGAGGGAGAAAACATGGAGGGGGAGATTGGAGAAGTAGAGGAAGGAAGGGAAGGAGGGAAAAGTGAGAGATATGTGATAGGAGCAAGAGGAAAGCAGCGTTTCAGAGGCAATTGAGAGGCAGGTGACACCTTATAGGGAACAGTGTCGGAATACACCGGATGGAACATTGAATCTGCCATGAGTGGGAAAGCGCGGGGTACAAATGTAACAAAAATAAAATGAAATAAATTACAGATTGATCTCAACAGTAACTGCATGCAAATTATATGCACGCTGTTAGTGTTGAACATTGGATGTTAAAGGGGGAAAAACGTTCCTGGTGAATGCCCACAAGAGTTGTGTGGTAGGCACGGCTCTTGTGCTCATGCCCAGTCAATGAAAGATGGGGGCGAAAGACAGTGCTTGGAGGATAGAACTGCTGTAGCTCACTTCATGGAGCTTATCTTGTTTAAAGATGACGCAGATCAATTTTTATGAATTGCAGAAGAAGAAACGACAGTGCTTGGGATCTGATGTGTGTAAAAAAAAAAAAAGACATCAGAAGGGGGGTGGGGTGGGGGGGTTAAGAAGTTGGATTTGATTTGTGACTGTGCAGTGTGCATACAGTGGCATATGTCTGTCCCAGTCTGATATACCATCTTTATTGCCCTGAACAGAGCTAACCAAATGGTTCTTTTCACTGCTGGACACTTTTAATTGGCAGAGGCTCCCTAATGACAGGTCAGAACTGTCGATGGGTTTTTGTTGTTATGGCAGTGCGGTTTCCGGTGGGTTTTTGTTATGGCAGTGCGGTTTCTGTGCACCATTTCTATGAGCATTGCATGGAATCGCTAACGGCCTCATTTAAATACCAGCAAGACCATTTACATAGGACTTTGTGGCTGCTTCCATGCACACTAAAAGCAGCCCCAAAAGCCTGGGTGCATTAGCTGCAGAATAATGTTTCATTTAGACTGGCTAACACCATTGCAAGCCCGGTTTGCTTTATCAATCGCAAATTTAATTAATGAAACCTGATACTCAGTTCACTATAAAGCAGCAAAATACAAGAATATAATTTAAGAACACTGCTATCTCATTCTACTCGCACAGAATACCTGCCCACGTTCTGCACCAATTAATATGTTACAAGAAATGATTTATTTTGGGGAAAATAGCTCTAGAGCAACTCGCCTCTCTTTATAATTTAAGAGCAGGTGCTGTATTATAAGTTTTAGGATATTAATTTCTCCACCAATCACCAAAGGTGATAATTGCAATAAATTAAATAAATTAAGTATATATGAAAGATATCGTATACTCAGAACACAAAGAGACCGTATTTAGCTTCAAAAAGGTTGATTTAATATACAATTGCACACGAGAGGTAGGTTTTAAAAAGGATCTTAGAACAGAGAAATTGTGCATAAAATAGAACAAAGTAGCAGGTCTAGATCAAAAGTTATGTTACTTACAAGTCCTTGTTACACAGTATGAACAGCATTAGGTAAGCACATGTTTGCAGGACAGGAACAGGGCTTCTGCAGTAAGTGGATCATCTGAGTTGCTTGCAGCTGAAGAGAGTCTGACTCTTGGGAAACAGCTTGCCCTTTTATACCTTGCAAGCTGCAGGAGGATATGCCATGTGGATCTTTGCTGGCTTCCTGGTTTTTTTGCACACGACCCCTGAGCATTTGCAAAGCATTGTGGTATCTTGGTCTCATGTCTGCACACGACCCCTGAGTCTTGGTCTCATGTCTTATGACATCACGAGACTTACAGTCTGGATTTTGCTGGCAAATGGTCTTTTGATGTCCTGCTCAGTCTCTGGGGCAGATACACATTACAAGTCTTTCCTTTCTGCACATGTCTGAAAGCTGATGGGAGGGGCAGGTATACCTTTGACAAGCAAATGTCCTGTTTATGCTTTTCCTGAGTTCTTTGTTTTCAATGGGGTATTCAGGTGCCCACCTTAGTCAATCTTTTGTTAGGTGGGAGGGCAGAGGAAGCTCTTTTGTGTTTGTTAAGTGTTTGTAATTAACTATCCCTGCTCTCAGAAGTTCCCAGAAAAAGGAATGGGGAGAGAGAGGCTTGAAATGAAACTATTTTCTCTGCTGCAGTGTAAAAGCTGCACAAATATATTGGTGCATATATATTCCAGCAAAATATAATAAACTGATACCATTACACTTTAAGGAGGCTGCCACTTACATAATTTTTTGAGAGAGGTGTGGTAGCCGTGTTAGTCCACTCTTAAAGGTTATCAATAGAAATCAAACAAAATAAAACATGGAAAAGAAAATAAGATGATACCTTTTTTATTGGACATAACTTAATACATTTCTTGATTAGCTTTCAAAGGTTGCCCTTCTTCGCTAATCAAGAAATGTATTAAGTTATGTCCAATAAAAAAGGTATCATCTTATTTTCTTTTCCATGTTTTATTTTGTTTGATTTCTATTGATCTAATTTATTGAAAATGCAGGTCACCATGTGGAAGGGGAGAGATAATGGCTGTCACTATATGGAAGGGAAGAGATAACTGCTGTATAGCTCAATTACCTGTGGTGGGTAAGAGAGAACAAAGACAGGGTGATCTAAGAGTAGTTAAGATAATTCACACCTGTAGTGTGCCATTAATCCATTGTCTCTGTGCAGGCCTAAGGTGATGGTGTGAAGCTTTTTGATGAGTTTCAGTTAAACAGTTTCATTCTGGAGTTTTCCATTGCCCTCCACCTTTCTGTATTGATATTGTAATTTCTTCCCTGTTTTTCCTTTTCATTGTTTTTGTGGCCTTGTCTTACCCCTGTTTGTCTTCCAGCTGTTTAATTGGATACCATTGTACATGGTTATATGTAATTGGTATATCAAAATAAACTTGATGCTGTTTCATAGGAGTATTAAGAGTATGAAATTGTGTCCTGGAAAGTTTGAAATGTTCACCTACTAGTTTTTGAATGTTGACATTTCTAATATCAGATTTGTGTCTGAGAGGGGGGATTTATTTAGTAGTAAGGGATAAGTGTGAAAGAGAGAGAACAGAAGAGTATACATAGGATAAAAATAGAAGGGAAAAAGAAAACAAAAGAGTTGATACCTTGGGATGAGATACGACAGAGAAGAACAATGGCAGCAGGGTGGAAAAATCCAGTGGAAAGACTGAGAAGAATGTGTAAAAGAAAAAGGAAATATAGAAATAAATTAACAAATACAGAAAGATTAAATAAATAAGAAATCTAAAGAAAAGAATAAAGAAAACAGGAAATAAATTGGAAGAAGAGTATAGATAAGGAGAGTAGAAGATCCAAGACACAAAACGGTGTGAAAATATTATTGACTTGCCCTCCTGAAATTAGAATCAAACAGGTGGGAGAGTTGGGATTGGGCCTAGGGAGAAAGTGTGTGTGAGTGTCCAGGAAGAGGGGGGAGGGAGAGAAAGTTTGTACCTGGTTTCCTTCCCTTCCCTATCCATGCCAAATTGAGATGGCTAGAAAATTAGCTAGAAGCTGACTGAAATCGGGGTTCTTTGTTTCGACTGAAACCGAATCAGCAGCTGAAAATTTCCATTCGGTTTTGGCCAAAACCAGCCCCTCCCACCCCGGGCAGAGTGTGCAACCTCCTGGTCGGCTGCCAGCCCCCCCCCCCCCCCCCCCCCGGGTTACCTTTCAAATCTCCTGATGGTCTAGTTCCTCACTCAGTATGGCTGCTGGGACAATTGCTTGTGCTCATGTTGGTTCCAATCCCAAAATGGCTGCCGGACCTCCCGCTGAGAAACTGGCGGGGATAAGAGGACTGGGGATCGCTCTTGCTCGAGCGAGTCCATTAGACCACCAGGAGATTTAAAAGGGCAGCCTGAGGTTGGGGGATGCCGTCATTAGACCACCAGGATATTTAAAAGTAGGCCCAGATAGGGCCCTCGGGTGGCAGCAGCTTGCCTGCATGGGGTCAGATGGAGAAGATTGCATTGGGTGGGGGGGAGAGTTTCAGCCTTAAATGCAGTGACGTTTTTGGCTGAAACCCGAACCTGGATTTTTGGTGTGTTTTGATACCAAATCTGAAACGGAAACTGAAATTCAGTTGGCCTCAAAAATTAACCTCCCTACTTATTGCTTCCCCTTCTTCTTCCACCCCACCAAACCAAATGGCCAGACTCTGCCTATGTGCATTCTTAATGTGCTGCTGGCAGACTCTACTCTTAACCCACTGGTGTCCCAGTAGCACAGGCTACTTCTACCTCATGCTGGGAGTTAAGTTCTATCAATCTACTGTAACACTATAATGGTATACTGGGAGATGGCATACTGTCCTAACTAGAATGTATATTTGGTAATAAAAGTCAGCACCCATACAGCACAGAGCTGATTAACACCATGCTTTTCTGGAGTATGTCCAGAACTTTAACTGGTTTTCATCTGCTCCTATAGATAGCTTTGTGAAATGCATGTTTTCTGGTCCTTTTCCCTAGTGATTGTGACGCTGGAGCCCTGTGAAAAGTCAGAGACATATGTTAATGGGAAGCGAGTGGTACAGCCTGTTCAACTTCGCTCAGGTAAGAGGATTTAATTTTATTTGGTGGTAACTTGGGCATGTCTTGCCATACTATTGGAGTATGCGTTATCTGTAGTGGGGAGCATGCATTGACATTGTTTTGATGCTCCTGTTCCCCATTCTTTTTCAGGAAATCGCATCATCATGGGTAAAAACCATGTTTTCCGTTTTAACCACCCTGAGCAAGCACGAGCAGAACGGGAGAAGACACCATCTGCTGAGACCCCATCAGAGCCCGTGGACTGGACTTTTGCTCAGAGAGAGCTGCTGGAGAAGCAAGGAATTGATATGAAGCAAGAGATGGAGAAACGGTATATGATGTGGCATTTCCTTTGTTTTGTCTCGTGGCTGCACATGTGTGTGACAGCAGAATTCACTAAGTGTCAGCATGTCATCGATTTTGACCTTTCATTTATTGTTTTTATACCCTTTCATATTCAATACTAAAAAAAAAACATATAAAAAGATTGGATCTTCCAACCTACAAAACTAACTAATATAAATGCAAAAGTTTTTTAAATTTAAATTAGTGATATGTGCTCAGATCCAGGCACCCTCAATAGATAGCAGCTTACCATCCCATCATTACACATAGAAACCCTATAGAGTCAGTCAGCTATAGTTGCTATATAAAAAAAATGAATTCAATCCTAATGTTTCTAGCGTCCAAAAAAGCATTTTCAAGTTGACTTGTATAAATCCTGTGCACAGGCAAGGACAGATGATGAAAAAAGCTTGAATAGGACTTACCTTGTGATGAACTGCAATCATCCAAAGTTTACATCAATCATACTAATGAACCAGTGGCGTAGCTACGTGCCCCCCAACCCTGATGCCAGTCAAGTGCCTGTGTTTTAGGCACTACTGACTGCCCTCCCGCTCCCTGCACTGCTGTCCTTCAATTTTCAGGACTGCCAGCAGCGTCAATGAGGTAAACACACTGCCTGTGGCATCCCGGGAGCTTTCATTCTGCTACAATTTCTGGTCCCGCCTAGACGGTACACTGCAACAGAAACAGAGCTTTTGGGGCTGCCGAAGACAGTATGCTTAATTCGCTGACGTTGCCAGCAGCCCAGAAAATTGAAGAAGGGCAGCGGTGCAGGGAGCTGGAACAGGAGACTTCAGAAAACCAAAGCCAGTTAGGGTGGTCTACCTTTCTCTCTCCTCTGCACAGCTGCCAGTCATCCCATTCACCCAAAACAAAGCAAGCAAACCTATGAGCTGCTCTGTCCATGTTGTCGTCCTTTATTGTTGGTAACATTTTTATTTGATCTCGATTCGCTGATATTTTCGAACGTGCCGGTTTTACAGCATGCAGATGTACACAGGGAAGTATTGAGTAATTAGTTCTAAATTGTAAATCATTGTGTCATTTGGAGGGGCTGGTTATAGGGACCACTTGTATTCATGCAGAAATGTTTTCACCTAGTAATCAAACTTACTTATTTATAAGTACAAAAATAAAAAAAAACACAAAACAAAACATTAATTAGGTTGAGACCTACTACTACTACTACTTATCATTTCTAAAGCGCTACTAGACGTACGCAGCGCTGTACACTTGAACATGAAGAGACAGTCCCTGCTCGACAGAGCTTACAATCTAATTAGGACAGACAAACAGGACAACCAAGAGATAAGGGAATATTAAGGTGAGGATGATAAAATAAGGGTTCTGAACAAGTGAATAAGGGTTAGGAGTTAAAAGCTGCATCAAAAAGGTGGGCTTTTAGCTTAGATTTGAAGACGGCCAGAGATGGAGCTTGACGTGTACCGGTTCAGGAAGTCTATTCCAGGCATATGGTGCAGCAAGATAAAAGGAACGGAGTCTGGAGTTAGCAGTGGAGGAGAAGGGTGCAGATAAGAGAGATTTACCCAGTGAACGGAGTTCCTGGGGAGGAATGTAGGGAGAGATGAGAGTGGAGAGGTACTGAGGAGTTGCAGAGTGAATGCACTTATAGGTCAATAAGAGGAGTTTGAACTGTATGCGGAAACGGATAGGAAGCCAGTGAAGTGACTTGAAGAGAGGGCTAATATGAGCATAACGACACTGGTGGAATATTAGTCGTGCAGCAGAATTTTGAACAGATTGAAGAGGAGAGAGATGGCTAAGTGGGAGACCTGTGAGAAGCAAGTTGCAATAGTCTAAGCGAGAGGTGATAAGAGTGTGGATGAGGGTTCTTGTAGTGTGCTCAGAAAGGAAAGGGCGAATTTTGCTGATATTATAGAGAAAGAAACGACAGGTTTTAGCAGTCTGCTGAATATGTGCAGAGAAGGAGAGGGAGGAGTCGAAAATGACCCCAAGGTTACAAGCTGATGAGACAGGAAGGATGAGAGTGTTATCCACAGAAATAGAGAATGGGGGAGGAGGAGAGGTTGGTTTAGGGGGAAAGATGAGCAGCTCAGTCTTGGTCATGTTTAGTTTCAGATGGCGCTGAGACATCCAGGCAGCAATGTCAGACAGGCAGGCTGATACTTTGGCCTGGATTTCAGCTGAGATTTCTGGTGTGGAGAGGTAGATCTGGGAGTCATCAGCGTAAAGATGATACTGAAAACCATGGGATGAGATCAGAGTACCAAGGGAAGAAGTATAGCTGGAGAAAAGAAGAGGTCCCAGGACAGATCCCTGAGGTACACCAACTGACAGTGGGATAGAAATAGAGGAGGATCCACTAGAGTATACACAAAAGGTACGCTGGGAGAGATAAGAAGAAAACCAGGAAAGAACAGAGCCCTGAAATCCAAGTGAGGACAGCGTATCAAGGAGTAGGCTGTGATCAACAGTGTCAAAAGCAGCAGATCGAGAAGGATGAGGATAGAATAGAGGCCTTTGTATCTGGCCAGAAACAGATCATTGGAGACTTTAGAAAGCGCTGTTTCAGTTGAATGAAGGGGGCGAAAGCCAGACTGAAGTGGATCAAGAATAGCTTGAGATGAAAGAAAGTCAAGGCAACGGCGGTGAACAGACCTGGGAGCATTTAACATATTTTTTTTTGTTCCTACTTCAAAAGAAAAAGATGCCATGTGGGAACTTGCTCCTTTTGTTTTGTAGATTGCAGTGGTATATTATAAAAATGCACTTGCCTTTTTTATTACTGCTGTTTCACAGAGAGGTATTGAATAATGAGGGAAGGCTTCCTTCATGTAGGAGTTCTGTCCATCAGTCTGAATGTGGCAGCATTGTCCAGTTCAGCACACTGTTAGCCACCAAGTTCATACAAAGTTAATTATATTCCGTGAAAAATAAATCTGTTGACTCAGGCTGCTTACTATGCGAATATTCTATCACTGTTGCATTATTGCTACCAAGTATTACTTATTAAGGGCATTTGCTTTAAACTTTGTTTTAATTTGTTTATCCAGTCCTTACATTCATGCGGTTTTGCTTTTTAAACCCAAAGGTGAATCCTAAGGGTGGTTGAACAATTAGATATAAACTGTGTTGTTTCTGACTACTTTTGGACTGTTTTCGATCTTGCTTATCTGTACATCTGCTGTATAGGGTTTTGGAAGATGGAAATAAGAAAATAAAAATTAAGCTTTGGATATACTCTGTAGAAGTTGTTGTTTACTTTTTCAATGTGTATATAGATGCTGTACTGGTGTGTGCATGTTTATACATATGGCTATGATTCTGAACATGCGGAATCATTAAAGGACAGATTTTTAAATGCCCAGTTGGATATATGTGCTAATCTCATAAGTACATAAACATCGCCATGCCGAGACAGACCAAGGGTCCATCGAGCCCAGCACCCTGTCTCCGACAGCGGCCAAAAGAACAAACAATTTGTCCCGCCCATCCCAGAAATAGTGGATTATTCCCACATCCATTCAATAACATTCTATGGCCTTTTCCTCCAGGAAGTCGTCCAAACCTTTTTTAAAGTCCGCTGTCAACTGCCTTAACCATTTTTTCCGGCAACGAATTCCAGAGTCTAACTACACGTTGAGTGAAGAAACATTTCCTCCGATTCGTTTTAAATTTACTACACTGCAGTTTCATCACATGCCCCCTTGTCCTAGTATTTTTGGAAAGCGTAAACAGACGCTCCACATCGACCCGTTCCATTCCACTCATTATCTTATAGACCTCTATCATATCTCCCCTCAGCCGCCTTTTCTCCAAGCAGAGGAGCCCCAGCCTCTTCAGCCTTTCCTCATAGGGAAGTCGTCCCATCCCCTGTATCATCTTTGTCGCCCTTCTCTGTACCTTTTCTAATTCCACTATATCTTTTTTGAGGTGCGGCAACCAGAATTGAACACAATACTCGAGGTGCGGTCGCACCATGGAGCGATACAACGACAGAATAATATCCTCATTTTTGTTTTCCATCCCTTCCTAATAACATTCTATTTGCTTTCCTAGCCGCAGCAGCACATTGAGCAGAAGGTTTCAACGTATCATCAACAATGACACCTAGATCCCTTTCTTGGACCGTGACTCCTAACGCTGAACCCTGCATGACGTAGTTATAGTTTGGGTTCCTCTTTCCCACATGCATCACTTTGCACTTGTTCACATTAAACGTCATCTGCCATTTAGACGCCCAGTCTCCCAGTCTCATAAGGTCCCCTTGTAATTTTTCACTATCTTCCTGCAATTTGACGACTTTGAATAACTTTGTGTCATCAGCAAATTTGATTACCTCACTAGTTACCCCCATCTCTAGGTCATTTATGAATATGTAAAAAAGCAGAGGTCCCAGCATAGATACCTGAGGGACCCCACTAACTACCCTTCTCCATTGCAATGTTAACCTTTTAACCCTACTCTCTGTTTCCTATCTTTCAACCAGTTTTTAATCCACAGTAAGATACTACCTCCGATCCCATGCCCCTCTAATTTCCTCTGTAGTCTTTCATGAGAGACCTTATCAAACGCCTTCTGAAAATCTAGATACACAATATCAACCGGCTCACCTTTGGCCACATGTTTGTTTACCCCTTCAAAGAAATGCAGCAGATTGGTGAGGCAAGACTTCCCTTCACTAAATCCATGTTGACTTTGTCCCATTAGTCCATGCTTTTGAATGTGCTTTGTAATTTTGTTCTTGATAATAGTCTCTACCATTTTGCTCGGCATTGACGTCAGACTCACTGGTCTATAATTTCCCGGATCTCCTCTGGAACCTTATCGGCGTTACATTGGCCACCCTCCAATCTTCTGGTACCACGCTCGATCTTAAGGATAAATTACAAATCACTAACAGTAGCTCTGCCAGCTCATTTTTTAGTTCTATCAGTACCCTGGGATGAATACCATCCGGTCCAGGAGATTTGGTACTCTTCAGTTTGCAGAACTGCTCCATTATGTCTTCCAGGTTTACAGATATTTCATTAAGTTTTTCCGACTCGTCAGCCTCGAATACCCTGTCCAGCACCAGTATCCCTCCCAAATCTTCCTCGGTGAAGACCGAGGCAAAGAACTCATTTTTTATGCTATTTCTTTGTCTTCCTTGATCGCCCCTTTTACATCCCGGTCATCCAGCTGTCCAACTGATTCTTTTGCCGGCTTCCTGCTTTTAATGTATCTAAAAAAAAAATTTTACTATCAGTTTTCGCCTCTAGCACTATCTTTCTTTCAAAATCCCTTTTTGCCTTTCTTATCAGCGCTTTGCATATGACTTGACATTTCTTGTGCCGTCTCTTATTTTCTTCATTAGGTTCCTTCTTCCATTTTCTGAAGGATTCTTTTTTAGCTCCAATAGCCTCCTTTACCAAATTTTTTAACCATGTCGGCTGTCGTTTAGTTTTCCGTCCTCCTTTTCTGATACATGGAATATGTTTGGCCTGGGCCTCCAGGATGGTGTTTTTGAACAGCATCCATGCCTGTTGTAGGTTTCTAACCCTCTCAGTCGCTCCTCTAAGTTTTTTTTTTTTTACCGTTCTTCTCATTTTATCATAGCTTCCTTTTTTTAAAAGTTAAACGTTAACATATTTGACTTCCTATGTTTACCTTATTGAAAGCAAATTTCAAAGGCGATCATGTTATGATCACTGTTGTCAAGCGGCCCCCGGACCGTTACCTCCTGTACCAGATCATGCGCTCCACAGATGACTAAGTCTTGAATTTTTCCTTCTCTCGTTGGCTCCTGTACCAGCTGCTCCATAAACCTGTCCTTTATTACATCAAGGAAGTTTATCTCCCTAGCGTGACCTGATGTTACATTAACCCAGTCTATATGGGAGGTAATTAAAATCACCCATTATTATTGCGTTGCCTACTTTATTAACGTCATTAATTTCCTTTAACATGACTGTGTCCGTCTGCTCATCTTTTGTTAAATATTTCAGACACATCCATGTATTTGCTCCCATGATATAACTGAATTCTATTATTCTGTCTCACTGTATTTTCAAATGTAAGCCACATTGAACTAGAGTTTGCTTGGGATAATGTGGGATATAAATGTAAAAAAATGGAAAAATCATTTATCCTTAACCTTTTAAGACGCTGCCTATCCAGCTGAATGGTGATGGCACAAGGAAAGCAAGTTTGGTCCAGTGAAGACCAACTCAAAATAACCTTTTTCTTAGCTGGGCTCTAGTATTACCATATTGAAAGTGCAACCATTCCATGCCTCTGTGGTTATGTTCCTTTAATAAGTTGTCTTGAGTCACTGGGGCTCATTTTCAAAGTACTTAAAATTCCATTGTTTATTATGGGGCTCATTTTCAAAGCACTTAGACTTACAAAGTTCCATAGATTGCTGTGTAACTTTATAAGTCTAAGTGCTTTCAAAATATACCTCTATGTAAGTTTGTAATCTAAGTGCTTTGAAAACACAGCTCACTGTTGTCCCACAAGTTTTTAGCTTTTCTTGGGTATCCAGATAGTTTATTTGTGGGTTTTATTTTGGGGTAGAAAGTGATCTTCTATTTTGCTCCCTACAATAGAAAATCCCTTTTTATTTTTATTTCTCCTGTTCTGTACTGCTTACACAGAATGATTTCTCAGTGTTTCCTTTTCTAATTTTGGTCCTTTATTCTGTAATTGGTGAGAATTGGTCTGTATTCTGTGAATGACCAAGGTGAGAGATTCTGCTGGCATGTAATTTGTTAGTGGATGCATAGGAGTCTGACTTGTCTGGCTTTTCCAAAAGGAAGCATATTGTGGTTCTGTATATTCACTGCTGCCTTTTTAAAGGTACAGTTACTGATATTTGTGTGTTCAGAATTGGTGCAGTTAAGCTTGCTACTACATAAGCTCTGGAAAGCTTCTTTGCAGGATTTAGTGTTACTTCACAAAGTAATTTGGCAGACAATCCTTTATTTGTATGCTCCTTCATAAGGAGAAGGGGGGTGGAAGGAACACTGTCAGGAACTCCAGAGACTTGAACTGGTTTATGTCAGCTTCAGAAAATAGAGAAAGCAGTAGAACCAGAGGAAGGGACAAGAAGACTTGTTTTATTAAAACAGCTTAATAAGGTATTTTATTTATTTATTAGGATTTATTTACTGCCTTTTTGAAGAAATTTACTCAAGGCAGTGTACAATAAGAATAAGTCTAACATGAGCAATAGATAATTACAGCAGTAAAAATACTCAAATAACAATACAAAGTATGGCATATTACACTGCTTACAATGTCAACACAAAACGTAATAGAACATTTTAATTGACAGTGTAGGGTATAAACAAAGATGAGAACATATAGATAGGTAAGAGAGTAAGAGGAGTTAGAAAATAAGGTAACAAATTTAAAGAAAGGTGCACATGAGGTCAGAGAGATGGTTAAATATTATCTCAGCTAGGGTAGGAGTGGATAAACATGTCCTGCTGCAGTATGTGCAGCTCGTGTCGCTCCTTGTGTGTGTGAGTGAGACTAACAAGCAAGTTACTTCTTCCATTAAAGGCCTGGTTGAAAAATCAAGCTTTCACCTGCTTCCTGAAGTAGAGAGAGTCATTTGTTAAGTGGAGCCTTTCAGGGAGTGCATTCCAGAGTGTGGGGGCAACTCCTGAGAAGACTCGCTTGCGGGTATCACATCGTGTAATGTCTTTTGGAGAGCGTGTGGTTAGTGATAGTCCTTGAGAGGACCTTCATGTCCTTGGAGGTTTGTAGAGGATCATCCTATTCTTCTGGTACTTGGGGCCATTTCCTTTAAGGGCCTTGAAGATCACCTAGAGTTATAAATTTAGCCCTGTATTGTACTCATAGCCAGTAAAGATTTTGCAAAAATGGTGTGGTGTGGTCATGTTGCTTGTAACCTTCTATTAGCCTTGCTGCAGCATTCTGAATCAATTGGAGCTGGTGCAGGCCCTTTGTAGTCAGACCATTGTAGAGTGCATTACAGTAATCCAGTCTTGATGTTATCATGACATGCACAACTGGGATAAGATTTACCTTCTCGATGTAAGGAGAGAGACAGCATAGCTGTTACAAATAGTAGAAGCAGCTCTTGAGGGTTGCTTCGATTTGGCAAATCAGAGTTACTGTTGAATCTAACTGTATTCCAAGGTTCCTGACATGTGATTAGAGGGGGAGTTCATACTTTCCTAAAGAGATTTTGATATCAGGTATATATCCACTTGTGTTAGGGACCCAGAGAAGCTTGGTTTTACATGGGTTCAGGCAAAGTTTGTTGTGTTTATCCCATTCTTGAATTGATGTTAAGACAGGTAATCAGTTTATTCAGGGCTTTAGGTAAGTCATGTTCAATGGGTATGAGTAGCTGCACATCATCCACGTAGATGTAGAACTGAGTGTCCATTGACTGAATCAGCTCAGCTAGTGGCTTGAGGTAGATGTTGAACAGAATAGATGAAAGTATCGATCCCTGTGGTACCCCACAGATCAGTGCCCATGTTGGCGATGAATTGTTACCAATTGTTGCCTACCATGCAAGTACTGTTCCATTGATACCTGTTTTTGTCAGTCTGTCATTTTATATTTCTTATAAAGTAAAGTTGAGGGATATGTGCCACTGCAGTAATTATTTTCCAGGATACTGTGATGTGTGTTGAGGCATGGTAAAGTTTAAGTTATGGGATAATGTAACTTCATTTTAAAATGTCAGTGCTTCTAAGGTTTCCATAAGTGTGCATGTTGTTTATGTGGATGCAGGACAAACGTTTTACTTAGAAATCCATTATCAAGCGCACTCTTTTGATTATGCTTAGACGTGATTATTTTGTGTTTCATTTCAGTTTTGTTATAGTTGAATTATTTTAATCACTTTGGGAGAAACCTTGGAGTTCGTCTTACCATCATAACATCGTTCATTAGTATGATTGATGTAAACTTTGATGATTGCAGTTCATTACAATATAATTCCTATTCAAGCTTTTTTCATCATCTGTATTTGTTTGCCTGTGCTTAGGATTTATATAAGTCAACTTGAAAATGTTTTTTGGACACTAGAAACATTGGGATTGAATTCATTTTTTTATATAGCAGCTATAGCTGGCTGACTTTATAGGACTTTCTGTGAGCGTTGATGGGATGGTTGCTCTCTGTTGAGGGTGCCTGATTCTGAGCACATATCACTAATTTAAATAAAACATATTTTTGCATTTATATTAGTTTTGTAGGTTGAGAGATAGGATCTTTTCAGATATATATTTTTGGTGTTACATATTTTAGATCAGCATTTAGATTTCAACTTTTTTATTGATGGTTGAACTTAACAAACAGGTACTTTCTCAGAAAGAAAAAAGGAAATACAGTAGTGTTCCGCATCAACCATTTTTTAACAATGAGCCCCCCTTTCCCTCCCCCTTCCCTTGAAACCCCTCCTTAGGTCAGCATTTAAAAAGTGTTCCCCGTTTATATATATTTTCTTGAACAGCTAATATGGGAATTTTGACAGGATTCTGGTGTTAGTAGCGTTGTTTCATGCATTATGCATATAACAGTTGCTTTGGTATCATTAGTACTGAAGGAGATGAGAGGTGAAGGGGAGGAAGGAGATTCAAGAAATGGCCTGTGGCTCATCTGGGACTCTGGAAAATGGAAGCTTTGATTGATGGATAGATTAAAGTAATTCTGAAATTGACACAGAATACATCTGATGGAACAAGGACCTGATCATAAGTTTAATTCATTGAGTGCTCTGTATTGTTTTCTTTCCAGTTTGCAGGAAATGGAGATTTTATACAAGAAGGAGAAGGAAGAAGCTGATCTTCTCTTGGAACAGCAGAGACTGGTAAGTGTCTATTTTTTTTCAAGCAGATGGAAATATTAGTTAAGGTTGAAACAACTACCCTGATTTACCTTAGTGACTTGCAGCTAACTTGTCTGGCCTGGAACCAAGCAACTGCCTGGATTTCCCTTTTCTCAGCAAAGAACTTGTAAAATCATACTATCTCTGTAGATAGTGCATGCGAGTCTGCAGCCCGAAAATTGGGCTTATGTTGCTTTTGTGGAGGCAATGGATTTATTTTGGGAAGACTGAACTCAGCTAGTCTTTAAAGCAGGAATAGACTCTGTGATTGGCAGGGGAAAGCAATGGCGTGTTGGAGGGTAGGCACCTGGGGACCTCCTGAAGTTCCTCTTTATATTATTTTATGGGAATAGTAAGTGTTACCCTAAGTAGCACAGAATTGTTGATAACTTCCTAATAAGAAAGTTTTCAGCACATCATTAAAGAAGAGCATCAGCAGTTAAAATTAAAAATAAACCATCTATATATAATCCATGTACTATTCCTATATTAAGCACTGCTAAACAGATCTGTACATTATTCCTGTACTTCTTATGCTGTTCCTGTAGAGCTTTATTCCCCCACATCCTATCCTGTTCCTGTAGCCATCCTTTTTGTGGAGCTCTACATTCATTCCTTCTCCATTGTTTCTGTATCTGTCCTTGCTGTGGAGCTTTATATCTGTATCCTCCTCATTGTTCTTGAGGGAATTTTATTTCTCCAAGGACAAGTGGGATACAAGGTCCTCACAACAAAGTTGACGTCACCAATGGAGCGTGGCATAGGAGCACTACTCCAGCCTATCTGTTTGGAACTTTTGAGTAGGCTCACCATGCATGCATGCTACTTCCCACTTGCTGCTGTTGCAACAGCACCACTTCAGTCTTTTGTTTTTCATGGAGCCAGTAAGATACACTTTCCCCCACTATATGTCACTTTGCATACCAGCGTTTTTTTATTTTTTTTGCATCGTTTTGATTCTTAGTATCCTGTCGCTGTTGTGCAATGCTTTTCCCAATAGATCCTTAGGTTTTTTTTTGGATCATTCAAGCTTTATTCTTTTGCATTCTGCTCTGTGCAAGCATTGTCAAAGCCTCGAGCTTCAAGTTGCATAACTTTTCATCACTTAGTTGTCTGATTTTATTGCGGCTATTCTTCCAGGTGACATGTCCCAAAAGAAGGCCCCTGGTGGCTTCAGAAAGTTCACCCAGTGCAACAGGACCATATCCTTAACAGGTACTCATAGTTGATGCCTGCAAGTGCCTGGAGCCCAACCATGGTCCCTCTCATTGTAAATTTTGTTCATAGGTATCTAAGAAAGTGATCTATGTTCATGATAAAAAGCACAAACAGATTTTTAGTGTAGAGGTGTCTGGCCCATTGACTTCGACATTGGAAATATTAGTCTCTGAGGGTCCAGGATCTATAACAATGATGGGGATGCATTGGTATTAAGAGTGTCTCTATCACCCTTCATACTGACCATCGGCAGAGGCTATTGGGACCGTTTCGAGCCCCACCAGAAAAAGAGGCAGGGTTGGTGTCATTTTCATCAGTGCTGATGAACTATGATGCTGAAGGCCAGGAGGAGGCTGGCGAGCATTAACATTGCATCTATTTGGAGCGAGCACCAAGAGCTTTGAGGCACCAGGGTTACTGGTGTCCTTGAAGTTCCACCAACACAAGGACTGCTGATTCCCAAGGATATCAGAGAGGACACACCAGTCTTCAAGGGCCTGAGACCCTGCCTCCGATACAGTCCAAGTGATTCAGGAAGATGTGTTTACACATACTGATTTTCCTCTGTCTTTGTTGATGGCATCCTTCAGTGAGCAGCTCATGAAGTTCAAGGAATGGATGGAATGCTTCTTCACTTGGCATGTTGCTGCAGCAGCTTCAAAATAATTGATGTTGAAACAAGAGGCTGACCAGCCAATCTTCGACCCATGCACTGCCTACAGGCGAAATAATTGATTGTAATCCCAGTCCCTTGCCCCTTGGGAGGGAAAAACACTTCAGCCTTAGAGAAAAATGTCTTTGGCTGGAATAAGAGAGACAATCAGACTTAGATAGATGCTTCAAATAAAATCGTTATTGGTATTTTTCTAAGTCAGTACAAAAGTGATTGTTCCTTCTGGAGCAGTTTTTGTCACACAGCCAGCAAGACGTTCAGGTTGAGCTACAAGGCTGCTCAGTTTGGCTTTCTCATTCTGCACTTTTATACTGATATAAGTTTAATTTCTTCTAAATCATGTGATTTCTCTTATTGTTACTTATTGTACAAAAAAGGTTATTTCCTTTATTCTTACCATCTTCTCCTGCTCCCATTCACATGCACACTTTGTGCTCATTGGCCGATCCCTTCAATAGCGAATGACATGGGGACAAAATTTGTCCCCGTCCCCGTGGGTTCTGTCTCTATCCCCACCCCTTCCCCACAGGCCCTGTCTCCATCCCCACCCTGTCCCCACAGATCCTGTCTCTGTCCCCGCCACGTCCCTATCCCTGTGGTCTCTGTTCTCATCTGCAGAAGCCTCAAACACTTATGATTTTATATTTAAATCTTTTTATTAAAGTATAAAAAGGAACAATATGCTGTGCAACTGTTGTGTATAAATTACAAATAGAAAACAATAATAACAGCAAGCAGCTATAATAACCCTCCTACCACCATCACTCTCTACCCTTCCAACCCCAACAATAGCTGACTTCTACTACCCCAAGGAATCCTAATTCACCCTATTAAAATGTCCAGGGGTACAAAATACAACCCGTTCTGTATGCCTTAGAGGGGAGAAATATGCCCTATGAAGCACTGTTATGATTTTTTAATCTGTGGATGAATAAGAAGTCATCAACAATCTTAGGATTCAGTCTAGCTCTCCTGTCTTCTACAGTCCTTCCTACAATAGAAGATGTCTTCTTAGAAGATGTGCTAGTAGCAGGATGTACAGGATCCCACATGCAAATTTTGCTAGCTGTGGCCAGCATGTTTGCTTGTTTTCCCAAATAATAAAAATATTGTCATCTGCATCAAACATAAATAACAGTCCAGTTCATCAACAGGCTTCAAAGTAGAAAGTGACACAGTTTGTCCCTGTCTTCACGAGCTCTGTCCCCATCCCCGCCTTGTCTCCGTGGGATCTGTCCCTGTCCCCACCACGTCCCCGCAGTTACTGCAGGTCCCCGTGTCATTCTCTACCCTTCATGCAGCAACAGCAAACAAATTGTATGAAACACCTGGCTCCTTCTTCTCTATACACGTATTTGTGGAGGAACATTTCCTTCTTTGGAGGGTCCACAGCCCACTCACCATCAAGGTTATATCAGTTTTTGTCTGCCATATGTGGGCCACATAGGTTCAGTTCCTCATGTGTTTCTCCTTGTTATGTGATTTTCTAGCAGTGCATAACAACATTTGCTATTTACTGGGAAATAAAACTTATGCACTCAATGTACAAGCAGTAAGGAGAAATGAAACTTATGCTAATGACAGCTGATCTGAGTGCTTGCAGAACAAGCAGAGGAAGGAATGTACATGATGTAGGCAGCGTTTTTCCAGCCGATCCTTGATCCATGTTCTGCCTACAGGTGAAACATTGACCCCAAAGACCTTGAAGGGCTTTGGAGTTGAGCGGCTGATTAGTGTCAGTCTCTACTTTGTTGTGGAAGGAAGCTTTTGCTGGTACACTGGAGTTTCTCTGTGTCTTGATGCCCACATTCAAGGCCTGAGCCCAAACTCAGTAGATTGAGACAGGCAGAGACTCGGACTTCTCCTTGAGTCTGAATCTCAGTACTCCTGGGATCTTAGCCATAGGTTTTCTATGAAGAGGGCTCAACTGGCTTGGTGTCAGATTCCTGCCCCCCCCCCCCCCATCTCATAAGAGAAAATCCCCACCAGAGGAGTTCTCATTCATCAACTTTATAAGGGAGATGGCTCTTGCTTTCCCATTTATGTCCGAGATAGAGAAAGAGCCTGAGGCAAAAACATTGGATATCCTTCAATTCCTCAAATCCCCCACCCTCCAAGGTGGCTGTGACAGTGTCTGATTACAGAATTCTTAAGGATGTATAGACGCACCCCTCTCTGTACTCCTATTAACAAGAAGGGTGACTCATTGTGTGGAGTACAGAAGGCTCCCATATTTGAGAAACAGCAGCTTGTTTACCATTCCCTTCCATGGTGGTCAAATCCACTCTCAAAAGAGCCAGACTCATTCCTTGAGGCCTCCACAGAGTAAGGCTTGTATATTTGAGTTTTTTGGGAAAAAAACTTTTCAGAAAGCTATGTTAACATACTGCATAACATCCTGCCAGCTCATTATGGGGATGCGTTTGTGTGACATTGTACACAGTGTTGGTAGTCTTTGCCAACACTCCACCTAGGGATAAGGCCAAAGAACACTGTTCGCTAATAGCCAAAGGGAAGGAATGTGGAAAATTCCGTAGACTGTGTGACTTATATTTTCAATACGGCATTGAGAGCTTCAGCAATGGGTATTGGCATCTGGAGACTTGCCTGGTTTCAAGCTTCAGACCTAAAATAATGAAGTGTAAGAAGAACTTGCTGCTGTGTCATACCGTACC
Organism: Microcaecilia unicolor; assembly: GCF_901765095.1. Lineage (NCBI taxonomy): Eukaryota > Metazoa > Chordata > Amphibia > Gymnophiona > Siphonopidae > Microcaecilia > Microcaecilia unicolor. The sequence goes on along the minus strand of NC_044043.1, from coordinate 65,874,583 downwards.
ATGGAGAGGATATCTTGAAAGATAAAGTGCAAGAAGCCGCTACACTAATCAAGCTGCATAGTGACAATCTTTGAACCTTCTTCACCAGCCTCTTCTTTTAGAAGGTGTCAGAGTGAAGGGCAAAGGAGATGCTAACAATAAATATTCTCAAAGGCATAGGTATCTTCCTCCCTCTTGCTTATCCCAGACAATAGGGTTCTTGCTTCTCCTAGACTGCAAAGGGCCCAAAAGTCCAAGTCAGCTGTACATCCAAAACCAGGAATAGGGCTTTGCCTCCAAGAGAACACAGAATTCCTTTATAGGAGCTGGCACGTATGAATTCCTTTGTCCCAGACAACCTATTGGTGGGAGAGGGGCTCAGCTTTTTTATAAAACGCTGGCCCTTTATAACATCAGATAGATGAGTTCTAAAAATCGTCTAGGTAGAATACCATTTTCATCTATTCAACAAGACGTGCCTAGCCCTCATAGTTTGGGTGTTGAAAGGGTGACTCTGGCATCCCTGAACTTACCAAAGTATGTCTCAGGTTCTTTTGGCTTCCAAGAGAGTTTCCACTAAACGTTTATATAGTTTTAACTAATAGAGTGGTTAGAGCACTGGGGTTGACATCTAGGGGTGCTGATCTTGGGCAAGTCACTTAACCCTCCATTGTCTCAGATTCAAAACTAGAGTGGAGTTAGTGGTTAGAGCACCAGACTTGACATCCATAGGTGCCCAGTTCAAATCCTTGTGATCTTGGGCATGTCACTTAACCCTCCATTGCCCCAGGTACAAACTTAGATTGTGAGCACTCCAGAGCAGGGAACTACTCAGTGTACCAGAATGTAACTCATTTTGAGCTACTACTGAAAAGGTGTGAGCAAAATCCGAATAAATAAATATATAAATAAATTAAATAAAAATAAATAAGATTGTGTGCCCTCCAGGGTCAGGGAAAGACCTGGTGTACCTGAATGTAACTCACCTTGAACTACTACTGAGAAAGGTGTGAGCAAAATCCAAATAAATCAAATACGTAATAAATAAATAGAAGAGTTTTGCCATCTACTGAGAGAGAATGGCCCTAGATCCCTTTTCCTGTCCCACACAAAAACTACTTGAATACCTTTTATGTCTTTTAGAGTCAGGTTTAAAGACAAATTCCATCAAGGTACACCTTAATTCAGTTGGTGCATATCATCACCATGTAGAAGGTAAACCCAACTCTGCAGTCTTTAGTTTGATTTATGTGGGCCTGGCTTTTATTGGAGCCTCCCTTCAAGCCTCTTGCTTTGTCTTTATCCCAGCTAATGAAAACTCTTTTGGTCTCTAACACCTGTCTGCTGAAGTACCTGACTTGGAAGGTCTTGTTTTTGGTAGTGGTAACTTCAGCTTGCAGGGTGAGTGAGTTCTAGGCTATAGGAACTGGTTCACCTCAGGTATTAAAACAATAGCATGGTTTTTATTTTTGTTACATTTGTACCCCGCGCTTTCCCACTCATGGCAGGCTCAATGCGGCTTACATGGGGCAATGGAGGGTTAAGTGACTTGCCCAGAGTCACAAGGAGCTGCCTGTGCCGGGAATGGAATTCAGTTCCTCAGTTCCCCAGGACCAAAGTCCACCACCCTAACCACTAGGCCACTCCTCCACTCATTTAAATTTCCTTTCTAAACTAGTGTCTGAGTTCCTTCTTAATCAGTCTATTGTCTACTAATATTTTTTTTCACAAAGGTGAAAGCATACTGCACATACTGGATTGCAAGAGGGCCTTGGCTGCCTATCTGGAATGGGCTAAAGACCATAGAAAGTCCACCCAGCTTGTTTTTTTTTTTTTTTTGACTCAAACAGGATGGGGGACTGCTATCAGTAAACACACACTCCCTAATTGGCTAGCAGACTGCATCTCCTTTACTAATGCCCAAGCATGTTTTACTTTTTAGGGTCATATCATATTTCATAATGTCAGAGCTGTGTCAGTAGTTCACTTTAGGTCAGCTTCTATAAAACAAATTTGCAGAGCTGCGACATGGACCTCTGTCCATACATTCATATTTCATTATTGCATAGAGCTGGACAATTGTGACAGCTTGTCCAGATAGTTCTCCAGAATCTATTTGGGGATTAGAATCCAATTCGATCCCTTATGCCTGTTTCTTTCAGTTCCAGATTGCCTTTAAATAAATTAAAATAAAATTAAAATAACAGCTTATTACCAGTTAAAGAAAATAAAAGACAAAAAATACTGCCTGGTTTTTTTTGTTTGTTACATTTGTACCCCGCGCTTTCCCACTCATGGCAGGCTCAATGCGGCTTACATGGGCAATGGAGGGTTAAGTGACTTGCCCAGAGTCACAAGGAGCCTGAAGTGGGAATCGAACTCAGTTCCTCAGTTCCCCAGGACCAAAGTCCACCACCCTAACCACTAGGCCACTCCTCCACTCCAACATGCATTTCCTTTTCCTCTTTTTTTTTTTTTTTTTAATTGAAGTCAGTCTGTAGTTAGGGAGTCCCCTACTGTGAATAGCTTATAGCCTGTTTGTCCTTGGAGAAAATCTAGTTACTTAACTTTGTAGCAGTTGCTCTCTGTGGACAGCAGGATTCAAGTCCTTACATACCCTCCCATCTTTCCAAGGAGTTGTATTCTACAGTGAACTAAGCAGTGAAAGAGACTGACGAGGTCCTGCTGAACAGTTGCAGGTGGGAAGTGGCATACATGCACGAAGAGCTTGTTTAAAATTTCTCAGCTGGAGTAGTGTTTTTGTGCTAGGCTGTCAGTTTCCATGTTGTGTGTACTTGAACCTGGCTGTCCACAGAGAACATTTACTACAGGTAAGTATTTGGGTTATTAGGTAGTATGTGAAAGCAAATAAGTGCATATATTGTGCCTTTTAATAAAGGCAAGATACAAAGAGCATCCAACATCTGAGGTGGAAATATAAACATGAGGTCGATATTTAAAGCAATTTAACCAGCAGAAATGACTCCTGACGGGTATAACTGTGTGGTATAACTGAGCCCGCAAATAGGTGGGAAAATGTGGGATACAAATGCAATAAAATAAATAAATAAATAAATCACTTGTTCGGAGATACCCGCTGATATTCAGCAGCAAATAACCAGTTAGTGCTACTGAATATTGCCACAGACTGCTAAACTCAAAGCCAGGTATTTGGTGGGTATTCTGTGGGCAGAGTCTGCACTTTGCGGTTAAGTGCGGATATTCAGCATTTAACTTCTTAAGTTTAGCAGTCGGTCCTACCTTTATTTTGGAGTTGCTTATGTGTTTAAGTGCTGAATATTGCACTTAACTGCATAAGAGAGAGCCACCTGCTTAAACTCAGATATTCATTGTTGGTGCCTGAACATGGCCCAGCATTGAATACCCGGAATAACGCCAGCAGTGGCTAAAAAAAATGCTCACTTCTGCTGGTTGAATATCAACCCCAATATCTTGAAAGTGCAACCCCTCTAACAATTGTACCATCTATATATACAATATCTATGTATTTGTGTGATACTATTTTGCTACATTTTTATTTAAGAAATATTGTCTACCACATTGATGGTATAATTGTTAGAGAGGTTGCACTTTGAAGATATTTTATAAAGGCAACATATGCACCTATGTGCCTGTATAAAATTGCCTCTCTGTCAGTTATACCTACTCCGAGGTGTGTATGTGTTTATGTAGATTCCACTTCCAGGAGTACCCATAGAAGAAGGTGCATTGATTTCCTAGTCCCTACTTTGATGTGTGTATGTGCTGAGCCAATTATGAGAGTACTTAAGCATTCATGCTGCTTATTTGCATCCCTTCTCAGTGCTGTTAAAGCCACATGCATTTTAAAGATGATGTGAACATGTTTTTTGCCCCCTCCTGATTTTCCCTGTTATTGCATATTTGTCAAACTGAATGGTTTCTGATCCTTAAACAAAAATGTAGTGATAGACAGTGGGAACCTGAGTAAACATAAAATAGTTTTGAAATGATTACAACATTTATTTAAGGTACAAAGTTATCCAACACCCGTATCACCTATATGGAAAAGTAACTGACTCCTAAACTTAATAACTGGTTGTACCACCTGCAGCAATAACTGCAACTGAAAGTTTCTTGTAATTTGATATCAAACATTCACATTACTGTTGAGGAATCTTAGCTCATTCTTCTTTGCAGAACTATTAATGTTTCTGAATTAGAGCAGATTTTAATGCATGGATTGTTTGTTTCAGGGCCTGACACACCATCTCTATTGGGTTCAAATCAAAACTTACAGGCCAGCCCAAAACTTTAACTTTGTTTCTCCTCAGCCATTCAGATGCAGACTCGCTTTTATGTTTTGGATTGCCTGATGACCATACATTCTTTTTAAGAGTGTTCTGGTGCAGTGCATAAATCAATTTTCCTTCAATAATGGCAGGTTTTCCAGGTCCTGAGGCAGCAGAGTATCCCCATACCATCTCACTACCACCACTATGTTTGATTGTTACTACAGAATGCCGTATTTGTTTTGCGTCAGATATAATGGGGCTTGTGTTGTCCAGAGAGTTCCACTTTGACTTGTCTGTCCATAGAACATTATCCCGAAAGGCTCAGGTATCATCCAGATGTGTTTTTGCAAATGTGAGACAAGCATTGATGTTACTGTTGGATAGCAGCATTTTTCACCATGCTGCTTTCCCAATCTTTTTTTTTTTTTTTTTTATTCTGGCGTCATGAACACTGACCTTAGCTAAGGCTAGAGAGGCGTGCAGTTCTTTGGATGTTCTTCTGGGATGTTTGGTGACTTGTGAAAACTGAGAAGATTCACCACTGTTCCAAGTTTTCTCCATTTGGAGTTAATGGCTTTTACTGTGGTTCATTGGAGTCCCAGAGTTTTAGAAATGGTTTTGTAACCTTTTCCAGACTGATATAGTTCAACAACTTTTTTTCTGATCTCTTCTGGAATTTCCTTTGGTCATAGCATAACATTCTTGTAGAAACTTTGTGGTGACTACTTCACTCTCGTGATAAGGTCAATACGTAGCGAAGTTTAGATTTAACAGGACTGGCTGTATTCATTCAGCTGAATATAATTATCAGTTAAGTTTGGTCAGTTGGTTGATTGAATAATTAAGGGGGATATATGTGTTGGAAAACTTTGTCCCTTAAATAAGGGTGTCTTTTACTAAAGCTTATCTCGCGTTATCTGCAGCAGGGCCCATTTTATTTCTATGGGTGCTGCTGCAGATAACTCAAGCTAAGCTTTAGTAAAATACCCCCTAAGTGACTTAATTTAAAAACTGTGTTGTGTATTTACACAGGTTCCCTTTGTTTGACATTATATTTTATTTAAAGATCAGAAACCATTCAGTGTGACTTATGTGCATAGTAGAAGAAAACAGGAGGAGTGCATCACTGTGTTTGTTTAAACTGACCCTTTTGAGCTTTGCCAGGATTGATACCCCTGCATGTCTAACCATTTCTTTGCATGGAGTCTGAATTTACATCTATGTGCCTGCCCTACACAGACTGATAGCACGAGATTTGAGATCACTGGATCCTGGCCTGCAAATAGGCTATTGTCTGTCCCAGTTGTAACAGCTAATATGCATAAGACAAAGTTAAGATTCTCAACTGTTTTATTTCAAGGTATATACCTATATATACTGAGATAAGTGGAGGGACATGGAGTGGCGTTTGAGGGCATGCCTAAAAATTAACTGAATAGTACCAATATTCAGACTATCCAGTTACTGTAAATTGTTTTATATTGGTGATTTAAAAAAATATTTTTTTAAATCAATTTTATCATTATTAAAAGATTCACTTGCAAACAGTAACACAGAGAAATTATTATTTGAAACAGATACGAGAAGTAAAATAATCAATCTCTTCCTTAGACCACAAAAAAAAAAAATAGGGGGGAGTGTATTACAGATGAAGAGATCAAAATTAACAAAGAAGAAAAAGAAAATAGTAAATGACCTGGTCTTAATTCCCATTATATCCTTTACTTAATCTATTTCCATCATTCACGCTTTTGGTCTATTTGATAGCTTTTTCAAGTCCAAAAAAGTTTTAAGTTGTTCTGGTTCGAAGAATACATATTTGTTACCCAGAAATCGTATAAGGCATTTGCAAGGATATGCCAGTAAAAATGTTGCTCCCAAAGCCCTAGTCTCTTCTCTAAGAGTTAGAAATTGCTTCCTTCTGTCCTGTGTATTTTTAGTCACATCATGAAAAATCCAAACTCTTTGTCCACAAAATGTTTTTAAAGAGTTCTTGAAGTTATACAGTGGGGGAAATAAGTATTTGATCCCTTGCTGATTTTGTAAGTGTGCCCACTGACAAAGACATGAGCAGCCCATAATTGAAGGGTAGGTTATTGGTAACAGTGAGAGATAGCACATCACAAATTAAATCCGGAAAATCACATTGTGGAAAGTATATGAATTTATTTGCATTCTGCAGAGGGAAATAAGTATTTGATCCCCCACCAACCAGTAAGAGATCTGGCCCCTACAGACCAGGTAGATGCTCCAAATCAACTCGTTACCTGCATGACAGACAGCTGTCGGCAATGGTCACCTGTATGAAAGACACCTGTCCACAGACTCAGTGAATCAGTCAGACTCTAACCTCTACAAAATGGCCAAGAGCAAGGAGCTGTCTAAGGATGTCAGGGACAAGATCATACACCTGCACAAGGCTGGAATGGGCTACAAAACCATCAGTAAGACGCTGGGCGAGAAGGAGACAACTGTTGGTGCCATAGTAAGAAAATGGAAGAAGTACAAAATGACTGTCAATCGACAAAGATCTGGGGCTCCACGCAAAATCTCACCTCGTGGGGTATCCTTGATCATGAGGAAGGTTAGAAATCAGCCTACAACTACAAGGGGGGAACTTGTCAATGATCTCAAGGCAGCTGGGACCACTGTCACCACGAAAACCATTGGTAACACATTACGACATAACGGATTGCAATCCTGCAGTGCCCGCAAGGTCCCCCTGCTCCGGAAGGCACATGTGACGGCCCGTCTGAAGTTTGCCAGTGAACACCTGGATGATGCCGAGAGTGATTGGGAGAAGGTGCTGTGGTCAGATGAGACAAAAATTGAGCTCTTTGGCATGAACTCAACTCGCCGTGTTTGGAGGAAGAGAAATGCTGCCTATGACCCAAAGAACACCGTCCCCACTGTCAAGCATGGAGGTGGAAATGTTATGTTTTGGGGGTGTTTCTCTGCTAAGGGCACAGGACTACTTCACCGCATCAATGGGAGAATGGATGGGGCCATGTACCGTACAATTCTGAGTGACAACCTCCTTCCCTCCGCCAGGGCCTTAAAAATGGGTCGTGGCTGGGTCTTCCAGCACGACAATGACCCAAAACATACAGCCAAGGCAACAAAGGAGTGGCTCAGGAAGAAGCACATTAGGGTCATGGAGTGGCCTAGCCAGTCACCAGACCTTAATCCCATTGAAAACTTATGGAGGGAGCTGAAGCTGCGAGTTGCCAAGCGACAGCCCAGAACTCTTAATGATTTAGAGATGATCTGCAAAGAGGAGTGGACCAAAATTCCTCCTGACATGTGTGCAAACCTCATCATCAACTACAGAAGACGTCTGACCGCTGTGCTTGCCAACAAGGGTTTTGCCACCAAGTATTAGGTCTTGTTTGCCAGAGGGATCAAATACTTATTTCCCTCTGCAGAATGCAAATAAATTCATATACTTTCCACAATGTGATTTTCCGGATTTAATTTGTGATGTGCTATCTCTCACTGTTACCAATAACCTACCCTTCAATTATGGGCTGCTCATGTCTTTGTCAGTGGGCACACTTACAAAATCAGCAAGGGATCAAATACTTATTTCCCCCACTGTAACTTCATAATCTGAATTTAGGTCTTGATCAAACACAAACGAAACTAGTAAAGTCCGTCTTTCATTTACTTCGGTCAATGATTCTTCTAATAGGGCTGATATATCCTGACTTCCTTGTTCTAATACCTGGTTTGCCTGCAAATTCTGTGAATTTGTTGGCTCCACTGATTGTAGAGGTTTAGGTAAATAATATATCTTATTAAATGGAGGAATAGCCGTCGCAGGATATTGCAGGATTTCCATCAAATATGTTTTAAAGAAATCTGTCGAGGTTATACCCATAGCCATAGGAAAATTCAAAATCCTTAAGTTTAATCGCCTGTTATAATTTTCTATTTGCTCTGTTTTCTTGTAGATCACAGTTTTATCTTTTATCATTGTTCCAGTAATAGACTTTAATTGATTAACCTCTAAATTTTGATTCTTAGAATCTTGTTTAATCTTTTCTAATGACTCAGTTAAAGTGTCTATTTTACTCACAAGAAGAGACATATCCGGGGTTGATTTTGTTACCGCTGTTGTTAAATCCTGAATAGCCTTCCAAATAGACTTTAGAGTGACCTCCATGGGAGCTGAGAGCTCTAAGATCACTTCCTCTGCGGTCTGGGGGGGGTGCACTGCCGATCAAGGTCCGGCAGCCGTCAACTCCCGACCCAGCTGGATCCTCTACACCTCGCAGAAAGAACGCAGAGCACGGTGGAGGATTAAGATCCGGCGGTGATAAAGATGTTTCTATCCCTAGGAGAGTCGTCGCTCCTCCTTCGGCTTTCAAGGCAGGGTCAACCGCTGCAATCTGTGGGACACCCGTCGCATAACGATCAATCATCTGCTGGATCGGGGATGAAGTTCTGGCTAGCGGCAGTTGGCCTTTTACCATCCCCTTCCTTTTAGTATGCGGCACCTAGTAGGAAACTTAGGGAGAAAAACGTTAGCAAACGTGGTCAGGTCGCCATCTTGACACACCCCCCTCCTCTAAAAATGCAATTGTGTATTGGTGATTTAAAAAAAAAAAAAAAAAAAGAAACAGATACAAAAACCGGCAAATTGGAACGGAAAAGTATTGCACTTTCAACAAAGCAGGTACAACCACCATCATATATGCAGGCTATCCAGTTCATTTTACCTGGTTATACAGGCTGTATAAATGAATGTCTTAAAATTAACTGGATAATTTATCTGGTTAACTTTAGCATGGCATATTCAGTGGGGCATCTGAATATTCAGTTACTTACCTGTGTGTGTGTGTGTGTGTAGGGGGGGAGGATATTTGATTTAGCTCCCGCCTTTTTCTGTTATAGCTCAAGGCAAGTTACATTCAGATACAGTAGGTAGTTTCCTGTCCCTAAAGGGCTTACAATCTGTTTGTACCCGAGGCAATAGAGGGTTAAGTGACTTACCCAAGGTCAGAGAGCTATACTGGGGTCTGAACTGCACTTCCATGTTTCTCAGCCCTCTGGTCTAAGCATTAGACTATTCCTCTACAGGATATTTTACTGCTGAACTTTTAACTCTTTGGGGTCAATATTCAAAAGCACTTTATGTAGTCATCTGGGGAAGCAGTACCGGCTCCAGTCGAATAAATGTTTAAAAAAAAAAAATTCTTGGGGTTTCAACAGATAATTTAGATGTACAAATCATACATCCCAAATTATCTACAGTGGGGGAAATAAGTATTTGATCCCTTGCTGATTTTGTAAGTTTGCCCACTGACAAAGACATGAGCAGCCCATAATTGAAGGGTAGGTTATTGGTAACAGTGAGAGATAGCACATCACAAATTAAATCCGGAAAATCACATTGTGGAAAGTATATGAATTTATTTGCATTCTGCAGAGGGAAATAAGTATTTGATCCCTCTGGCAAACAAGACCTAATACTTGGTGGCAAAACCCTTGTTGGCAAGCACAGCGGTCATACGTCTTCTGTAGTTGATGATGAGGTTTGCACACATGTCAGGAGGAATTTTGGTCCACTCCTCTTTGCAGATCATCTCTAAATCATTAAGAGTTCTGGGCTGTCGCTTGGCAACTCGCAGCTTCAGCTCCCTCCATAAGTTTTCAATGGGATTAAGGTCTGGTGACTGGCTAGGCCACTCCATGACCCTAATGTGCTTCTTCCTGAGCCACTCCTTTGTTGCCTTGGCTGTATGTTTTGGGTCATTGTCGTGCTGGAAGACCCAGCCACGACCCATTTTTAAGGCCCTGGCGGAGGGAAGGAGGTTGTCACTCAGAATTGTACGGTACATGGCCCCATCCATTCTCCCATTGATGCGGTGAAGTAGTCCTGTGCCCTTAGCAGAGAAACACCCCCAAAACATAACATTTCCGCCTCCATGCTTGACAGTGGGGACGGTGTTCTTTGGGTCATAGGCAGCATTTCTCTTCCTCCAAACACGGTGAGTTGAGTTCATGCCAAAGAGCTCAATTTTTGTCTCATCTGACCACAGCACCTTCTCCCAATCACTCTCGGCATCATCCAGGTGTTCACTGGCAAACTTCAGACGGGCCGTCACATGTGCCTTCCGGAGCAGGGGGACCTTGCGGGCACTGCAGGATTGCAATCCGTTATGTCGTAATGTGTTACCAATGGTTTTCGTGGTGACAGTGGTCCCAGCTGCCTTGAGATCATTGACAAGTTCCCCCCTTGTAGTTGTAGGCTGATTTCTAACCTTCCTCATGATCAAGGATACCCCACGAGGTGAGATTTTGCATGGAGCCCCAGATCTTTGTCGATTGACAGTCATTTTGTACTTCTTCCATTTTCTTACTATGGCACCAACAGTTGTCTCCTTCTCGCCCAGCGTCTTACTGATGGTTTTGTAGCCCATTCCAGCCTTGTGCAGGTGTATGATCTTGTCCCTGACATCCTTAGACAGCTCCTTGCTCTTGGCCATTTTGTAGAGGTTAGAGTCTGACTGATTCACTGAGTCTGTGGACAGGTGTCTTTCATACAGGTGACCATTGCCGACAGCTGTCTGTCATGCAGGTAACGAGTTGATTTTGAGCATCTACCTGGTCTGTAGGGGCCAGATCTCTTACTGGTTGGTGGGGGATCAAATACTTATTTCCCTCTGCAGAATGCAAATAAATTCATATACTTTCCACAATGTGATTTTCCGGATTTAATTTGTGATGTGCTATCTCTCACTGTTACCAATAACCTACCCTTCAATTATGGGCTGCTCATGTCTTTGTCAGTGGGCAAACTTACAAAATCAGCAAGGGATCAAATACTTATTTCCCCCACTGTATCTGGAAAAGGACAGTGCTATTCATCTAAGTGGCAATATTCAGTGACTAAACATATAAATTATACTTTTAGGTGTGCTGTACAAATAGGAGGTATAACTTGTAATGTTGGCCTTAGATTTTCAAAGTTATGCGTGGATATTCAGCAGTTCTGCCTAAACAGATAGCGTTGCTGAATCTCTGTGCACGATTTGGATTGTTTAAATTGGACTTTTGAAATTATATGTTGACCCTAAGGCTGAATATTGATGATTTGGTTTGTAACACACAAATCTAAATGTTGAAGTCTCATGTTTCTTGGTGGTGCAAGTTTACCGAACTACATAAATAATATACATTAAGATATTCAGGCCAGTTTTCCAAAACTGCATGAGTGCATAATTTATCTGGCTAGATTTTGGCATAAATAATCCTCAATTTAGACAGCTAAAACTTAGCTGCTTGCCAAATCAAAAGTAAGACATGGGCCAACAGCTCCCTTGATCTGCCTTCCTACCTGCCAAAGTGAAACACAAGGAAAAATCCCTGTATCCCTCCTTCCACTTGATTCCAAAGTGAAGTGCAAGGCCAGCAAAGCCCCATGATCCCCCGCCCCCAAACCTCCCATTTCCAAAATAAACATGGTTCCAACCGTTCTCTGTATCTACCTGTGCAAATTCAAAGTTAACCCTGGGGCAGAGAGTCACCTTGCTCCTCTAGAAGTCCCCCTGAACCTCCCCAAGCCAAGTTGAGAAAGTGGCACAGATTTGCTTTCTCTTGATTTGGCATCTAGCCACAGTACTTGTTTCACTGTCAGGGTAATGTGGGATGCCAGGCTGGGAAGAAGTGAGTTTTTCATTGTCTTAACTTGATCTGGGCAGTTTTTGTTGGATATGGTAGGGACATTTTCTGTCCCTAGGGTTAAGTTGAAATTGCTTGGGTTTGCAAGAGAAGTGAGAGCTGTTGGCCCTACACATTGATTTGAATCAAGAGAGTTAATTGATGGCTAGCCAGATCTAGGCCAGTTATTGTGGTGCCTAGATTTTGCTGTTCAAATTAGGTGTTTCATGCTGAAAATCTTTTCCCCCATCTGGTCTTGTCCATTTTCTAAGCTCCTAAATTTGTGCCCTTAGCCCTAGCCAATTTCAGAGGTGCCATCCAGGGTAATGACTCCTAAAGTTAATCTCCTAAATCCTTTGAAAACTGAGTCCATTGTGATAAAATACATCATGGGGTTACTTTGTACGAGAGGTAGGACCTCTCTCTCTTTCACTTGGTGAAAGAGTGAAAACCTACCAGTACCAAGTCTTCTGTTGTCTCAGGCACCTTTGTCCCTTAGGCCACATTCTGTTGTTCATTCAGGTTCTTCCCTCCATTTCCCCCCCCCCCCCCAATATATTTCATAGCAAATAGAAGTGTATATTTCATAGCAAACATGGGAGAGTGTGGAGAGTATTAGTCTTTTTTGTGCTCATTTGTACTAAAGCTTAGGTTATAGTGGGATTCTGGTAGGAGAAGGGTATAAGAGGTAGGAGGAGGAGCTAGTTTTAGGCTAGATTGAGATAATCAGGTGATAGGGTTGGGTAAACATAGGGAAAAATTGGAGGAGGTGTGTGTGGTCTGAGATATTGACATTGTCACAGGGTCAGATGAAGAATAGGTGGGTACATAAAGTTAGGTTGTGGCGTTTGGATAAGCCTCCTTGATTAGATGGGTTTTCAGCGATTTTCTGAAGGGTAGGTAGTCTTTGATAGAGCGAATGGGTCTGGGTAGGGCATTCCAGAGTTGACTACCTTTGAAGGAGAAGTTGGAATCATAAGAGAATTTGTACTTGAGTCCTTTGCAGTTGGGGTAGTGCAGGTTGAGGTAATTTTGAGAGGATTTCGAAGTGTTTCTGCTGGGTAGGTCGATCAATTTTATCATGTAGCTCGGGGATTCTCCATGGATAATCCTGTGAATCAATTTATGGACCTTGAAGTTTATTCATTCTCTTATAGGGAGCCAATGAAGCTTTTCACGAAGGGGTGTTGCATTCTCAAATCGTGGTTTACCAAAAATGAGTCTGGCTGCTGTGTTTTGGGCAGTCTGAAGACTTTTCAGGATATGATATTCTCTGTTTTATTCTCCATTCCTTTCCTAATAATTCCTAAGATTCTATTTGCTTTCTTGGCCACTTCTGCACACTAAGCAGAGAATTTCAATGTATCATAAAGGATGACACCTAGATCATTTTTCTGGGTGTTGACTTCTAATGTGGAACCCTCCATCATGTAGCTATAGTTTGGATTGCTCTTCCCTATGTGCATCACTGTGCACTTGCTCACATTAATTTTCATCTGACATGTGGATGCTTTCTCTTTGAGTTTCATAGGTCATCTTTTAATTTCTCACAGTCTTCTTGTGATTTAATAACTTTGTGTCATCAGCAGATTTGATCACCTCGCTCGTTATTCCTGTTTCCAGGACATTTGTAAATATGTTATAAAGCAGCACACCTAGGATACACCCTATTTTCTGTCTTTTAACCAGGTCCCAATCCACAGTAGCACATTGCTTCCTATCCCATGACTTTTTCATTTCATCAGGATTCTCTGCCTTGTTGGCTTTGTCCTGTGCCTGTGTATGTGTTTTAATAATTTTGTTCTTTATAATACTCTGCCATTTTGCCAGCACTGATGTTAGGTTCACCGGTCTGTAATTTCCAGGGTCACTTCTGGAAACATTTTTAAAAATTGACATTATGTGGTCATCCTCCAATCTTCAGTGGCCTTGCCATAATACCTCTTGCTGTTCTCCCTGCCGGCAGATGATAGCTAGGAGTTTTTGACGCTCTTTGATGTCCTCAAGTCTAATCCAGGTCCATAAGTATTGATAGTATTGACCTGTTGACTCCAAGGCTGTACCAGGTGCTGGTAATGCATCAGCCTCGAGAAAGCATCACTCCACCTCAGTTGAACACTTACAGAGGCCATTGAGACAATATATCATCCTAAGCCCCACTAAATGCATGTGAAGAATTGTGCTGCATTGGCATCAACATTAAGGGATATTGATGTGAAGCATCAAGCAACATCATCATCATCATTGTTCCCCAGTGTTAGATCTTGGGGGCTGCTCTACTACCTCCAAAGCATCTCTGCAGAGAAGATTGCTCATCCTCATCAACTTCTGGAGGCATGCAGCATTCTTTAGGTGCTCCGATTACATCAAATGCAATATCAGTATTTGATGAGGAGCTGGAGGAAGACAAATGTTGAATTTTAATCTGGCAATCATTACTGCACTGACTGCATCAACATGAGTACATATGGCGGTTCAGTTCACCTTGGAAATCATGGCGATGGTTGGAGGCATTGCATTCACATCAATATCCTTTGTGTCAGTGCAGTATAATCCTTTGTATGCATCAGATGGGACTTAGGATGATGCCTTGTCTCAATGGGTCTCTATTGATACTTGACTTTGAGACAGAATAATGCTTTCTCAAAGTTGATACAGTGACAGCACTTTGTACAGTTTTGGAGTCCTTACGGGTTGATGCATGAGAGTCTGGCAGCAGCTCTCAATGTCATTTTAAAATAATCATTGGTCAACCTGACCGTGTGTTTTGTCCATTATTTTCTCTTTGTTTATTAGGGTGCAGTGTGTTTGCTGCTCACAGTGCAGCCCAGTTATCCTTGCCCTGTGTGTTGCCTGTTAATTCTCACACTTTGAAGCTTATGATGTGTAGCTAGAAAGGAGAAACATGTGTGACTACGTATGTGTTCATAAAGTAGTTCCTACAAGTTTAAGAGCCACCACTGGAGAGCTTTGTTTCTTTGCGATTCTGAGAGTGAGACAGGTGCTGGTCTGGACCTGAGCATCAGGAAAACCTGATCAGGATTGAAGGTATGCCAGTGTACAGTGACACACTGGTTGTAAAACACTGCACTAGAAGGTCATATGGTTTAAAATAGAAGATGTTTGCTGTCTACTGTGAGGGGGGAAAAGCCTTAACGTCTTATCTCCCACACCAAATTGCTTGAATACTTTCTATGTAGAATTTTAAGAGCCTGGTTTTAGGACTAACTCAAAGTTAACTTCAGTACAATTTCTACTCATCACCATCATGTAGAAGGTTAACCTGTCTCTGTACAGCCTGTAGTTCAATTTTTATGGCGTTTGCTTCTGTTGAAGCCTCCAGTCCTTGGAATGTCATTGCGGTTTTAACCCAACTGGTGAAAAGCTTCTGTTGCATGCCAAAGTGACCACCACCACCAAAAACAGATTTTCCAGATTTTACTGGCTTATCTACCTTATGCAAAATTTTTTTACAGTAGGATGGCTCAGCACACACCTTTTAACTTCCTCCTTAAAATGATTTCCACCGTAACCAGTTAATTATACCAGTTTTCCAGAGGTGAATGTGCCTTTACACAGTTTGGATTCTGCTAGACGTATACCCGCTCCAGTCTATCCCCCTCCCATCTTCCCCTATCCTCTCTTTCTTTCAGTTTCTTGCCTATCCTGTCAATAATTGTAGTTCTTTTCCCACATTTCTCTTTTATTTTGACTTTGTACATCGCTATGATATTATTTTTCCTTTAGCGTTATATCAAATTAAAAAGAACCTGAAACCTGGATTGCAAAACAGCCTTAGCTTTTTACCTGGATTAAAACCCTTAAGAGTCTAGCTTTTTGTTTCTTTGAGCCTAATTAGCCTGGTACTGCCATTGTTAAATGCCCCTATATAATTGGATAGCAATTTGTATTTCTTTCTGTAATATCCAGGCAGGCTTGACTCTGCAAGAGCATTTTTTAAGGCTCACAGAGTCATAACATCTTAACTCCAGAGGGAATCGCTCTTTGGTATGGTGGTGAGCGATATCAGTAAATTTGAGAGACTGAGATAGTAATCCACATATCTTGGCTTAGGAGCGAGGTTCATTACTGTCATGGTATGTGCAAAAATAACCCATTTGGAGACATTACCTACTCAGAGCCATAGTGCCATCAGTGACTCACTTGTGATTGGTATTCACGGAAGACATTTGCAAAGCTGCATCATGAACTTCTGTTGGCAACATTCGTATTCCAGTTTTGTCTGAATGGGATATGAATGTTACACCTCTTCTCTGTCTTGAACGCCGGCGTCCCATCTCCTCCTGCATTTGCTACAAAATTCTGTTGCTAGTCTTCAAATGTCGCTCCCCTTCTGCTCCGGCTTATATTAACAAACTTCTGATCCCCCTATTCCCCCTTCCAAGCCCTTCGCTCTTCCTCTGGCAGTATCATCTGTGTTCTCCCCCAGTCCTTAGGCTCTCACTCTGTCATTAGGCCGTATTCAGTTACCTAGGTCCCTCCCTATGGAACTCATTTCTGCCCTCCCTTAGAAAAAGGTGATCTCATATAGGGAGGAATTTGCTTTAACTTTACAGAAGAATATAAGATGCAAGATGAGATCCCAAATCTTGGGAATCTGGTCTTGGGCCCCTTTAAAAATTTGGAGTCTATGGGGGCCGATATACAGACTGTGGAAGGTAGCTGGGCTGCCTCCCACAGTCGGCGCTAAGGCCGTGTATTCAATGCCAGGCCATTTCTGGTGACTGACATTGAATATCCTGGTGTATTTTGGCCAGTTTCAACTTCAGTTAAGTTGAAACTGGCCCAAAATAGGCCTGCTATTTCAGCGGCCTAACTTAGCTGACAATACGCTGAATATAGGTGGATAGCCGGTTATATCGCTAAGTGCTAACTGGTGATAGGGGATAGCCGGCTGTCTCCCACTGAATATTGCCAGATAACTGGTTAAGTACCATTTAACTGGCCAGGAACCATTCCTGGCCAGTTAAATAGTTTTAAATATTGGCCAGTGTGGTCATAATTTGTTAAAGGAGGAGGAGTGGGATACAGATGTAGGGAAACCATATGGAAAATGACGTCTGGTAAGATGGGGTAGCGTTAGGAGGACATAAGGTTTTTTTTTCCTGGAATTGAAGGTATATAATTGATGCACATATTCTCTGATGCCACATTAACTAATGTGTGCCATGGACATGGACATGCCCATCCCTTTAATTTTTGGAAAAAGAAGTGGTTCCTTGGAGCAGACATCAAGTGAATACTGGTTCTGCCCTAAGATTGATAGATACTACTACTACTAGACGTATGCAGCGCTGTACACTTGAACATGAAGAGACAGTCCCTGCTCGACAGAGCTTACAATCTAATTAGGACAGACAAACAGGACAACAAGAGATAAGGGAATATAAATATGATCAAAAGCTCTCTTGCTCTGGCATCGTTGATACAAAATTAAACGTTCTTTCTCTACCACCCTTTACAGTAATACATTCCCTTTTATTATTAATGGGTTGAGAAATGAATCCTACTACAGTGGAGAAAAGTGTGAAATTATAGACTAGTAGAAGGCTTAAAATCCATAAGTTGAGGGGGAGGAAGAAGGATGCACAACTTTTTTTTTCCAGAATTGTGTGCAAGGCTAGTTTTGAAAGATGTTTAAAGGGTAGTACCAGACTGAAGGCCTTTAGGAAGAGGTTTCCCCAAACAAAAGGTATTTTGCTTTGTATTTAAATAAGACTGTAAAATGTAAGCTAATGTCTGTTGAGTAGGAGGTTTTAGCAACTCCAAAAAAAAGCCTGCATGGGTTTTCTCATAACCCTTGTGCTCCACTTCTCTGCCTTAGTAACACTTTGAATACTTTAACATTGCTCTCTCCTTCTTCTGTCCTTTTCGTATTTGTCCTTTTCTTTAGCTACTCTATAGTGAAATGGATTCTAAAACCTGGTGACGCCAAACTACACAGCATTTACTAACCAGCGTTTAACCTTACTGCATCGGCACGTTCCACACCAGTCCTACTTGTCTCGCACTCTCTCGCATGAAGGGGTTTTGTTGGGAGCACAAGTAGAGAAGGCAAATTGCATCTTTCTTGCATGGTCTTCGTGGCATGTCTGGGTGCTGCTTTCCACCTCTAGCCATTGGATAGCTTCACTTTCATAATGCTTTATTTTTACATTTGGTGGGGTACAAGAAAAATATCAGTTGTTTACATTTATAAAGAATTGAGATCTGAGAGAATAGCCACTTTCAAAGGCTGAGTTTTTCTTCCATTTTTAATAAAAACCCATCTGCTTTTTATGTTGCTTAGCTCATAAGGTTTATTCTTTCTTTTTTTTTGCTTGCATTCTTTTTTAAAAATTTTTTGTTGCATTTTGGTTATTTTGGGGCCATTTTGATTGTTTTCTCTCCAAAGGACGCAGACTCTGATAGCGGCGATGATTCGGAGAAGCGGTCGTGTGAGGAGAGCTGGCGCTTGATCACCTCCCTGAGGGAAAAGTTGCCTCCCAGCAAGGTGCAAACCATAGTCAAGAAGTGTGGTCTCCCCAGCAGTGGCAAGAAGCGAGAGCTTATCAAGGTGTATCAGATTCCCCAGCACCGACGTCTGAGCAGGGACTCCAAATGGGTGACCATCTCTGACCTGAAGATCCAAGCTGTCAAGGAGATTTGCTATGAAGTGGCCCTGAATGACTTCCGCCACACTAGGCAAGAGATTGAAGCCCTAGCCATTGTTAAGATGAAAGAGTTGTGTGCCATGTGTGGGAAAAAGGATCCCAATGAGCGTGATTCTTGGAGAGCTGTGGCCCGGGATGTCTGGGATACCGTGGGGGTTGGTGATGAGAGGATTGAAGATGCTATAGTAATTGGGAAAGGAGGAACAGATGTAGATGACCTCAAAGTGCATGTTGATAAGCTGGAGGACATTCTGCAAGAGGTGAAGAATCAGAATAATATGAAGGATGAAGAGATCCGAGCGCTGAGAGAAAAGATGTTAAAAATGGAAAAGGTGATTCCCCTAATTGGATCTCCTGAAAAGAAAGTACAGCCAAGTGCACTTGCTCAGTTTAAAGGCAGAGAAAATGAGCTTGGTTCAGAGAGTGGCAAGCTTTGGAGTCCTGACAATGAAGACTTTGAAAAAGAAATTCGTGTCTCTAAGTTAATGGGTAATGATCCCTCATTCCGACGGGGGCGACTACACTGGATGAAGCAAGAACAGGTCCGCTTCAAGAACCTTCAACAGCAGGAAATAGCCAAGCAGCTGCGCAGGCAGAACACTCCACACCGTTTCATTCCCCCTGAGAATCGTAAGCCCCGCTTCCCTTTCAAAAGTAACCCAAGCCATAGGAATTCATGGAGTCCTGGCACACACATAATCATCACTGATGAACAAGTGGTAGAGATGAGAATACCCAAGGTAATAAAGCAAGAGGAAAACCAGGAATACAGAGATGAAGCTGAGCCAACTGACTTTCAGCAAGTGTGGAGCTCATGCAGCCAGTCAAATGGTCAGCACTCTAGTAAACAGCAGAAACCACCATCTCAGCGTTGGAGAAGTAATTCTTTAAACCACAGTAACCAGCGAAGCCTGTGCCGTCAGTCATCAGGCTCCTCTGAATCATTGCAGTCTTGTAATGGATGCCAACCCCTCAATCCACAGACCACCCAACAGAGACGCCATGGTAACCAGCAGCACCAGTCTTATGTGAGCTATAACCAGGATAGGTACACTGAGAATGGTGTTGCTAACTTCCCTTGCAAGCAGTTTGACCGACCGTACCAGTACAATCAATTTATGAAGCCGCCACGCATGAGACGTCAGCACTCCGCACCAAACTTAAAAGCTGGACTAGAAACTACAGTTTGAACTTCTTCACTGGACAAAGCTCAAGTTTTTTTTAGTTTTAACCTCTTCTCTAGCAATACAGAACAATAGCAAGATCCATTATGAGGATTGACCTTCAATTACAGTGGCTGACTGAATAAAAATAATATGTTTGCTGTGTTAGTCCACTTGGCTATATAACCTTTATTTCTACTGTTGACTAGTTGAAACGTTTGTTCTGTTTTTGTCTGCTTTGTGCTTGAGTTGGCTGGTGATCAAAGCCCAGTAAGACTTTGTTTCACATCTGTTTTTCTTTTAAATACATTGTAGGCTGGAAAGATATGAAATCTCACCTATAGAGACCCCTAAACCCTTCCAGTCTAGAGAAGTTTTGTTCTGATTTTTTCAAAGGTGGGAATGGCAGAGTAGAGTATATTAAAACATGTCTTCTGGGGTACAGATTAGAAGCATGGAGAGAGAGAGAAGCCTATCTGCTTTCCTGGCACATTGGCTGTTTTTGCTTCCTGATCAAACCAGAGTTTGTTCAAAGCTTTCACTGCCGATAGTGTCTTTTCACAGAGTAGATTATGTCCCCGGGCAGGATGGCTACTTTCTAGCCTTCCTCTTTTTCTCTTTTTTTACACTCTGTTTTCCTCCTTTTTCTCCCTTTCACTTAAAGCTGTTCTTTGGCTGTTCATTTAATTCTCTCTGTTTTAACTTTCTGTCCAAATCCATTTCCATATGAAACTGTTTTGGAACAATTTTCAGCACTAAATGGATGTTATCCATTTAATTCCCCAGGCCTAATCTAAATGGATAGTGCTGAGTCACAGTTTACCTTTGTATTTGACTTTGAAGTGGGTAGTGTAGCTGGGGCTGGTGCCAGCACTTTAAGAACTTAATAGCCATACTGGGTCAGACCAATGGTTCACCTAGCCCAGTATCCTGTTTCCAGCATTGGTTTCCTCTATGTCTGTCTCAAAAGCAGACTGTGGACTTTTCTTCCAGGAACTTGTCCAATTTTTTTTTAAACCCAGATATGCTAACCATTGTAACCACATTCTCCAGCAACGAGTTCTAGAGCTTAACTATTCGTTGAGTGAAAAAATATTTCCTCCTGTTTATTTTAAAAGTATTACCTTCTAACTTCATTGAGTGTCCCCCAGTTTTGTACTTTTTGAAAGAGTAAAAAATCGATTCACTTTTACCCGTTCTACACCACTCAGGATTTTGTAGACCTCTGTTGTATTCCCCCTCTACCGTCTCTTTTCCAAGCTGAAGCGCCCTAACCTCTTAAGCTTTTCCTCATATGAGAGGAGTTTATCCCTTTTATCATTTTGGTCACCTTTCTTTGAACGTTTTCTATTTCCACTGTATCTGTGGTGACCAGAACTGCACGCAATACTCAAGGTGAGGTCTTACCATGGAGTGATACAGAAGCATTATACTGCTATTTGTCTTATTTTCTATCCCTTTCCTAATAATTCCTAGCATCCTGTTTGCCTTTTTGGCCGCTGCCACACATTGGGCAGAAGATTTCAGCGTATTGTGTATGATGACACCTAGATCTTTTTCTTGGGTGCCGACTCCTAAGGTGGACCCTAGCATCAAGTAATTATGATTCAGATTATTCTTCCTAGTGTTCATCACTTTGGATTTCTCCACATTAAATTTCATCTGCCATTTGGATGCCCAGTCTTCCAATTTCCTAAGGTCTTCCTGCAATTTTTCACAGTCTGCATGTATTTTAACAACTTTGAATATTTTATGTCATCTGCAAATTTAATCACCTCACTTGTCATTCTGATTTCCAGATTATATATAAACATGTTAAATAACAAAGGGTCTCGGTACAGATCCCTGTAGCACTCCACTATTTACCCTCCTTCACTGAGAAAAAATGGCCATTTAACACTACCCTCTGTTTTCTATCCATTAGCAAGTTCCTAATCCACAACAGAGCATTGCCTTCTATCCCATGGCTTTTTCATTTTCTCAGGGGTCTGTCATGAGGGACTGTGTCAAAAGCTTTCTGAAAATCTAGGTACACTACATCAACTGACTCACTTTTATCCACATGTTTATACATGCCTTAAAAAAAAATGAATCTATTTACAGTCTAGAAACCCTGAGGGAGAGAGAAATCCTATGGAAATCTAATAAAGAAATCAATCCCATAAGATTTTTTTTTTTACTGTAACTAGATAGATCTCAGAGGTCATCTGACACTACAAAACAAAATATATGTAGAGGGAAATAGGAGAATTCAGTATAGGCTGTATCCAACAGCTGAGTTCAGTATCAGTGAGAATGCAGCTACTTTTGACACACTTGAATGCATCATCAGAACACCTTAACATCCCCCTCAAAATTATTTATTTAATGTCTTTGTCTCATATCTTTGTTTACATTTTTTATATATAAAATTTATTCTCCGAGGACAAGCAGGCTGCTTGTTCTCACGTGTAGGTCGACGTCTGTGTCGGCCCGGGAATCGGACGGCATTTTGCAAGCAAAATATAAAAATGTTTTCTCAGAGTCTTCTGGCGTGCGTGCGTAGACTGATTTCCCGTCTGCGCGAGCGTGCCTCTCCGTTTTCTTTTCTCCGCGTTGAGGTGTGGTAGAGTTTTTTTTTTTCTGCGCTCCTCTCAGGCCCAGAAAGAGTCTTTGTCTGTTTCATTGCTTTTTTTGCCTTATTTTTCTTTGAATAATTTCCTTAGTTTTTCAATGTGGCTGGGTTGTTCCCTTCTTTTGTGCCCTTTTTTCTTTTTACAGGCACAATCGCGTCTTGATTTTGCCGAAGCCGTTTTTCCTTTCATGTCATCGAAGACACCCAGCGACTTCAAACGTTATGCTTGGTGCATCCGGACCATCTCAGGTACCGATACCCACACCTGGTGTATCCAGTTCCTTAGGCCCGACCATAGCCCAGCCGCTTGTAGTCTGTGTCTTCGTATGGAGAAACGGACCCAAGCATCTCGAGAATCCCAACGAGAAAAGCTTTTGGGGGCTCGGTCTGGTCCTTCGACATCAGCATCGAGGTCAGCGGCGTCGGCATCCACTTCGAGGGAAGCATCGACGTCGGGAGCAGACGTAATGGCTGCTGAAAGACCTATTCGTGCTGGGAGCAGTGAGGTATCGAGTGGGTCTCCACCTGCCTCGAGGCCTCCTGTTATGCAGGCTCCCCGGGACCGACCTTTGTCGGACTCAGACCCAAGGAAGCGTGAGGATTCCACGTCGTCCTCATCGGTACCGAGGAGTCTCGATGACTGGCGTCGAGCGAAGGCGAAGAAGCACTGTCATCATTCTCCTTTGACACACGGTGCTGTGGCTCCGGGGCGTCGAGGGAATCGGCACCCGAGAAGTGTCGGCGCCGAGAGGATCGCTCCCCCTCTATTCAGGAGGTGCCGATGCGTCAGTCTTCTGGCAGCCCGGTACCTGCTCCCGAGCCTTGACAGATTCTGCCACCGGCTCCTGCACCGACCCCGCAGCCTTGCTTCCAGAGCTTCTGGAAGGATTGCTGCATCAGTCTGCTTTGGTGTCAGCGGTGCTTGCACCTTCCGTACCATCTGCTGCAGCAGCATCTGGCCCTTCGCCTGTGGTGAGGTCCCTGACCTCGGTGCCGCCTGCGGCATCGGTGTCGACTACCACCCAGGTTGACTCCCCTTCGACGTCGGTGGAGGAAGCTTCACCGGAGTCTAGGCGGGTGTTGACTTCTCGTCACCGCCATCGAGGACGTCGTTCCTCGGCGTTGAGGCAGGCTCGGTTTCGGACTGCTCTGAGGAATGTCTTGTCTGATACTGAAGATCCCCCCTTTCACTGACCTTATTCAACCTAATGATGATACCCTTGGCCAAACTACTATCAAATAAAAACCTCAACCCATACATATACGCTGATGATGTAATGATTTACATCCCATTTCAACAAGACTTAAAGGAAATTTCAAATGACATCAACCAAAGTCTCCATATCATGCATTCATGGGCAGATGCATTCCAGCTGAAACTAAACGCAGAAAAAACCCAATGCCTAATTCTTACCTCTCAACACAACACGGACAAATTCACCACCAACACACCAAAGCTGAACCTACCAATTTCGGACACCCTAAAAATTCTTGGAGTTACCATTGATCGGCACCTAACATTAGAAAGTCACACGAAAAACACAACCAAAAAGATGTTCCACTCAATGTGGAAATTAAAAAGAATAAGACCATTCTTCCCAAGGACCGTCTTCCGTAACTTGGTTCAATCGTTGGTACTCAGTCATCTAGACTATTGTAATGCACTTTACGCTGGCTGCAAAGAGCAAATACTCAAAAAAACTCCAGACAGCCCAGAACACTGCAGCCAGACTCATATTCGGAAAATCAAAATATGAAAGTGCTAAACCACTATGAGAGAAGCTACACTGGCTCCCACTCAAAGAACGTATCACGTTCAAGGTGTGCTGTTACTTCAGCTCGTAGGGTCAGTGAGCTTCAAGCCTTGGTAATGCATGCACCTTATATCAAATTTCATCACAACAGAGTAGTCCTCCGCACGCACCTTAAGTTCCTTCCAAAGGTGGTGTCGGAGTTCCATCTTAACCAGTCAATTGTCTTGCCAACTTTCTTTCCCTGTCCTCATACCTGCCCTGGCGAAAGCAGTTTGCACACCTTGGACTGCAAGAGAGTATTGGCTTTTTACGTGGAGCGGACAAAGCCCTTTAGACAGTCCACCCAGTTGTTTGTTTCTTTTGATCCCAACAGGAAGGGATTCACCATCAGAAAATGCACAATTTCAAACTGGCTAACAGATTGCATTTCCTTCACTTACGCCCAAGCTGGGCTGACTCTGGAGGGCCATGTCATGGCTCACAATGTTAGAGCCATGGCTGCGTCAGTGGCTCACTTAAAGTCAGCCTCCATTGAAGAGATTTGCAAGACTGCAATGTGGTCATCAGTCCACACATTCACATCTCACTACTGCCTCCAGCAGGATACCCAACGCAACACTCAGTTTGGGCAGTCAGTGCTGCAGAATCTGTTCGGGGTTTAGAATCCAACTCCACCCCCATAGACCCATTTTTGTTCTGTTCCAGGCTGCACTCTCAGTTAGTGGTTTATGGTTTCGGGTCAATCTATGTTATGTCCTTGCTGTTGCGAGGTCCAATTGACCAGTGTTCATTGTTTTGAGTGAGCGTGGTTGCTAGGGATACCCCACATGTGAGAACAAGCAACCTGCTTGTCCTCGGAGAAAGCGAAGATACATACCTGCAGCAGGTATTCTCCGAGGACAGCAGGCTGATTGTTCTAACAAACCCGCTCACCTCCCCTTTGCAGTTGTTACTAGTTTGTTATGCTTTTTGATTTAACTGAGAGGCACGCTAGCGCACCGGGCGGGAAATCAGTCCGCGCGCTGCACGTGCGCCAGAAGACTCTGGCAAAACATTTTTATATTTTACTTGCAAAATGCTGTCCGATTCCTGGGCCAACACGGACATCGACCCACATGTGAGAATAATCAGCCTGCTGTCCTCAGAGAATATCTGCTTGTAATCCTCCGGCTCTGGGTGTTGCAGGTCCCCCCCCCCCCCCATCTTCTCTCCCCTCCCTTGGCTTAGAGGGTGCTTTTTATAGGGTGCCCAATAATTCCTCCCACCTCTCTTTAGGCCTCTTCCCCTGCTTCCAGAAAGGTCCGCACCCAGAACTCTCTCCACCTTTCCAGCTTCCACTCAGAGAGTTCCCCCCAGTGGCCTCCCCAGGGAAGTACAGGTCTTATGCCACGAGCACCCCCTAGCCGTTCCTTCTGGTCACTACCATGGACTCTACTCTTTGGCTCCCTCTTGTGGCCAGATCCGGGCATTTTCAGGTCCCTGTAGGCGAGCGCCATCTGGCGGCCTCCTCATGTAAGGGCAGACACTGTGTTTATCACATACCCCCACCCTTAAGATATTGCTGCTCCCTCAAATCTCTTCTTTGAGGAGCAGCAATTCCGGACTCCCCTAACTCATCTCGGGGTCAGGTTCCTTCTCTCCCCTATCACTTAGGAGGGATTCTCAAGAAGGCTTTGTACCCAGTGGTCCGCCTTACCACAAAGGCTCTGCTTGGCTCTAGGGGACCTTCCTCTGTAACCCCTAGAAACTCAAAAATCCCTAATCCTTTCTTTCTACGCCTTCCTAGGCCTCGGCGTCTAATCTCTTCCCCTACTTTCCTAGCCCATGGGTACACCCCCTTCTTCACTCTTGGTTTTGGGTGTACTTTCCTCAGGCCTAGTGCCCTTAGCACTTCAGGGAAACTTCTAATCCAACCCCTCTCCTTTCTACAACCCTGGGCTGTACTTCGCCTACTAGGCCCGGACTGACCTTTGTGGATTTGTGTAGGGTTCCAAGTCTCCTTTTCCCTGAGACTTTTAAGTGTTTCCTATTCCTCCCTTTTGGACTAGGATAACCACTTTTAGCACAAGACTCCCCCCAGCCTCTGGGTGATCTAGCCTCTCCCTGGCATCCTTCCTGAGCCGGGGTCCCCTGCTTAGGAGCTCTTTCCGCCCCCGACTCTACTGTGCGGTATCTGGGCCCTAGGATCAACCCTTTCTTCTGGGGCCTGAGCCTTTCCTTCCCCTGGGCAGCCTCTTCCCTTTTCTGCTGGCCCTTCTGAGGTTTCTCACACTACTTAGACTTTACACCACCCCTCCGTGTGGGTTTAACAGGGCCCTTCGGACTCTCCCTATCCTGACCCCTACTCATGGACAGGAGTTTACTTAATTTAACACCTCCTGGGTCATTCTGACTCTCCCTATCCTGACCCTTACTCATGGACAGGAGTTGACTTAATTTAACACCTCCTGGGTCATTCTGACTCTCCCTATCCTGACCCTTACTCATGGGTAGGAGTTGACTTAATTTAACACCTCCTGGGTCATTCTGACTCTCCCTATCCTGACCCTTACTCATGGGTAGGAGTTGACTGACCCCTCGTGGTCGCTCCTTCTCCTTGAGCTTTTCCTGTAGGGCTACAATGCAGGAGTGGGCTTCCTGAAGCTCTCTTAACCTCCCTTGCCCATCCTGGAAGAGCACATCAACCGCTAGGGTCAGCACTCCACTTCTCTTCCATGGCCTCCCTGCATCTTTCTGCCCTCTCTGTGGCCACGTTGGCTTGCTGTCTCTCTACAGCCCACTCAGCTTGGGTCTGCTGCAAGGCCACCGTTACCTCTGCCACAGCTCTACCATACCCCTGCTGTACTTCCCTCAGCTGACTTTCCTGCTGGCCCTTTAATTCTCTTAACCACCCCTTCACCTGGGTCAAACTTCCCCTCAGCTCTCTTATAGCTGAGTGCTGTAGTTTACCCATTTCCTTAATATTTTCCCTCAGGGCCTCATGCTCTTTATGCCACTCCTGGCGAGCATTCTGGAACTCAGCTTTAATTAGGGATACCCTCTGCTCCTGGTCCAGTTGCAACTTGTCTGTGAGGTCCCTGTGGATGGACAGCAGCTTTGCTAGTTGGGTCTCCTTTAAGGTTTGGGTCTCTTTCAGGGTAGCTGTAAGATGAGCTACTTCTGCTTCCTTTTCCTCCCTTAGCCTAACTTCTGTGCACAGCTCAGCCCTAACCGTGGCTAGCAGTGCCTCACAGCCTTCCTTCTGCCTAAGGGACTCTGCCCGTTTGGCCTCTAAGGCATGCCTTGAAGCAGCCATCTCTTCCTTACAAGCTGACTCGAATAGGACCCATTTCTGTTCATTCTTCCTCAGACTATTCTCCATCACCTTCTGGGACGCCTCCTGCTGCTGCTGTATATGGCCCACTAAAGTTACCATCAGTCCTTTGTTTAGTTCCAGGACCTCCCTCAGACTATGCTCCGGGTGCCTATAGACTTCTCCCGGTTTACCTAGGGCCTGTAATTCCCCTTCTATCTGCCAGACACTCTCTGTAAGGAATTTTAACAGCGGGTTCTCATTCTTTCCCTGGGCCTCCCAGTATTTCTTCCTTGGGGCAACTCTCTCTGGTTTCCCCACCCCATGGAAATATTGCCCGGTCCTCACCGTAGCATGGGCAGCCTACTTTATCTTCAGCTGTCTCACCCCCTGCTCACCATGTACATTAACTTCCCCTCCACAATCAGGCCTACGCTTTATCCTGTCTTCTGGGAAGTTCTCCCCTGGGCCTACACCCCCTTTCCCTTTCCTAGAGGGTTCACCCTTCTTACCAGGACCTTCACTATCCTGCAACTGGGGCTTTCCGTCCTTGTCCAGGCACCTATCCTCCCTCTTGGCACTTTTCAGGTTTGTGGCCTCCCCTCTCCCTGAGACATTGGGTGCTTTCCCTGCAGCGGGTTCCTCCCTCCCCTCTTCCCTGCAGACACCTCTTTCCCCTTGGGTTCCCGGCCTACCCATGCAGTCTGCCCCCGAGGAATGGGTCACCTCCCGACTCCCATGGCCTTTGGGCTTCCCCTTGCCTGCCATGTCACTTAACCCCAACCAACTGACTGTAGGATTCCCTATCTCCTCCCAGTCTCCCAGTTCATCCTCTGAACTGCATACCGCCAGACACCACTCTCCAACATGGCCCATTTCCCCACATTGGTAACACTCTGGTTCAATCACTTCTCTTCTCCTTGGGGTCCTGTCTTCCCCAGACACCCCTTCAGGCTTAAACATTGTCCCAACAGTCTCTAAACACAGTCCCCCTCCAAGTCCCAGAACCTGGATCATGGTGTCCAACTTTGCCATGTCCATTCCTTCTGCTGGCGACTTGGGCTCCGGCTCCTCCGGACTTCTCTCTCCGGTCTGAAACGTCTCCGCCTTCCCATGGCTATGACGTCCTCCTCGACTGTCTGTTGGGATGCAGCCTGTAATACAAGAGAAGAATCCAAGTGTGAACTGTCTGTTTCCCTGGTCCTACACTTGCTCTACTTCTTAAACTCGTACCAGAATCTCCACAAGAACAAGCCTTTCTATCATTTCCAAGAACTGCTCTTCTCAGCTTACTGGATCCTCCCTCGCCACCCCCCCTAGGTACCCTTTACCTGGGTAGGCGAGTAATGCGCCTTTGTCAGCGTTGGCCCCCTCGACGGGCTTCAGGAACCTCCCGGACACCACCTCCACACTCTGGCCACTCGTCTAGTCTCTGGACTCTGGAACGCCTCCGGAACTCGACCGCTCCCACTATCCCCACACAAGAGACCTCATGGAACTCCGCCGACTCGCCTCTGGAACTTGACTGCTCCCACTATCCCCACACAGGAGACCTCCTCTGGAGACTGACGCCTTTTCCACTCAGCTTCACTTTGAGTTCTCTGGTCCCCCAGAACCAGCCTGTAGTCAGTGGGCCTCTCTGCACACTTCCCTGGGGATATAATTATCGCCTGGGTCCAACCAACCCTCTGCTCTTCCCTTGGCTTCAGCTTTCAGACAGTGGTATTCAACAGCCAAAGGTAGCAGGGATCCTCTAATGTCCTTGTCTTCAGGTGGTTATTCAACAACAAGGTCCCATCTGGGGTGCCATATGTAAGCACGCAGGGATACTCTCAGGTGTGCAGTGGCCCTCTAGTGGCTCCTGCCCAGCCTCACCAGCCCTTTGCTTCAGGGAACCCCCTTGAAACCAGATTTCTCTGTGACTCCGTTGACTCGGGCCTCCCCTTTCCCTCAGGGTGACCTCTTCATTAACCTTCAGTCCTGGCCCGGCCTCCCCGCTGTATCTCCTGGTAACCGACCCACCTTACCAGTTCTTCTGGTGGGGCCCCCTGGTCACCCTTCTCTGGAAGATAGCACGAATTCCTTTGCTTACAGAAATATGCAAATTAGCTGATTACATGTAAATTCAGTTTATTGGAACTATGCTCCAGTCTTGTGGGAACCTGGCTTTCCCACTATTATTCTTTTACTGCAATTCACCCCCCGGAGGCCATTTACTGTGGGACACCTGGGTCTCCAGGTATAACAGCCACCACCCCTGGATAGGACCTTCTTTACTCACATTAACCTTACGGTCCTATCCTCCACCCCACGGCTGTTAGTCCATTCTCATTAGCAACTGTTCATAACCATAGTACTCAGTTCCTGGTCCCCCCACCAGGTGAGTACCTCTTTGGGTTTGGAGGGAACCTTCTCCTGACCCTTCTCTTCAGCTCTCCTTCAGCAGGCCTCTTTCTTCAGTCCCCTGCTTGTAATCCTCCGGCTCTGGGTGTTGCAGGTCCCCCCCCATCTTCTCTCCCCTCCCTTGGCTTAGAGGGTGCTTTTTATAGGGTGCCCAATAATCCCTCCCACCTCTCTTTAGGCCTCTCCC
Organism: Microcaecilia unicolor; assembly: GCF_901765095.1. Classification (NCBI taxonomy): domain Eukaryota; kingdom Metazoa; phylum Chordata; class Amphibia; order Gymnophiona; family Siphonopidae; genus Microcaecilia; species Microcaecilia unicolor. The sequence goes on along the minus strand of NC_044043.1, from coordinate 65,844,578 downwards.
CCTGCTTCCAGAAAGGTCCGCACCCAGAACTCTCTCCACCCTTCCAGCTTCCACTCAGAGAGTTCCCCCCAGTGGCCTCCCCAGGGAAGTACAGGTCCTATGCCACGAGCACCCCCTAGCCGTTCCTTCTGGTCACTACCATGGACTATACTCTTTGGCTCTCTCTAGTGGCCAGATCCGGGCATTTTCAGGTCCCTGGAGGCGAGCGCCATCTGGCGGCCTCCTCATGTAAGGGCAGACACTGTGTTTATCACAGTGTGTGTGTGTGTGTGTATATATATATATATATATATTTATTATTTTTTTTTTTTAATTTGAGAAAGCATATCCCCCTAATTAACACTCAGTCTTCACCTTCCTCATATTACCAGTACCCATTTAGCCTACGTGTATTGCCCTCATGTTCTTTCCTGTCCTTCAGACTTTTGTGTCCTTATCCTCCTTATATTGTAATCTTTATAACATTTGTAAGCCACATTGTGCTCGCTCTAGTGGGAAAATGTGGGGTATAAATGTACCAATGAATAAATAAATATATATATATATCCACACCAAAAAAGCACCAGTTTTTCAAAAAGCAGAAGAAAACGCAACTTGTCTTTTGCAGTGGTGTAGCATGGGGGGGGGGGGCGGGAGGGGCGGTCCGCCCCCGGGTGTCAGCTCGGGGGGGGGGGGTGCTCCCTGCCAGCTTCCCTCCCCCCGGGTGCAGCACGATGACACCCCCCCCCTCTCGGCTCATCAACCCCCCCCCCCCCCGACCCACTGCCTATCCTCCTCAGCTCCCTCCGGCTCCAACCAGCTCCCGCACCCTACCTTTAAAGAAATTTCGGAAGCCGTGGAGAGGCGAGGGGCAGCGCCTCACGCCTGCATGTAAAAAAAGCGTGGATCGTCATCGGGCCTTTCCTCACGCTGTCTGTCCCGCCCTCCGCTGACGCAACTTCCTATTTCCACAAGGGCGGGACAGACAGCGTGAGGGAAGGCCCGATGATGATCCATGCTTTTTTTACATGCAGGCGCGAGGCGCTGCGCCTCTCCTCTTCACGGCTTCCGAAATTTCTTTAAAGGTAGGGTGTGGGAGCTGGTTGGAGGGAGCTGAGGAGGGTAGGCACTGGGTCGGGAGGGGGGGTGTTGATGCGCCGAGGGGGGATGTCATCGTGCTGCACCTGGTGGGGGGGTGCAACGGCGAACTGCCCCGGGTGGCAGCCCTCCTTGCTACGCCACTGGTCTTTTGCCAAGACGCTCTCCTGTTGCCAACTTTGTGTACAGTCTTTTTTAGAAACAAGAAAAAGCTTGACTTATTTTTATACTTCTACATAGATATGTGACAAAGACATTAAATAAATAAAAAATAAGTAATTTTGAGGGGGTTGTTAATGAGTTCTGATGATGTATAGAGCTTTTCAAGTGATTCGAAGGTGTCAGCATTCTCACTGATATTGAGCTTGGCTGTTGGATACAGCCTATATTGAATTCTCCTATTTATCTCTACATATATTTTGTTGCATATTGTCAGCAGAACTCTGGGTTCTATCTAGTTACAGTAAAAACAAAAAAGGGGGGGGATTGATTTCTTTATTAGATTTTTAAAAAGTGAAGCAAAATGGTGAGGCATGATTTCCCTTGGCCAAATCCATGCTGACTCTGCCCCATTAAACCATGTTTGTCTGTGTGCTCAGTAATTTTATTCTTTATAATAGTTTCCACTATTTTGCCCAGTACTGAAGTCAGGCTTATCGGTCTGTAATTTCCCAGATCATTCTGGAACCCTTTTTAAAAATCGGTGTTACATTGGCCACCTTCCAATCTTAAGGATGTTAATGACAGGTTACAGATCTACAATTTCATATGTGAGTTCTGTCAGTACCCTGTGGTGCATGCCATCTAGTCCAGGTGATTTACTACTCTTTAATTTGTCGATTTGGCTCAGTACATCTTCCAGGTTCACTGAGATTTCTTTCAGTTCCTCTGCATCATCACCCTTAAAAACCATTTCTGGTACAGGTAGATCTCTTACATCTTCTTCAATAAAGACCAAAACAAAGAATTCATTCAGTCTGTCCACTGAGTGCCCTTTTGCTCCTTGATGATCTAACGGTTCTACAGATTCCCTCACAGGCTTTATGCTTCTGATGTACCTGAAAAAGTTATTACTATGAGTTTTTCTTCTGTGGCTAGTTTCTCTTCATATTCTCTTTTAGCCTTCTTTATCAATGTGTTGTATCTAACTTGCCAGTGTTTACGTTGCTTCTTATTTTCTTTATTTGGATCCTTTTTTCCATTTTTTGAAAGATGTTCTTTTGGTTTTAATAGCCTCTTTTACTTCACACTTTAACCATGCTGGCTCTCTTTGCTCTTCTTTCTACCTTTATTAATATGTGGAATACATCTGATCGGGCTTCCAAGATGGTATTTTTAAACAATGTCCATGCCTCATTTAAAATATTAACCTTTGTGGCTGATCCTTTTAGCTTAGTTTTAACCATTTTCTCATAGTCACCATCTCAAAAATGAATTGCTGCTACAGTAGATTTCCTTAGTAACTTCACTCCAGATATTAGTTCATATTCGATCATGTTATGATCGCTGTTTCCCCAGCGGACCCAACACTGTTACCTCTCATACTATGCCGTGCGTTCCACTAAGGAATAGATTTAAAATGGCCCTCCTCTTGTCAGTTCCTGGACTAGTTGCTCTAAGAAGCAGTCATTTATTAGATCTAGGAATTTTACCTCTCTAGCACTACCTGATGTGGCATATATCCAGTCTGTAGTGGGGTAATTGAAATCATCCATTATTATATGTTTCCCAATTTGCCAGCTTTCCTAATTTCTGTTAACATTTCTTCATCTATCTGTTTGTTCTAGCCTGGTGGACGGTAGTATAGCTCTACCAGTATACTCTTTCACTTCACACATGGAATTTCTATCCATAAGGACTCCAATGCTGCTATCTGTTTTGTGCAGAATGTTTGCTTTGTTTGACTCCATTCTCTCTTTAATATGGATTTGCTATGCTTTTTCTCATCAGTATTTATACCTCCTCAAAGGCATATATAGATTTTTAAAAAATGGTTGTTTCGACCAGGGTTTTACATGAGGGATTAAGGGAATCATTCTCCTTAACCTCATGTAAATTATGACACCTCCAAAATGAAACCACGTTAAAATATGGCTTCAGTACTTAATTGACAGCACTTGCATGTGGATTGGCCATTGTTGGAAGCAGGATACTGGGCTAGATGGATTGTTGGTCTGACACAGTATGGCTATTCTTGTGTTTCAATTTTCCACTATACATACATTTTGGAAACACATTGATGTGTAAATAGCAGCATTTACAGTGGGGGAAATAAGTATTTGATCCCTTGCTGATTTTGTAAGTTTGCCCACTGACAAAGACATGAGCCAGCCCATAATTGAAGGGTAGGTTATTGGTAACAGTGAGAGATAGCACATCACAAATTAAATCCGGAAAATCACATTGTGGAAAGTATATGAATTTATTTGCATTCTGCAGAGGGAAATAAGTATTTAATCCCTCTGGCAAACAAGACCTAATACTTGGTGGCAAAAACCCTTGTTGGCAAGCACAGCGGTCAGACGTCTTCTGTAGTTGATGATGAGGTTTGCACACATGTCAGGAGGAATTTTGGTCCACTCCTCTTTGCAGATCATCTCTAAATCATTAAGAGTTCTGGGCTGTCGCTTGGCAACTCGCAGCTTCAGCTCCCTCCATAAGTTTTCAATGGGAATTAAGGTCTGGTGACTGGCTAGGCCACTCCATGACCCTAATGTGCTTCTTCCTGAGCCACTCCTTTGTTGCCTTGGCTGTATGTTTTGGGTCATGTCGTGCTGGAAGACCCAGCCACGACCCATTTTTAAGGCCCTGGCGGAGGGAAAGGAGGTTGTCACTCAGAATTGTACAGTACATGGCCCCATCCATTCTCCCATTGATGCGGTGAAGTAGTCCGTGCCCTAGCAGAGAAACACCCCCAAACATAACATTTCCACCTCCATGCTTGACAGTGGGGGACGGTGTTCTTTGGGTCATAGGCAGCATTTCTCTTCCTCCAAACACGGCGAGTTGAGTTCATGCCAAAGAGCTCAATTTTGTCTCATCTGACCACAGCACCTTCTCCCAATCACTCTCGGCATCATCCAGGTGTTCACTGGCAAACTTCAGACGGGCCGTCACATGTGCCTTCCGGAGCAGGGGGACCTTGCGGGCACTGCAGGATTGCAATCCGTTATGTCGTAATGTGTTACCAATGGTTTTCGTGGTGACAGTGGTCCCAGCTGCCTTGAGATCATTGACAAGTTCCCCCCTTGTAGTTGTAGGCTGATTCTAACCTTCCTCATGATCAAGGATACACCACGAGGTGAGATTTTGCGTGGAGCCCCAGATCTTTGTCGATTGACAGTCATTTTGTACTTCTTCCATTTTCTTACTATGGCACCAACAGTTGTCTCCTTCTCGCCCAGCGTCTTACTGATGGTTTTGTAGCCCATTCCAGCCTTGTGCAGGTGTATGATCTTGTCCCTGACATCCTTAGACAGCTCCTTGCTCTTGGCCATTTTGTAGAGGTTAGAGTCTGACTGATTCACTGAGTCTGTGGACAGGTGTCTTTCATACAGGTGACCATTGCCGACAGCTGTCTGTCATGCAGGTAACGAGTTGATTTGGAGCATCTACCTGGTCTGTAGGGGCCAGATCTCTTACTGGTTGGTGGGGGATCAAATACTTATTTCCCTCTGCAGAATGCAAATAAATTCATATACTTTCCACAATGTGATTTTCCGGATTTAATTTGTGATGTGCTATCTCTCACTGTTACCAATAACCTACCCTTCAATTATGGGCTGCTCATGTCTTTGTCAGTGGGCAAACTCACAAAATCAGCAAGGGATCAAATACTTATTTCCCCCACTGTACATGTGTATATTGCATACACATTTAAATATCAATTTCAGAGAGCTGCTATTTATACACGGACAGCCACACCAAATAGAGAATTCAAGGGGGCACGATTTGGGAATACACGTGTAGACTTCAGTCCTACCCAAATCGTGCCCCCTTGAAATCTCTACTTGGTGTGTCTGTCCATGTATAAAAAGCAGCTCTTTGAAATTGGTATTTACATGTACATGCAATATAAACATGTAAATGTTGCTATTTACACATCAATGTGTTTCTAAAATAATGGTCTAAGACTATTCCTCTTAGTCCTTACCTCATTATCCTTCAATAGAGAATGATCTAATCTGCTATACTTTGCTTACTGTCAACCAGAAACCTACATTCCAGACTGGCAGAGGATTGCTTTGAGGGCACTACAAGAAGAGACTGCACTGTTTCACCCTGCAGCATCTTTCAGCCATCTCATCCTCATCAGGATTATCCTAACACCAGCTTATATCAGTTCTGTGGTTTACATTTGTGCCAAGTTGTTCTCCACTATCAAGAACAACCTCAACAGACCCAGAACCTTGTTTATTTCATTAAGCTTTCTCAGTAGAGCACAACTAAACCAGTAAGAGCAACAGCTTTCCTCTGGATTACGTTCACCTATGGTACCTGACGTCCACAACAAAATGGTCTGACCTGCTGGCAGGTGCAGAGGTTCTATCATTCTGTGGAAGGGATCATGAGAGATTCTATATGAGAATAGGTTTCTAACTCAGCTTTGTCACCCTACCTCCGTCCTCAAGTTGAACTTGTTTACCTCCAGTAAAGATTTCCTTATTTTTCAGTACAGGCCATATATACTGGTCCCACCATAGAAAGAAGGTTGGGCCTTCTACACTGGGTATGTCCTCATCCTGAAAAGCACTAGACTTATACCCATTCTAAATCTCAGAGATTCTGAGATCATCATAAAGAGACATTAATAAATAGTCTTTCCGCCATTGTGCTGTAATATAAAAACAATAAAAAGAGAAGTAGTTGCATGTGCACCTTAATAAGGAGGAGAGACAATTTTGCATTTAGCATACACCTTTTTGTCAATTGTAGCTTAAGGCAAGTACATTTAGGTATATTAAGCATTGTCTCTGAAGAGCCTAAGTTTGTACCTGGGGCACTGGAGGGTTAAGTGACTTGCCTAAGGTCGCAAACTGCTACAGTAGTGTTTGAACCAGACTTCCCTGCTACTCCTCCACAAGCAGTATTTGAGATTCACTCTTAAGCTCTATTTTCAGTGAGAGGCCCTTCTTTCAGACAGCTAGTGCAACCCACTTCTGTGTAATCCCATGCTACATCCTTCAGAAAGGTGTATGTATCTCTTTCCCAGTGTCTGCAACACTGTTCTTTTCATAGGTATCATGCTAGATACAATTCAGACAAATTAAATGATAAAATATAGGACTTTATCACATTCTACAAATAGTTCAAGTAGTTTATGCAGTGTTTTGGGTCTGATTAAATATTAAGCGGCCTCAATGATACCATCTTTCGTTTCCTTTTAACTGTGAACTAGATTACTGTACTCAACATCCAGCAGCTGTTTTCCTTTTATTCATTGCAGTATCAACTAGTCTTACTGCAGACATATTAATATGGGCTAAGTAGTATATACCAGTGCTCACCACACACAGGGAATGTGCTTGAAATTCAAAAGGGCTTTCTCGTTTTAAGCATTTGGAGTACCATGGGACTTCTTTTCGTTGTCTATTCCAGAGGCCATCACTTTTTCTATCGGTTCACCTGTGACAGTGAAACAAACAAGAAGGAATGGGATGCCAGTGTCTCTACCAAGAAACAACAAAAATTGGTGTATTTTTCATAGCTGTGCCAAGTACACACTGCTTATGTTCACAAGGGTCAACCATGTACCCAGCAAACTTGGCAAAAGTTTCCAATCTCATGAGTGATCCCTAGATGCAATATCCTTGTGAACTACCTTTGTTTAAGAAATTTATTAATTCACAAGAAACATATCATATAGTTGTCCCATTCCAGATGATTCATCTAACTACTAGTTTCACAAACAATAAGGTACTCAATACTCCACCTAAATATTTTATTATATGGCCCCATCTCTCCTTCTCACAGCTTCTACCATCAACTGCCTTAATATTCCCAAACATACTTCCCACAGCTTGGGTTTTCCTTTTACACTGCTGAGGGATATGCACATAACAGCCTGCTTAGCAGTGATAACTCCTCCTTCTCCAACTCCTCTTGCCACCCCCTCCTGGCTCAAAGTTACATCCTGATTCTTTGCCCATCTAATCACCATCTTGAGTGAATATATGCCCTTCTTCTCATCCAAAGGTGTTCCAACACCAGAGCCTATGTAGTCTCCCAGAAATCCCCCCCGAGATATTTTCTTCCTGTTTGATGTAGTTCTTGCATTCTGTTGCTCCATTAACATCAGTTCATGTAGGGCATTCCTCCAGCACCAGAAGGATGAGGCATCCTTTACCCCATACACCTAGTAAACACTTCTTGGCCACTAGGCTTGTTTTTTCAGATTACCTGCTTGGCAAACCATCCCTTGATTCAGGAAGGTCCCAGTCAAATCAAATAGAATGCCATCAAGTGTGAGCTTAATCTCTTGATCTCACTCCTCCCAAATACCCTCCTATTGCCCCCCCCCAATACTCACGAACCACTGTAGAAACCCATATCTGTTGTCCCAACTCAACTTCATATACCCTGTGCAGTATTCAGTATTGGGTTTTCCTGAGCACCATATTAGAAACCAACTGTGGTGTTCTAAAGCATTTTGCCATGGTAGCCCCATTTAGTACTGCCCCTGTCTTGTCGCCTGCATTGTTACCCAGGCTTCATTAGTCAGTAATGTTTCAGATTGTTTAGGTTCAGACATAGCCCAGCCAAAGACCTGAACCATGTAAACTCCTCCGTTAGGGTAGGTAAGGATGCCAGTAAAGGCTATACTTTTGAACACTTGGCACCCTAGACTGACCCCGTGATATCTAAACCCCTCTGTACCTCTCAATAAAGGCAGTAATGTTAAGATAAACAATATGAGGGATAGGGGACAATCTTGGCATGTGCCTCTTGAGCATAAACCCCTCTGAGCTTTGTCCATTATCTGACTCGGCTGCTTGGGGACCATTATACAGAGCCTTTACCATCTTCAAGAACAAGCACCTAAATCCAAAATTCTCCATCACAAACAGTATTATGTCCACAGTTGACCCTATCAAAAGTTCTCTCCACATCGAAGAAATGTGGGCAAGTACTACTTTTGGCAGTACCCCTGTTAAATCCAGAATTAACTGCAGATTCTTCACTGGGTGCCTCTGATATATAAAACAATCTAATGCGGCTGTACCGTATCCCTCAACAGGGGCCAACCTGTCAGCCATCAGCCTTCCAAGGAGTTTTCAGTCAAAGTTAATGATATTGGCCAATATAATTCCAGATTATGGGGGTCCTTTCTGGTTTTGGAAGTAAAGTAATTTGAGCTGGATTCATCTCTGTTCATAGTCAATGGAGTAAAATCTCCTATTCCATTACCCAATCCTTTAGATGTCTAAGAAGACATGCTAAATTATACTTATGTATATAGGGAGGCCCAAGCCACCATTTGACCAATTCTCATATAAAACAAATCTAACCTTATGTCACAAAACGCCTAACCACCACCGTGGGCTGCCCTGCGGCCACTTAGAGGGTCTATCCCCAGCCAAACTCAGGTCTGCCTGCACCTGCCACTTGTGCTCTACACTAGCACCTTCCTCCCAACAACTGGATCCCAACCACCTCTGGGCGAGTCTCCTGCTCTCAAGGTGTTCCCCAGTGATTTCTAGGTTACTGGAGCCACATTCCCAGTGGTCCAACAGTTCCTAGAAAGCACTCAGAGACCCAACACATAAACCACCAGGATTCTTAGTCAGTCCAGACAAGCAGAGGCAATAAACTAAACATTTTTAGTTTATTGCCTCTGCTTGTCAAAAAAATTAGAACAATAAACAGAAAAGGTGCAATCAGCAAACAACAGGTGACTGAAATAGGATTACTTATAAAACTACATTTGCTTAGTATCTAAATAGTACCTGTGGAGTTCAGGACATATAGCTGCTCACAGATTATACTGTTTACAGGGCCTCAGCAAAGAGATCTTTCTCTCTTCTCCATGGCTAAGTCTGGGGCAAAAGCCAGTAAATCCTATATGAATTGAGCTCCTGGGCCAGTCAGAGCCCAGAACAAATACGTTTTCAAAATTATACTGCATCTTACTTCCTCTCTGTGTTAGACTAAAGAAAAAACAGTCATTCTCTGTACCAGCTTTAAACATAAACAATCTACTGGCCAAACTAGAGAAATACACTTCAGTAACTAATTAGTGCAATTTACAGGCTTAAAAACCCACTGTAGTAATCTGTCATATATTTTTTACAGCATGATGTTCACATACAAAAACTCAACTGAGGGTTAGCAATGATCAACGGAAGTATTTGAGCTAGACTATTAGAAAGCACTGATGCCATTAATTTGGATCATATCAAAGCAGGGATATGGGTCTGTATGATTACGGTAAAGAAGGGTCTTTGCCAGGCTTCAGAAAAACAATTATTTATTTTGTTGCATTTCTATCCCACCTTATCTCACCTCTTTGCAGGCTCAAAGTGGCTTATCCATGCTGACCTCAAAGATTCTGGCATTTTTAAAATTTCTGTAATCTTATTAAGCAAGGCCGTAAGAGATCGAGCATTATCAGCCACCAATAATTTATTTAAAAAAAAAAAACAGCCGTAAGGCCATCAGGGCAATGTGCTTATAGAGCGATTCTGTTTATAGCTCAGGTGACTTCATCCTCCCCCAGTTGGGCAATACAGCTTAACTGCTTAGAAAGAGGTAAGACACGGCAAATCCAGACTTGAATGATAATTGTCCAGATCCAAGCCTGTATTAGCTTTGGCATTATAAAGATTCCTGTTAACATTACATTACAGCATAATTCTATGCCGCTGATATCTTCAGGTTCTTAGCAGTTTACAAAATTTAAAAAACCAAGACAGTCTCACGGATAGCAAAAAACAGAGAATCTTATTCAACTAATTTTAACAAACTTCTTAAAAAGATAGGTTTTTACATTTTTCTTGAATATGATGAAAAAAGATAACTGAGCAGCAAAACAAATATTAAAATCACTCCATGACCTTGATGCTTGAACTGCAAGAAGTCTCCAAACATTTTAAATCTCTCCCTTAATAGATGAAAGGATGAAAAGTGAATTGTGAAATGATCTTCTATCCTTATTATTGGAAATAAATTCCTTATGATCCGTGTTATAAATTGAACATTCACCATTTAGGATCTTATATAGAAAGCAGAAGAATTTGAACATAATCCTCGCCTCTATAGGCAACCAATGTAATTCAAAATATGACAAAAGTTTTATCCTGCTTCTGTAGTGAAAAAATTAATCGGATTGCAATGCTCTGGATTGTTTCCAATCACCGGATAACTTATCTAGTCGCACTTAAATAGATAAGTTTACAGTAGTCCAACGGACAAAAGCAAAGCCTGTACCAATGATCTGAACTGCTCAAATTCAACATACTTTCTTATGCATCTTAAATTCCTTGAAAGAAAGCGCTCTTAGAGCATTGCGAGTCAAGGGATAAATTCTGGTCTACATAAATTCTCAGTATCTTTATAATAGAAGAAAGTGAAAACCTAGTTTGGTCCACCATTATATTGTCCACTAAAGAATCAAGATTGTTATCAAAAAGTAAAAATTTGGTCTTTTCATTACTTTACTTGAGTTGATAGCGTAACATCCAGGACCTAATCAGTGTTAATTATCTTTGAACAATTGATGATGATGACTTTATAGATGAGTAAATTGGAATTAACACTGTAACATCATTGGCATAAGTAAGTGATGTAACCTTCTCTATTAATTCAAATCCAAAAAATATAAGAAGACTAGTAAAAAAAAGGCCCGTTTCTGACATAAATGAAATGGGCGCTAGCAAGGTTTTCCTCGGAGAGTGTATGTGAGAGTGACTGTGTGTGAGAGAGAGAGTGAATGTACGAGTGTGTGTGAGAGAGAGAGAGTGAGTCTGGGTGCGAGTGTGTCTGTGAGAGAGAGTGTGTGTGTGAGAATGAGAGTGTGTGCAAGTGCGTATGTGAGACAGTGTGAGAGAGAGAGTGTGTGTTTCACACAGTTACAGTGTGTGCGAGAGAGAGAGAGAGAGAGAGAGAGTGTGTGTGTGAGAGAGACAGACTCTCTGTGAGACTGAGTGTATGAGACCAAGAGAGTGAATGTGATACAGTGTGAGACATAGAGTGTATGAGAGTGAGAGAGAGAAAGACATTGGCTGAGAGAGAGAGTGTGCGACAGAGAATACCTCCCCCCCCCCTCTGGTGTCAGGCCCCCCTCTCTCCCTCCCTCTCTCTGGTGTCTGAGCGTTACTGTGGAAGACGCTGAGCTCTGGCTGTGCTTCAAGGAACTGACCAATCCTATTTAATAGAATGCATCTCCAACATTCTGAAGCCGAGAAACCTCGTGTGGTTGGTCACTTCTGCTTGTGACGAACCCGGAAGTACTTGATGTCAATTCAGGAGATGGATACAGAGAGCAGGAATGCCTCAGCCATGCAGTCAGCTTCAGAATGTTGGAGATGCGTTTTATTATATAGGATATTAAACAGTGTAGGTGACAAAGAAGATCCTTGTGGGACTCCATAAGGATTTCTCCAACTATCCAATAACTTTCCATTGTGTTTTACTTTATATTACCTAGGTTTGCTAGCGTTTTTAGAGCATGCTAATCGTGTAGACGGCCATAGGAATATTATAGGCATCTGCACTGTTAGCACACACTAATTTTTAGTGAGCAGTAAAAAGGCTAGCGTGCCTTGTAAATGGGGACCTAGAACCCAAAATCCTCTAAACCACTTCAATACATTACCATCAATACCTATTTGATTAAGTTCAGAAAGCAAAATATCCACCAAATCAAAAGCTGACGATAGATTGAACTGTAGGATTAAACCCGTACCATTTTGACATAGTATGTGCATAACAGTGTCATAAATGGACACAATAACCATTTTTGTACTATGCCATGCTCGAAAGCCTGATTGGGTAAAATAGAACATCATGTTGCATCAAGTATGAATTAAGATGATTACAAACTAAGCCCTTCATTTAATTTAACAAAAAAAGGTATTGATACGACCGGACTGGACTGTAGTTAGAAATTGAACCACTAGACTTTTTCAAATCCTTCTTAATAGGTGTTATAATTTTTCCTAATCTTTCTGGAAAGAGTCCTGACATAAGTAAATATTGAATCCAATGAAATACCATCAGAAACTCAAAAGGAGGTGTATTCATCAAAGAATGCGGAAAAGTGTCTTATATACAGTGTGATTTAGAATATTTATGAAAAAGTGATTTAAATAATTTCCAGTCAGGTAGAAAATCCATCCAGTTCCTATCAGCCACTATTTCAAAAGAACTAGTTGTAACCTCATATCTGTCAGTCTGTGTTAAATTTGAGAATAAAGCTCTAGCTTTTAAGAGTTTATCCTGAAAATAAGCTGCCAATCCAACAGCTGTAGGAGTTATTGCACCATCTAACTGAGTGAGATGGGAAGTATCAGTTAATCTAATAACTAATTGGAAAAGAGCTTTTACATTAGATACGAAGAAAAGGCCTCCAGACCCGTTCCCATTTGTCCAAAGATTTAGTAGAGACGTCAGTTGAAATCCTTTCTGTGTTACAAATATACCAAAGATTGGTTAGCCATTTGTAAACTAGCAGCACATCAGGAGACTTCCAAGTGAGGGCAAGGTAAGGTGGGCAGCATTAAGGCAATGCAGGACAAAATGGTGCTGCTGTTGGAACAGACCCGAAACTGTTCTATTGAGTAAGAAAACCCATGGGTCTCACAAAATCGAAACTCCAAGCCAGGTCTACAACCTGTATTGCACTGCTTTCCAGTAGTCTTGACTTTTATGTTTTTTTATTTATTGGGATTTGTTAACCACCTTTATGAAGAGAGTCACCCAAGGCGGTATAGTTTACATTTCAAATTTGTTCAGAATTGACTATCTTGCCCATCAAAAAGCATGTCTAGGTGGCTTACAATCTAAAAATTATAGAAAAGATAGATAAATTATAAAACATGGAAGAGAGAGGGCGGGAGGAACTACAATTTTAATATGATAGAAGAAAAAGAAAGGAAGGGATTTTGACTAGTTGACAAGCTCAGCTCCATGAACTGCAATAGAGAGACTAAGCTTAATATGTGGAGTGGAGGAGTGGCCTAGTGGTTAGGGTGGTGGACTTTGGTCCTGGGGAACTGAGGAACTGAGTTTGATTCCCACTTCAGGCACAGGCAGCTCCTTGTGACTCTGGGCAAGTCACTTAACCTCCATTGCCCCAAGTAAGCCGCATTGAGCCTGCCATGAGTGGGAAAGCACGGGGTACAAATGTAACAAAACAAAAACTTAGTTTTGTTAACAGCATAACGATAGTAAAATGACCAAATATAAGTACAATAAATGAAGTAAACTTGAAAACAGCAAATTGAAACCTAATAATAGGACTATCATGAAACAGGATCAAAAATATACACATTTGATAGCACTGAAATTCAAATAACAGAGATATAATACAATGTTAGCATAATACTAATGAAACATCTAATAAGCACACGTTAGAACATTCAGATAACAAAGCTACGATACTAATGTTTTTCTGCAATACAGCTTACCATATAGCTGAGGAGCCAAGTGCAGATATATAGATGGGGACAAGATGCGTAGTATAGTCAATTGGTTTAAATAGATGGGTGACTAAATTCAAGGCAAGTTCTTTGTACAGTTAAGGGCACAGCCACCATATATGCCCCATGGTTCTTCTCTCTCCTCCCCCCCCCCCCCCACCAGGTTTCTCCAACACTGTGAAGAAACTGAAGGAAACGTGATGCAGACGGATAAGTAAAAGACGTTCTAATTCAGTTTATATATCCCTTGGGGTGAAAGGAATTGTAAACTAAAGTAATGTCTTGAACTAGGTGCATAATTTTTGCCTAATAATAGAATCATAGGTAGCATATTAATGGATTTAAACCATAAAGAATTGAGAAAACCAAGCAACACAGCTTGAAAGCTGAGCGGGCTTCAGTAGGCAGCCAGTGAAGATTTATAAGCAAAGGTTTAGCACTCTCAAATCTAGAAGCTTTATAGATCAGATAGGCTGCTGTGTTTTTGTATTATTTGAATTCACCTTAGAGTAGCTATAGTACATCCTACGTAAATGATACTACAGTAGTCTAAATGACCCAACAAAGGTGTCTGTACTATCAAGTGAAATACATTGCCTTTAAAATATGATCTAATGCATTACAATTTCCAGAGTAGTCTAAACCAACGTTTGTACCGAGGGGGGGGTGGTGGGGACGGTCTGCCCCAGTTGCACGCTGCAGGGGGTGCAGGGAGCAGCCACGCGGCTGTCGGCTCTGCCTGTTCCCTGCTCTCTCTGATGTTACTTCCTGTTCCGGGGCAGAGGGAGCAGGGAACCGGTAGAGCCGACAACTGTGCAGCTGCTCCCAGCACCCCGGGAGGTAAGAGGAAATGCACCTGGGGATGACAACGCTGTATTGGGGGGGGGGGGGGGGAAACGATCTGCCCTGGGTGCTAGACAACCAAGAAACACCACTGGTCTAAACACCGTAACAGATAACATTTGAACATGAGGTTCAAAGGAGAGTGTGCTGTCTAAAGTCACCCCCAATACTTTCAGCTGTGAGTCTAACTTATAGATGGCCCCATCAATTACAGCATTATTAATAAGATTCAAATTGTAAGGATGACTAATAAGCAGAAACTTAGTTTTTTCTGTGTTCATGTTCAATCTGACAGACCTTGCCCATTACTGCAAACAATACAGTACCAGTTTAATCTTAGTTATTATAAGTCAGGTATCCCCATCTAAAGAAATAAAGGTAGTTATATCATCCACATAAATAAACGGTTGCAACCCCAAAGTTTCCAGCCTATGTCCCAAAGAAGCCATCAGAATATTAAATAGGGTTCGAGACAATGTCTGCCTGTATTAGGAAATACCTTCATACTGCCTTTAACGCTTCCCAAAATACCTCAGGCGATACATCCAGGGTATCATTGAAATCAGAATGATTTCAGCTGCCTCTACCTGTTGCATGTTCTAAGGGTCTAAAAAGATGGTGTCATCCAGCCTCCACAACCGTTTGTCCTTGGGGGGCTGCATTAGAAGTAAACTCATACATATGGGGGAATGGTTTGTCCAAATCCTGGGCTCAGTAATGGAGGAACGAACCCTGGATACTAAGTCTCCACCCACCAGCCACATATCTGTCCTAGAATGGGTATCATGAACACCAGAATGAAAAGTGAAATCTCTCCCCAGGGGGTGCTGGAAACACCAAATATTGACGAGCTCCCACTCAGCTAACAATTGGTGAAGACATTGCCTATCAACTTTACCATTACCACTGGGCTGTAGTATCTTGCGCTGTGTTATGTCCCCCTACTAATAGTGTCCCAGTGGCTTTCTCCAGCAGCAAACAATTTAGCAATTGAAAAAATTGGCCTTGATCGCATTGGGGGGCATAGACATTTAGCAGAGTATGTGCAGTTCCTGCCAGGTCAATGTTAGGTAGAAGATATCTCCCCTGAATCACGGTAGATTTCACGTACCCCAGGTGAGCAATGGTTTGCAAATTCTATAGCTACCCCATTAGTTTTAGCTTTCTTTGATTAGAAGCAAAAAATATCACCTGATAATTTTTATGCTTAAAACAAATTTAATGCTTACAGAGTAGGTGTGTCTGTTGCGCAAACCCCACATACATGCATAAGCGGTCAACTTCTCTGAAGTATATTTGGCACTTTTGAGGGGTATTTAACCCCCTAACATTCATAGAAAAAAAACCACACCTGTGGGGTATTAATAGAAAGAATATGGAATACAGTGCAAATGTAAACAGCCCCTACAAGCTGCAACAGAACCCCTCTTATAAGATGCACCCTAGCAGTGACATCACGTGTCCACCTACTAGACAATAAAGATGGCAAATTCATCCCTCGTTCCATCCGCCCATCCCATCCTCAATCCCCTCCCTGAACACCCCCAGCAAAGTGGCCATCTTCAAAGTGGGGCAGGAAGTCACAGCTCCACCTCCCCAGTCCTCCCCACCCACTGGTATATTAGATCCAACAATTGTGAAATGTTCTCAAAACAGTCAAAGGCAAAAACGTATCTTAAAAGCAACAGTGAGCATCAAACTTTCACAGTGTGCTCCACTTATGATCTTCCCGGCTTCATCTGCTCGGGCATCGAAGAGAAGACAAACAGATGAAGAAGATAAGCCTCTAGCATTCTCTCTCAGGTAGCAGACGTAGTTGCAGGAGAAGAGGTGTCCGATTGGCAAGATTTGCTGAGCCTCCACAGGTGTTGTACTTTAAATGGCTTGTTGTTCACTGCAAACAAAAGCTGAAAGGATAGTGCTAGTGGTAATGCAACTTATGCTGGGTGAGACACCTTGTGGTATCTCGAAATTCTCATCTCCGGCAAAAAGTAGTGGCAGATAAGTCTGCAGAGAGCTCAACCTGGCTCCATCCAGTAGAACATGGCCACTTGGCGAGGTGCTTGGAGTATACACGCTTTCGCCGGAAAGCGATGAAAATAAGCAATGATATCACAGGGATGCTCTGACTGGAGTGTCCCCAGAGCATGATGAACTCTTTCAAATCCCAAGGGCTATTGTTCCTACCCTGGTTGTTCCACATGCAGGAAAAGAGTGCAAATTATCTGCATTAGCACAGCCACATCTTCCCCTTGCACGCCATCCGGTATTCCCCATGCCGTATATTATTTCAGTGTGCTCGATTTTCAATATCTCCATCTTAAGCAATAATTCCTCATATTTAGACTCATAACTATCACACCTCTTGTGAAGGTCAAACACATCCTGATAATGAGCAATAACTTGCTCCTCAAACTGATTTAGCCGTTGGCTTATATCATTAAACTTTCTGTGAAGGCCTTCTACATTGGCTTGCAAGTCCTGCTTTATGCTGCCTTTAGATCCAGCATCCAAATTGCAGTTCTTTTAATTAAGTTACAAAGTATATATCAAGAAAATATTCTTGAATTAGAAATGGAACAGCATTTATAGAAAAAATATAACTCTTGCATAGTACCAGGAAATCAATTAATATACCATTCAAAAGTCCACAATTGTTGCAGAGAGGCAGGGATCACCATACAGTAATAAAAGCATTTACCTTGATAAGGAATAATATCGTAAAGTGCAGAGTTTACCTAATCAATTAGAGAAAGAGGTTCAGAACTATACTCCGTGACATGCAGAAGAAGTGGGAGCAGCTAAAGCTTGATCTTGAGCCACTGTTTTATTACTGAGAAACATCACCAATTGTGAAGAATCAAAAAAATGTAATTCTCATTCTTATATTTAACCATACACTTGCAAGGAAACTTCAACAGGAAAAGAGTCCCCAGGGCCAATACCTTATGTCTCAAAAGTAGGAATTGCTTACGACATCTCTGAGTAATTTTGGCACATCTGGAAACATACGAGCTTTCAAGGTACAAAAGTAATGTCTCTGTGTCGGAAATAAAGCCTCAGAAGCCAGTCTCTATCATAATCCAAAGCCATAATAGCAACCAGCGTGGCTGGAATCACAGGTTTCTCTTTAGATGATTCAAGAAGAGCAGTTAAGTTCAAACTATCTTCTGAAATAGGTGACAAATAATCCATCTCTCCTTACTACTTTTTTCTTAAATGGAGGAAGATAGAATACTTAGAGGCAGGAAGTAACGACTCTTTAGGAACATAAAGTATCTCAAGGAAATATTGTTTGAACATTTCCTGAGCAGAAACTCCCAGTATCCTGGGAAAGTTTATTAATCGAAGATTCCTCCTACGTACTTGGTTCTCCAAATTTTCACATTTAAGTTCCAAACTTAACTGTCCTTTAATCAAAGTAGAAACTGTGGAATCAACTTTTGAACAGAAGTGATTTGCTTTCCACTAAATTTTTTTAACATATTCACTTGAAACTCAAAACCGTCCATTTTATGTTCCATTATCACAATGTTTTGCGCCATGGTATGTATTTTCCCCACTTGGGCTGAACTCTGTGCTGCTATTGTCTGACCAAGGGACTCTATCATTTTCCAAATCTCCTCTTAGGTAAACGATGGAGGTCATACCGGCTCAAATCCAGTGGACTGGGGCACCTCAGTCCACTCCTCCAACTCAGGGAGATCCGGAGTCTCCGTCTGAACTTCTTGAATGATGGTTCTATTGCTGCTAGTTCCGCCTACTGGCCCCAGCAGAATTGTGTTTCACAATTCAGATATCATAACCTCCGGCGACCCTTGCTCCTTGGAAACTCCAGTAATAGGTCCTGTTGAATGGTTGGCCAGCACCCTCAAGGCTTTCTGCATGCTGCAGTGCCAGATTGAATGGCGGCACTCTCTCTTCAAGGTAAACGAATCACTACTGACCAAGGATGAGGAAAGCTGAGCCCTGCCCTGCGACAATCCAAGCGGGCTTACTCCAGTAGCTGTTGAAAGCCCAGCAAACTCAGTAATTTTGCGTTGGGTGAGTACTGGAGTACTAGTTACCACCCCAGAGCTTACGGTGCAGTTTTCCTCGGTCTTGTCTTTCAAATAGGAAACAGAGTCTGAGCAATATATCTGCTGTCTAGTACACCATCTTGCCTCTCCAAAACCCATGCAATTCCTCTTTAGTAGCTGGTGGGTAGCATAGATTTAGTTCCCCAGTGCTTAGTGGTGCTCTGTCAGCGGATTCAGGATGCGGCCCTAGAGGCACTGTTGTCATTTGCTGCGCCATAAAGCCCAATGAGCTCACCAGGTTATAAGCAAAAACCTTCATATCTAAGCGTCCACTGTGGTTCACCATCAGTTTGTGACTGGTGTCTCTCAAATATAAGACGGCAAGGTAGCAAAAATTAGTAAGTTGGTAGTTCTTATTATAGTAAAAACAGAACCCGAATTATAGCTACGTCTTGCAAGGTTCCGCGTTAGGAGTTACGGATCAAGAAAGGGATCTGGGTGTCGTCGTCGATGATACGCTGAAACCTTCTGCTCAGTGTGCTGCTGCGGCTAGGAAAGCGAATAGAATGTGGGTGTTATTAGGAAGGGTATGGAGTCCAGGTGTGCGGATGTTATAATGCCGTTGTGTCGCTCCATGGTGCGACCGCACCTGGAGTATTGTGTTCAGTACTGGTCTCCGTATCTCAAAAAAGATATAGTAGAATTGGAAAAGGTACAGCGAAGGGCGACGAAAATGATAGTGGGGATGGGACGACTTTCCTATGAAGAGAGGCTGAGAAGGCTAGGGCTTTTCAGCTTGGAGAAGAGACGGCTGAGGGGAGATATGATAGAAGTGTATAAAATAATGAGTGGAATGGATCGGGTGGATGTGAAGCGACTGTTCACGCTATCCAAAAATACTAGGACTAGAGGGCATGAGTTGAAGCTACAGTGTGGTAAATTTAAAACGAATCGGAGAAAATGTTTCTTCACCCAACGTGTAATTAGACTCTGGAATTCGTTGCCGGAGAACGTGGTACGGGCGGTTAGCTTGACGGAGTTTAAAAAGGGGTTAGATAGATTCCTAAAGGACAAGTCCATAGACCGCTATTAAATGGACTTGGAAAAATTCCGCATTTTTAGGTATAACTTGTCTGGAATGTTTTACGTTTGGGGAGCGTGCCAGGTGCCCTTGACCTGGATTGGCCACTGTCGGTGACAGGATGCTGGGCTAGATGGACCTTTGGTCTTTCCCAGTATGGCACTTATGTACTTATGTACTTATGTGGAGGAACTCAGGGACTATGCCGCCATTCAGCTGGGTGATGTCACTTCCTTACTAATTTTTTTAATTTCAGCGGTGCAATTTCATTCAATATATCTTCACTCAGTTTACTCCAGCCCAATAATGTTCTCGCTAAAAATTCCAAGACGGGGTAAAGCCACCACAGGGGTGGAGGTACACTGGAATCCTACGCAAGTAGATGCGCAAATATATACCATCTACTATATCATCAACTGTATCTCATAAGACTCCTGATGAAGGCGTATTTTTTTGCCGAAACACAGCTGTGTCGTGTCCGAATTGAGTGTGACAGTGTTTGTGATAGAATAAAGAATTGATTCTCCACACACGCCATCTCCGTTTTTTTTGGAAGAGCCTACTTTTCCTACTCCTTTCTTTCTGCTCGCTAAAAATTCTCCATCTAATTCTTTATCCACTTTCTGCCAAAAAACAGTGAGAACTAGTTTCCTTCTTGACCAGTTTAATTTTGGTTGTTTTCCTACATGCTTTATAGATTTTTCTTTCCAATGTAACACAATTTGTAGTCTGTGGTGATCACCATAAAACATCAGTAATATTAAGTGATGGTATTGAAGCAAATCTATATGCACATACATCCAGTTGAGGATATGGGAGTTCTGTTAAAACCTGCAGAATCTAAAACGTATAAAACTGACTAATATTTCTATCATTTATATTTTCAAAATGAAGGTTAATATTCCCCTCAATATCATATTGGAGAACTCAACCTGTTCTTGTGATACAAAGTAATAAAACACTTCCTGAGTCTTTTCCCATTTTCCTGGGGAGTCAATAACACAAGATGAAACAGCCTGAGTTTTCCAAAGAATCATCCTTAACTATACAAGGTAGAATCTCCAGGGATGAAGTCGCAACTACTTCCTTCAGTTCTACTAAAAAAGATTTATAAATCATTAACACACCACCACCCCTACCTCTCTCCCGGCAACTACAAAACGGTTTAAATCCATTTGGACAGAGTTCATTTAAAATAGGATCCTCCTTACTTCTTAGCCAAGTTTCCACAATAAACACCATACCAGGATCTTCTTCCTCAATCCATTGTCTAATTACCAGGGCCTTATTCACCACAGACCCAGTGTTAAAGTAGTAGATTGGAATTGGAACAGTATCCATTTGCTATCTCTAGCCAATACAATATTTAATACTTGACATTTCATGGTTTTCCTTTTTTTAAATCTTTAAAATCAATCTGATTCTATCTGGGGGATATCAAAGTTTCAATTTGTCTAGGTAACAGCTCATTACAATTAATAAAATTTCTCCGTACATGGAAATTAGACACGTTTAAACTAACGCTAGCCAGTTCCCCAGCTAACAGTAATAAAATGAAACAGCCTAACCACCAAAAACACCAGGATACCATCTATAAAGTTAGTTACACAAGTTAAATTATTGAAAGACTTGTAGTATACTGTTGCAGTTCTAAGTACTAATCTCTTAATTCCATAAATACCTCACTTTGGGGGTATTTTACTAAGGTGCACTAGCATTTTTAGCTAGCACTAGAAATCAGCTAGCCATAGGCGCCTGGTATAAGAGGCCTGTTAACAGCAGTATTATTCAAGTTTAAACTGAGTACTGCTACTTATCCCAACATGACGCTGCCAAATGGCATCCATTGTAATCAGCTTGCAGGTGCTGGGTGAGAGGTAAGTGACACCCACCTTCAAGGCGGAGATAATCCTCCTATTCAAAACGGTTCCCCGATGCTGGACCGCATTTCGTTTCACGTCCTCAGGAGGAACCACCAATTCCTCTACAACATCACAATAATATTATCACTGTTGAAATAAACCACCTTGTACACAATATCAACACTTACTAATCAAATTATTCATCACTTACTGTCATTATTATGCGCAGCTGCCTGCCAGACTGGTGCTCACACAGACTTGGGTCAGGAACCGCTCCACTGAAGAATACTGCATGGGCGTATGTTTCCCAAGTTAAATACCTACCATTACTGGCCCACCCCAATCGTTTTTAAAGGCACACAACATTATACCCATTCGACCTCTAAATTGATGCCATTGGGGGCCACCGTACCTGCACCTATAGTGAACTGGTATAAATTTACATGCATATTTTGTACAATTTGTGCATATATGACGACTTACTCCACCCCCAAACATACCTGTATTTGGGCTATGTAAAATGTAGGCTTGAACTTTGAATGAGAACTCCTCTGGAGCTGACTCAGAAAGGAATGAGAGCTTAACTATTAAAATGTACTCTGTCCTTTCTGAAATTGTGTAATAATCATGTGAAGGAAGGATTAAATTGTGATCATTGACCTATAGTAGAAAACTATCTGAATTCAAGAAAGCTTGGGACAAGTACATAGGATCTCGTAAGGGATTGAAAGGGAGAGTAGATGGCATAGTAACATAGTAGATGACGGCAGAAAAAGACCTGCACGGTCCATCCAGTCTGCCCAACAAGATAAACTCGTATGTGCTACTTTTTGTGTATACCTTACCTTGATTTGTACCTGTCCTTTTCAGGGCACAGACCGTATAAATCTGCCCAGCATTATCCCTGCCTCCCAACCACCAGCCCCGCTTCCCACCACCGGTTCTGGCACAGACCGTATAAGTCTGCCCAGCACTATCCCCGCCTCCCACCACCAGCTCTGCCACCCAATCTCGGCTAAGCTCCTTAGGATCCATTCCTTCTGAACAGGATTCCTTTATGTTTATCCCACGCATGTTTGAATTCTGTTACTGTTTTCATTTCCACCACCTCCCGCGGGAGGGCATTCCAAGCATCCACTACTCTCTCTGTGAAAAAATACTTCCTGACATTTTTCTTTAGTCTGCCCCCCCTTCAATCTCATTTCATGTCCTCTCGTTCTACCGCCTTCGCATCTCCGGAAAAGGTTCGTTTGCGGATTAATACCTTTCAAATATTTGAACGTCTGTATCATATCACCCCTGTTTCTCCTTTCCTCCAGAGTATGAATGGGCAGACTGGATAGGCCATATGGTCTTGATCTGCTTTCAATTCTCTCTGTTTCTTTGAATTCCAAATGAAGCAGAGAATTGAAGGAACTTTTATGCTATGGAAGGGAAGTAAGTATCTATTGGGATTATTTCAGTGTTCTGACATTTTTGTGTTTTCTTTTAACTTGTGATGATTATTTTGAGTGGAAGATGGACTGCTTAGAAATAAGGATGGTTTGGAATGTTATGAAGTTGCTCTAAAATTAAAGTCTGAAATCTTCTTTTAAACCTTTGAGTGATTCATTTCTCAGTGGATTGCAAATATCCAGTTTGTAAGCTATAAGAGGTAACCTTAAGAACTGGATTTGGCATGGATTCAGGACTGTTGTCCTACATGTTGGTTGAACCTTTGCTTCTGCACCCTCCTTCTTGCAAATAGTGGGATAATACATTCCAAATCTTTCCTAATGAAAAAAAAAAATAAACCAAGGGTATCCAGATGACTTATTCTTGAATGGAGGCTTTTTTCCATCCAGGATTTATGGAACTGACTTTACCAATATAATGATGGGAAAACCTTTTCACATCACTGTAAATCCTTGCAGTAATTTATACTAAAAAGCTTATTGTAAAAAAAGAAAATGCATTCCTGGATCTAAAGTATCAGTGAGAAAGTATTGATTATTTCTGGCATTTGTGAAAAGCAAGATAGTATCAGAGATCAACTGGGATTTATTTCATTGCATCAGGTGATAAATTGGGTAAATCAGAGGTCTTGATTTGCTGTTATATTATGTTACGCCATGGTATGTCAAAGGAAGAAAGTTTTTCACATGCACTATTTTAAAATCTCCCTAGCAATCTGTATGTCAAAACTTGATATACCATCCTGGAAGTTTCAGTAGAAAATATTGCTGCTGACATCTACATTTGTGCCCTTTTGTAAGTGAAATTTCCTCATAAGCTTGAGGTAAACCACCATCACTATTTATTTATTTATTTGGATGGATTTTGCTCACACCTTTTTCAGTAGTAGCTCAAGGTGAGCTACATACAGATACATTGGATATTTCTCTGTCCCAGTAGGGCTCACAATCTAATTTTGTACCTGAGGCAATGGAGGGTTAAGTGATTTGCCCAAGATCACAAGGAGCAGCAGTGGGATTTGAACCAGCCACCTCTGGATGTCAAGACTGGTGCTCTAACCACTTGGCTACTCCTCCACTATATGAGAAAGTCTTGATCATTGCAACCCAGTCTTGGTTTACCTGCTGTGCCACTTTATAAGTGACTAGTAAAAAAGGCCCGTTTCTGTTGTGAAGGAAATGGGTGCTAGCGATGTTTCCTCCCCCCCTGCCCCCCCTCGGCGCATCCCCCAAGCCCCTTCCCCCCTGCGCATCATGCAAGCCCCTCCACCCCCGGGCATATGAACCCCCCCGCCACCCGCAACCCCCAATAGTAACGGTGTGTGACCGCTGCTGCTTCTCCTGTTGAGCAGCAGCGGCGGAAAAAAGGACAAAAACGGGGGAAAAAAACCAACCTGAAAAACGCGGCTGTGTAGACAGCCATCTGCCATTGGCTATCGTCTCTGCAGCCGGTCCTCCTCTCCCCTCTGAAGTCGCAGCGCTCCTCCGGGGTCGTCCTCCAGGGGCAGTGACGTGCAGGGGAGAGGAGGAGTGGCTGCACAGATGACAGCCAATGGCAGATGGCTGTCTACGGAGGCACGTTTTGTAGTGTTTTTTTTGGGGTTTCTTCTTTTTGTACCGGCCGATGGGGGTTGCGGGTGGCGAGGGCCGAACTTGGAGAGGACAGGGAGGGCGGTGGCAGGTTTCCCAGGGCGGTTAGGGTGCGTGGGTGGTTCGGAACTCCGAGGTTGGCAGCCAGTGTGGAGCGATTCCTAGGCAGGGGGAGGAGTAGGGAAACACGCTCTGTGTGTTTCCCTACTCCTCCCCCTGGCTGGTACTACTCTTCCTGGCTGTGTCGCTGTTTGCTGCTGACGTCAGTTTGATCTACTCCATGAAGCAGACCACATCCGGCGGAATCTACGGTTCCAGGCAGCCTCAGAACGTTGGAGGTGAGAATATTATATAGGAGGATAGGCTGAAACCAGGGGTTAAGTTTTGGATTTGGCTGAAAGTGTTCTGACAGTTTTGGTAGCAGTTTGTTTCTCTGAAGAAAGCAGCTTTAGTCGGCCTCTAAGTATCAAAGGACCATCATATCTGTGGTGGTCTTACTTTTTCTCTGATCGACCATGGGTTTGCTTTACATTTCTTCACTTGTTTATTTCTCACAAACTGGGTCTTCTAACAGCTCTAATATCATCTGCATGAACTGGAAAATTGAGATCTTTACACTTGTATCATCAAACCAGGAAATGTAAATGTGAGTACATAATCCACATTTGTGCTTTATCCACAACTGCCATCAGAGTCGCTTCAGTGTTGAGGCAGCTTGGGCAAAGAGAAATTGTTAATTCTATTTTAACCTTTCACCCTGCAAGTGAGGAATGTTATCTGGGTTTCAATTGCTCAAGAATGTCTAGCTTTTGTTAGACTAAGAGGTTAGAAAGGTCAGGGAGAAGTAATTATTTACCACATCTGAAGGCTATTGGGCATAGTGGATAATCTCGAGGGATCAACAAGCAAACAGTGTTAGAAGATAGTTTAAAAAGATTAGGCTAATGTTGGTTAGAAGAAAATAGAGTAGATTTTAAATAATTCTAGATGAGTTAGATTTTGTCTTATAAGGAATTTTGATTTCTGTTTATTTTAGAATATGTTTTATTCTGTGTAATTAATAAGTTCTATTTCTATGTAGAATATCTTTTCAATTCAACTTTGTCTGACCTTTCAAGTGATATCTCTGCAAGTTTAAATAGATCATCTGGTTTGAATTATCCACAGTCCTAGCTAGGTGAAAAAGGTCAGGAAAAGTCAACTTTGTTTCTTGATGAATAGCTAAGTGTAGGAATGGTCCTGAAAGTAATAACAAACCATATCTGTATGCCATTAAGCAAAGATTGGTCCCTTGACCCCTTAATGAATGCCAGAACCCAGTTTAAGCTATGACTGGGATTATGTGAATAATACAGAGATAGGTGCTACATTGTCTAGTCTGAGAGGCCCAGGTCATAGGTCAGTTAGGAAATGTCTGGAACCTATGTAACTGATTTTCAACATATGTGTAGAGGTGATTAGTTCAAGGCAGGGTAATCATCTATTTTACCATCTGGAAAGTAAGGGGGGCTAGAGGGGTTTAGGAATAGTATATAACTGAGAGCAGAAGCAGCTTACATCAGAAGAGAGAAGGAGAGAGCTAAGAAGAGAGAAGGAGAGAGCTAAGAAGAAGAGAGGAGCGGAGACAGAAGCCATAAGATCCAGAGAGCTGAGAATGAGAAGAAGAGACTTAGTGCTGATGTTCTACTTTGTTTGCTGGCAAATAAAGAAGATTTCTCTCTCATTCTGGTGTGTGCTGTTTGACTCCTGAAGTACCACAGATTCTGCTAACAATAGTGGTAATTCCTGCAACAGTGTTACATTGCAATTATATAGTGTATTTTGGCAGATTGGACTTGCAGCCCTGAGACATTGTTGTAAAGCAAGTTAGGGGTAGATCCCAGACTTGTGGCTTGTTATTTTCTCCCTTTTAGGGGCTTATGTAGTAAAGTATGGGAGGCTTGGCATGGATTCTGTGCACAGCTTCTTCAAGGCTATGGAGTCGATACACCAAACCATTGACTCCGACTCCTCTATTTTTCTGCTGTCTAACTACGACTCTAGCTGCGACTCTGACTGTTATTAGATTTTAAAATTTTTGTTCTTGGTCTTATATTTACCAGTACTTTAGATTCAGGAGATTGAGAGAGAGAATGAATTTAGTGCATGGTCTGAGGAAGAGTAAAACATTAGCATTACTGAGAGCTTTTTGTGCTACTTTGTTTTGATGGGCCAGCATGAACTACCTGCAACATTTTTTCTTCTTTTATTGAAGGATATGGGTGGACAATGTAATGAATAAAATTTTTAAAATGGTAGGGGGTTGAGGAGCAGAGATGATTGTGTTGCCAGATGCAGGGCTAAGGATAGGTACTGCAACTTTGAGATGATGGGCAGTGCATTTACCTGCAGAAATGTACGTGCTATTATATCAATAAAATTTTGTGTGGAAAATATGTTTGTACTGTATGTGTATGCAATAATCCTTCAGGTTCCACTACAATCTTTGAACAAGATGTCGATTTTTCTGCTAACACACACACAGTGCACTAGAATGTAGCATAGTGACTGGCTTGCTCTCCTATATTCACACACTTTTTGTATGTACATTATTGCATATGGTTTGTTTATTGCATCGGGTGTTACTTTTTTTTTTACACACGTTAGGAAATAGTGTCTTGAGCTTCAGTGCACAGCTCTAACATAAGGCTTGTTACATCAGCCCATTAGTATATCACCTTGTCTCTGATGGCCAAAGTCTTGTGGTGGTAAGAAAACATTGTTTTAGTATCTCTATAAGAAAGTTTTCCTGCAAGAAAAAAAAATGTATACCATGTTGCTATATTAGAAAGGTAAAGAACATTTTGTGTTTCAGAAATATCCACAAAAGTAAAAGGAAGGTGCTTTACCATTTCCTTTCATCTGTCCATTGTTTTGCTGATTTGACTATTGTAGTTCCAGCACTGAAGAGGGTTCATGTCGCACTTTGACCCTGGTCTTGGTGGGGTCATCCATTGCTTCCTCCAGCAGTACCTGCTGCTATGATTCTGCACTAAACCTCCCCTCAATCCTTGGTACACATGACAACCAAAACTATTCAACCAAAGATCTGATGCTACTTATGCAGACAAATAGCACCGTACTACACATAAACCCACTCTTTTTTGTTATTTATTTTTTGAAAATTATTTGAAAGAGAGCCCTTAGACAAACCACCGCTTTTAAGGCAAGCTCATTTCTTTCTGCCCGGTGGCATAGCACTTCTTTCATAGGGCGGTCTCTTCTAAATGAATATACGTGCTATTACATCAATGCAAAACTGCTCACGAGTGCAATGTGATCAAAAAATAAAAATAAACGTGAACTTATCTTTTGTCATTTTTTGGGATTCTTTTTTTTTTTCATTTCTCTATTTCTTTGTATTTACTTATTCTCCACTCCACTCTCAGTCCAAAGATCAATAATCTGCAAGGCTTAATCCACAAGGCTTCCCTGGTAACGCCCGACACCGCGGGTTTCAATACTTTCTTCAGGGACTCGGGTTAAACGGCAAACGTTGATTTCCAACTCTACACAAAAGTTCTCGACTGAGACAAAGTCGCCGTGGGCTTTCGATGCATAAGTAGCATCAGATCTTTGGTTGAGTAGCTACGATTCTGCAAGCATTGGCATTTCACAAGAGCATTCTCTGCAGTGGATGAGTCTTTGTTCAATTTTTACTTTGTAAACAGTAAAACTTTCCTTTGAAGAACTAGTTGGAGGAGTTAATGAAACTGGCATTGTAACTGTTTTGATGGTTTTGTCCTTTCTTCACTGTTTTCTGTCTCTCTGGAGACTCTCATCTACTTTGCTTCATCTGTCTCTCCAAGGACTCTCCTTTATGTCTTTCCAGGACTATGAAAGTAAACTGCAGGCCTTACAAAAGCAGGTGGAGACACGTTCTCTGACTGCAGAGACCACTGAGGAAGAGGAGAGAGGAGGAGGAAGAAGAAGAAGGTGTGTACCTGGAAATTTTTATGGCAGGTTTCCTAAGTAGGTGATATAAATTTGAATATGTGCCAGCCATTCAGCCAGTAGCTTTCTTCAAGCATGGAGAGATTGGTGTTGTAGATATGAAGTCCTATATCCAGGCACTTCTGAATCATTTCTTACTGTGCCACCTACTAATGAAGACTAGGATTTTATAATCTCCTAAACTTTTTTTGGCCATGTATTCCCTGTAACACCAGTTGCAGTGCCTGTGCCCTTTTCTTGTGATTTGTGTGACAGTGCATTCTGTGCTCTCCCCAGTGCCATGGACTCAGCGTGACTATGAGCTGGCTGAGTGGGCATTCCGGAAATGGAAACACCATCAGTTTACATCCTTGAGGGACCTGCTCTGGGGAAATGCTGTTTACCTAAAGGAAGCAAATGCAATCAGTGTGGAGTTAAAGAAGAAGGTGAGCCCTTGAGGACCTGGTCATTTTTGTGCATTGGTGCATCTAAATGTATATTCTCTCTTCCTCTTCCCTCCTCTCTTAAGGTGATCAGTTTATGTTGCAGTGTATGAATGATTTTTCTTGCTTCTTCACAACTTTGCTTGTATTTTTCTCGACTTCAGGTGCAGTTTCAGTTTGTGCTGCTTACAGATACACTATATTCCCCACTGCCCCCAGAGCTGCAACCTCCTGAACCTGCGAAAAATCAGGGTCACCATGCTTTTCCTCGTACTGTGGTGGCTGTGGAAGTGCAGGACTTAAAGAATGGGGCTACACATTATTGGTCACTGGAAAAGCTCAAGTAAGGACACAATTCATCATGAAGGGGGAATGCAGAAAGTTTTATTTAAAAATGTTTTCTTCTTGGTATTAAAATGAATGCTAATTACTTCCCAGTGCAATACCAAAATGATATCTTTACTGGTTGCTGGTTTCAAAACTTTGTGGCTTGGCCAGGCCATGCTTCTGTGCAAAGCTACTCACCAAAGTGTTCTGTTGACAAGGTTGGGACCCGTTTTAAACAATGGTGTTACATTGGCCATTTTCCAGTTTTCAGGTATTACGGATGATTTTAACAACAGGTTAATAGCAGATCAGCAATTTCATTTTGTTTGAGTTTTTTCAGTACCCTAGGGTGTTTGCCATCTGGTTCATGTGATTTACTACAATACTCTTTAATTTATTGATTTGGCTCAGTTCGTCTTCTTTGAGTTCGTCTTCTTTCAGTTCCTTCACATTGTTACCCATGAAAATCATTTCTGGTACAGGTAGATCTCTTACATCTTGTTCCGTAAGGACCGAAGCAAAGAATTTATTTAATCTCTGTGCTGTGGCCTTGTCCTCTCTGAGTGCCTCTTTTGCTTCTGCGTGATCTAATGGTCCCACAGATTCCCTCACAGACTGTCTGCTTGTGATGTACCTGAAAATGTTGTTGCTATGAGTTTTTGCCTCTGTGACAAGTTTCTCTTCATATTCTCTTTTAGCGTTCTTTGTTAATGTTTTGCATATGACTTGCCAGTGCTTATGTTGCCTCTTATTTTCTTCATTTGGATCCTTTTTTCCATTCTTCGAAGGACATTCTTTTGGCTGTAATAGCCTCTTTCATTATACCTTTTAACCACTCTGGCTGTCATTTGCTCTTCTTTCCACCTTTGTTAATACTTAGAATACATCTGGTCTGGGCTTCCATGATGATATTTTTAAACAACATCCATGCCTGATTTAAAGTCCCAACCTTTGCGTTTGACCCTTTCAGCTTCTTTTTAATCATTTCCTTATTTTATTATAACTGCCCTTTCAAAAATTAAATGCTGCTACAGTAGATTTCCTCAGTGACTTCACTCCAGATATTAGAGATTTGATCATATTTTGATCACTGTTTCACAGCAGACCCAATACCATTTCCTCTTGTACTATGCTCTGCATACCACTAAGGTCTAGATCTAAAATAGCTCCACCTCTTGTTGGTTCCTGGACTAGTTGCTCCAAGGAGCAGTCATTTATTACATCTAAGAATTTTACCTCCCTAGTGCTTGATGTAACATTTATCCAGTCAGTATTGGGGTAATTAAAATCAGTACTCAAATAAAAAGTCACCTCCCTTCTATTAAGGGTACAAATTGACTGCTTTGCAATAAAAAATAGTGGAGAAAAAAGACCTCAGAATCATCAGAACTTAAAACAAACATCAACAGCTGATAATAGTAAAAGCTGTCATTCAGTCATTGGT
Source organism: Microcaecilia unicolor (assembly GCF_901765095.1). Taxonomy (NCBI): domain Eukaryota; kingdom Metazoa; phylum Chordata; class Amphibia; order Gymnophiona; family Siphonopidae; genus Microcaecilia; species Microcaecilia unicolor. The sequence continues at coordinate 65,813,828 of NC_044043.1, read as the reverse complement.
CAGTAAAAAACTACACAAAGTTCCAACTGTTCCAGTGTTGCAAATAGCAGTCAAGTATACCACATAAATAGGCAATACTATCCCAGTCAACAGAATGTTTCAGCCATGCTTTGGATTGCATGGCTGAAACATTCTGTTGACTGGGATAGATATTGCCTATTTATGTGGTATATTTGACTGCTATTTGCACACTGGAACAGTTGGAACTTTGTGTAGTTTTTTACTGACCAATGACTGAACGAGAGCTTTTACTATTATCAGCTGTTGATGTTTGTTTTAAGTTCCGATGATTCTGAGGTCTTTTTTCTCCACTATGTTTTATTGCAAAGCAGTCATTTTATACCCTTAATAAAAGGAGGTGACTTTTTATTTGAGTACTGAATCAATTCCTTCTCTGGTCCTGTTGAAATTTT